>NC_043991.1:23956702-24293369 GCF_902150065.1 Myripristis murdjan
CCTTCTCTCAGATGTTGCAGTAAATTTGAGGTGTTGAACCCTTTAGCCACAAGTTTTGCAGATTGGATATCTGCCGTCTTGAACAACCACCTGGTCATTCTTTGTATATCCGAAATTCTTTCACGCTGACGCCAGTGTTCAGGCACTTTTTTGGTGGATACAAAGCTTCAAAGCTTGGTCCCTCAGCCATTGTTTAGCTAATGTAGCATAGCCCCCATGGATGTAGGAAAGCCCGGTTAATAGTGAAATCAGTAACAGTGAAATCAGTATCGGCACATGAATCACAGCCGTGCTTCTTTTCAGCATAACAGCACAACCAAGTGTGATATTGCTTAATTACTGCCAGACCATTTCTGCTACAATGCAACTTTGCAAAACACAAATGCCACTGTCTCATTCAGAATGATGAATTACCTTTACCAACCAACCGAATGGAACTGAATGGAAGTGAATGAGCTCGGAGGTTTGGCAAAAGTGGTGGTGCATACAGAAATGTAAAAACTGTGAAAAAGTGGACTATTATAGCTGAGCTGATGTGATACTGTAATTGTTCTCTTACAGCTATTTAAAGGTCAAGTTTTTGGATTCAGCTGCTGGAGTTGATACATTGGCCCGGTACCTGAGAACAGGACACACACCCTGGGGGTCTGTAAAGATCTACCGTGAGGTAAGAAATAAAATTCTGGAGTCAATCCATCGTCATGAGGGTAAAAGGTAAAAAAAAAAAATGAATAAATAAATGAGTAAATTAAAATAAGGCAGGAATCAGATCAGGCAGGAAATAACTGAAATTTATTCTTTATGTTTTGGTGTTATGGACAAATTTTCATGTGGTCAAATATATGAAAAACTATACTTCAGTTGGCTACATTACAAACAGAACCCAAATAAGATATCATGTTCATGTACTGTTATTGACTGTACATTTGCATTACATAACTGTATCACTGAGTATCTCTTTATAGCTATGCATCTGAAAATAGCAACATCATTGCAGATATTGACTAATCACTTGATTTGTAAGCTAGTGTTGAGCCTAAGAAACAGGTTAACCCTAACACTGCCAAAATGATGTTTCTGGCCAAGCTAAGAAGGTCCCGGTTCACAGATAATTTGTCACATGAACAAAATGACAGTTGACTCAGTGGTATTTGATGGCCTCTTCAAAGTGTACAATTCACTACTGACTGTGTTACTTTAGCGCTGTGCATACAAAAATTACTGAATTAAGATTCATAGGACAGGTCACATTGTTTATCCATGCAAAACATAACTAAACGCAAGCTTTACATACAATGTCACAGAGGGATATAATGCAACATAACATAGGCTAAAAGATGTGATAACAGAGCGCTACATTTCATCACAGAAAAACCACCAGGGAGCACAGCACAGCTTCACAGAGTAGCCTTTCATTAAAGTAATGTTTAAAAGACCCTCTTCAGTAGAAGTGTAATATTTGCACCTTGCTGTATCTTACAAAATAGCACGTATGTATAATTAGTTAGTTGAATGCTTTTGTCTCCAACGACTTTAATGGGAAACTAAGTCAGTTATGAGTGGGCTAGTGATGGCAGCTAGGTAATCATTGATTTAGAAGTGGAGCTCAAGGTCTTTGTTTATTCATAAAAAAGTGACACTGGAATGTACTGTAAGTGCAAAACACTGTATCGTCTCATTGAAGTTGACTCCCTAATTCAAGGTAAAATGTTGTAGGCTAGGATGCCTGGTCCTATGCTTTTCTTGTCTGATTTAAAAAGATCCCTAACAGATCACTCTTGTTAACTAAATTATGTTCAACTGAAACAAAATTACCAGCACTTCAAGTGGAGACTAATATGGCTTCTTCTATTCTCAAAACAAAGTGGTGATGGACCAATCCGATTCAACTCTGATGCTGATGATGGCCACTGGTTTGCTTGCCTTCATCTGTGAGTGCTGATCATTTATTTCACCTTCAATATCTTTGCAAGATATATTATTTTACATTTGAATGTTTTTGAGTTGTGCATGTTTTTCCTGGTCTCAAACCACATACTTTGTCTAGATATTATGTGTTTGTAAAACTGTATTATTTGATCCCAGCACATGTCATCGTTAGAGAACCAACACCAGCCCAAGGTCTTGTTTGACTAAACAAAGCACAGTGCCCTGACCAGACCTGGATCTTCAATGTGCTGAATAGGCTTACAAAACATTCATATGATGGCAGTGTGATTGACATGCAGGTAACAGTGCAAATAGAGAAACTTCTGGTGGGGAAAAAAAAAAAAAAATATATATATATATATATATATATATATATATATATATATCCTCTTGTGTGTCCTAACAATAATTTGATGCTCACCTGGCTCCAATGATGTCCTTCTTCGCCAGGTCGATTCCTGCAATGACCTTAACCCGTAGCACCCTCGTTTCATGCTGGAGAAGAAAGAGATGATGCATCAAGACATCTTTTCAAATTTATAGAAAAATTACTGAATATTTTTTTTATAATCAAGCCACTTCAAACTAAGGAATCACAATACATACTGGCATGTAATCAGTATTGCTGGATAAAAGACTTTAAAATTAGATATTGGCATGGGTTTGATATTAAAATTTCTGCTGATATGTCAGGCCAATAAGATGACACTTTAATTATGCCTAAATGCTTGAGGCTTCAGTTAATGTGTACAATTTGAAAAGCAAAACCATCCACAAAAAAAAAACCCATCATGCATCCCTATTTCAAACATTCAAAACTGCTGGTGAAGCGGACCTGCCTCTTATAAGTTAATAACCTTGACCCAAATAGGACTGAGTGACATTTGAAAGGCTTTCAAGAATAGCTTGCCGCTGAATGTTGCTGAGTGATCACAATATTCTTGAGCTGGCAGAAGATATAAGAAAAAAACACATATCAAATTTATGAATGTAATATTATCCTTATGCCATATGATACTAATGTTATTCTATGCGTTTTATCATTTTACAACAATACCTCCTGCAGTGGAAACCTCCCATACGGTCACAGGCACAGGTCCCTGACATGGAAAAGGGCCAGCTTCAGCAGGTGTTTCATCCCCACTGCCATTGTGGCACTGAACAAACTTGATTAACTGTCATGTGTCTATCAGTAATGTTCATATATACGCATCAATGTGGACTGAATGGCTGTGTTGATGTGAGCCTGTGTACAAACCGTGATGATAAATTTCCTGTCGAGGACAATAAAAGTATCGATCGATCTATCTAACACAGGTTAGAGCCAATCCAGAGCGTATTCCTTGACCTCCCTCACGCCACACTCAGTTTACTGCTTCTCACACATTCTTCTCCACAGTGCTGCAACTTGAAATACAGGCTATAAGAAAAATCAATGGCACTCTGCTTTCCAGTAGATAGGCTAAGTAATGTTTATATACATAATGGCTGACAACAAATTCTGACACAGCCTTAATTATGATAAGTGCCAGCAAAAGGGGAGGGAGTGGGAGCCCAGGACTACCCAGCTGTTACCTCAGGCCATGGTCTTGTTCAGAGGGGTGTAACATTGCTGAATGTTTACATCACCGTCACAGGAAACTTATTGTCTTAGGGAATGTGGGCTTTTAATTGTTGTGGAAACTTGAGTTGAAGAGATTACATCATGCTTCGCTTTCATGTCTGCAACATGGTGCATTTTAACCAAAAACTAGCCGAGTCCTTCCAAAGCCCCTTGTGCGGGCGGTGTGAGGAATGTTGCTATAATCATTCCTTTAGCTGTCCCTCCCATAATGACAGGCTGAGAGACAGGGTTCAGCACAGCTATGGGAGTCAAAGGAGGTAATCAGTCAAGGCAGCAAAACAGAAAAGGCTCGGTGCATGGCTACCTGAGTTAGATTACTCTTAAACCCATGGAATAAGGTTGACTGTTCTGATGGCACCAGCGTTTCAGTCAGTACAATAACAAAGTTATGAGTTGCAATAAATGGTTTCATTAGCCAATACAATGTCACAGTGTAACTACCAAGATATATATGTACACCAAACCAACATAAAGGTGACTGAGTTTTTGCCTAAAATAAGAAGGTGACCACAGCTACACAAGTTTGTTTTGTGTCAATATAGCACACATTCACCTTTTGCTCTGCACGGTACAATGAGCTGCCTGGGGCTGCATGATAATCTTCTATGTATCCTAGTGAAAAAGTGACTCTTTTGTCTGCTGCTGTAAGCAAATAGAGCTCATCAGTAAAGTACACCCCCCCGAATTTCCTGTGAGAAATCAGGAAGAACCTAATATAAGCATTTTAGTCATCCATCTGGATCCCCAAAAATCTGTAGCCTCATTACTCCCGCCGGCAGCAGTAATGTCTAATTGGTATCTGGCTAATGTGACTAGAGCAGAGACACCCTAGAGTCTGTGATAATGATGACAAAGGCCAGGCTCAATTAGCAAAATGGCTCATGTTTTCACTAAGTGCTCTTATCATTTCACGATTCGTGACTCATACTCTGTGACACGTTTTTACGGTGAGATATTATCGCTTCGCTGGACATCAGAGACCAGACAGCGCAGATATGCAGTGTTGACATATGCCATGAAACAGCAGCATGCCTTGGCTAAACTCTTCCAACTCGTTTTGTGGTTATTAAACTCGCCATTACCAGATTTGATCGGAAACAAGAGATGGTGTTAAAATCTGAGGAGACTGGTAAATGCAGCCATGCTTTTCCCCTCACAGATGGTACAATTTCAAGCCTGCGAAATCTGGGCTCCAGAATAGCTCAGCGAGGCGGTGCTCGGGCTGCAAATCGTTATAATAATTTATTTTGGTGCTGTTGTACTGGACTGCCGTTTTAACGTTATCTCGAAACTCTCATGTCGATGATTACCGTGTAGTGTGCGGTAATAAGTGACACTGAGGTTAATAAATTAGTGGACATGTAGACTTGGGAGCAGGAAATTGACAGCTGACTTTCTATGGAATGCCGCCGTGAGGACTTGTTAGCTTAATTATCCAGCTAACATTTTGCTATTTGGTTTGATTAGCTGAATTGAACCTCACTAAAGACACCGCTCCAACTTTGCCGACTACATAATAAATCGTCACCGGGTGATAAACCTTACCTCATCTTCTGAAAGACCATATATCGGTTCAAAATTCGTAGCCATATAGCCAGACGTCCACACTCCACACACAAAAAACAAGCCGCTTGGCAAAGCTAGCTAGCTAGCCTTGAACAATAAAGTCCCCGTTTTCCCTCTGCCGTGTGGTGCTGGTGATTCCACAGTGAGAGCAAATCCGAGGCGCGGCGAGGAGGTTTGGCCTGCAAAATAATGTAATCCTCGCCAGTGTGGTGTGTCACCTCAACAACTTTGCAATTAAAACTATGCATAAAATGTTCCGAGGCAGCTCGCTTTTGTCAACTCCGAGCTTATCCCCAGAAACGTTGTGACAGTTGACTTCCTCTTATCCCCTTAGCCAATAGCGTGCCAGTACCTGTGATTGGCAACAGCGTTGACCAATCAGATGGACTCTGAATTCCCCAGCGCACCACACGGGCCAATAAAATGTGCAGAAGACGTGAAGCTCGGGAATGTGTTTTTCTTTTTTCTTCTTCAGGGCGTACGATTGTGTCTACCTGAAGGAAGTCTGGCCAGATCAGTGCCTTTATGCTGTCCGCGGACATACAATCAAACAATGTCAGTATAGCGATCAAGTCTCACGAAGGTGTTAAGGAGCTTGCACTGACAGCCGTGATTTTGTGATCGAGCTGTATGAGCGCGTTCACATGAGGGGGGCGCAACGAAGAGCCAATCACATGCAACATGGGCCGACACTGATAGTGATTTTCATTAAACTATTGATCATCTTTTATCTTCAATCACGTCCATGATGTCACATGGTGCACAACGATAGGGGCAACGCATTCAGTGTCATTCATTATCAATAACTGGATCTCGACAAGCCCTGTTTTATAGAGGGTCAATGGCCTGGGGAAACAATACCAACAAATCATAAATAATACCAACTCAGACTTCTTTCTGCTTTGTTTTGTTTGTTGTTGTTCATGCCGGGGAATGTAAACGGGCTTTTCAGCAAACTATCGAAAAAAAAAACTCCTCTGTAGGAAGTGGCGTCACTCCCTCAAAGACCCGACGACTGTGTTTTGATTTGTTTTGTTTTGCTTTGTTTTGTGAATGTTTGAGTCACATCTGATATAGTGAAGTAGAATCTGACTGCACTCCTTTAAGAGTTATTTCCCCCCACTTTCATGAACAGTAGCAGGTTATTGCTTGTCCTGCACCGCCGCCTATATGTCTGGCACACCACAGAAAGCGAACAGAGCCGTCGGGGTGAAATGGGCAGTTTGCTAAATGTAGACTTGCATTTCAATTGTTTTGAATGAACAACACTACAGATAAACAAATTAAACAATTAAAAAGACACAGAGTAGACCTTTGTTCTGGTTTTGAGGTCGCCCTCCCTTTCATTTATTTATTTCTTGGTCTATTCATTCATTCATTCATTCATTCATTCATTCATTCTCTGCTAATCATTATCAGACATATAAGATCCATGATAACATATGATCCCAGTAATAGCCTGTAATGTGAACTGCAGAGGTATTTAGGCAGGACAAAATATAACCTTTCTTTGCCCTATAAAATTACAAAGCAATTCCACTAGACTGCACTCTTCTCAGATACCGCCACATGCAATCTGCTTTGGTCTTGGTTGACCCAAATGGATTTAGCCTGCCAAATCAGTTTCCAAGCGCCACCGCTAGATGTCGCCACGCAACCAATTGTCTCAGCGTGATATTTGTCTGTGTGCCAGTCCATCTGCCCAGCTGTTCACACTGGAGAGATGAGCTCACGGAGAAGACATAATGCCCACGATGTGTCTAACGATGCCAATAAGTTACCTCAGCAAGCAATAATCAACAGTGACACACAGAATAGACATGCATCTGCAGTAGATAAAAAAGTAAAAAAAAAATTAATTAATTAAAAAAAATACAGACACAAAAACACACATGCAATGAAATGTTTATCAGCACTGCTAAAACGAATGAAAAATGCAGTGTAATAAAATGCTGCACAATAGTTTGACCATTTTATCACACAATGAGTGCATCCATCACAACGTTGCTTAAATGTGTCTGAACTCACTCACTGTGAAAATGTCACATAATGGGACTTTTAAATCAATCTGAGGAGCAGATGGCCATATTATATAACATTATTGCTTCTAAGTAGAGCTGAAAAGGGGAGGGCCAGAGATTTCCAGAGCCACCCTTGAGACAGCCCGTCATCATTTCAACTATAAATGTTTGCCTTCTGTGCTGATTTTGTCTTTAACTCTTTAATCTCTGTTTCAAAACAACAGATTAATGAGATCAAAGGAGGCTGTACACCGAGTCTCAAATAATTAGCTGCTGAAATATTCTTTAAAATGAACAAATTTCTTGTATGAGTAATATATTGGATTTACAAAAGCAGAATGCACCGAAAGCTCTCACAACATACTTGAACAGTGTGGGCATTTTGAGTGTAAATTGAGTGCTATTGTGGATATAACAGACAGCATGCTAGTGGATATCTGAAGAGTGTTTCTAACATAATTTTCGAAATCATTTTGAAATCATTCACACTACTTAACCGAATGGACTGAACTCATCCTGTTTATCATATATAACTGCCTTTGCCTAAACAGTATCATTCATTTCTGAAACGGATGTTACTGAAAGTACGCTACAGCTCTACAGCATATGGCATGTTATTTCAAACAAGCTGATTCCTGAAAGACAAAAAGGTCTGAAAAGTCAAGAAACCCTCTCTCACATGATGAATATTGTGAAGGCATGTGTTCCTTACTCCTGTACCACTTTTGTACCACCGCTTTTGCATTTAGTGCAAGTCACTCCAGTTTAAGTGTGTCAGCTAAAATGCAAAAGGCGGGACAGAGGAGTGGGGGGGTTGGAGGGGGCATTTTAATCGGGGCATTTTAATCAAGCATAATTATAGACAGACGTGTATGTGCACACATGTGTGGGCATGCATGCGTGGATTGCGTGTGTGTGTGTGTGTGTGTGTGTGTGTGTGTGCAGTTTCACACCTGTGCCTTCCCAGAATACGTGCCTTTGTACAAGGAGCACTTCAGGAGCAGGTTACCTCTGAACACACTGACCCAGGTGAGGCTGAGTGATTTAGAAAGTTCACATCACACCTGCTGGGGTGATATGGGAGAGATGGATTTTTGACCTTTTTGTTATGACTTAAACATAACTGCAACCACATTCCGCTTTGCTGGACTAACACACACACACACACACACACACACACACACACACACACACACACAGACTGAGAGCATCTCTGGATGGATGCAGTGTGGCTTCCCCATCCACTAATCCGTAGGAGAGAGCTGTCTCTCATACCCTTCCAGCTGTTTGTTTGCCAGATGATTTTTTTTCCGTGCTGGCAGACGGGACCTAAAGATAGCTGTGCCGCTCCATTTGTCCATTTAATATGTCTGTCTGCTCACTCTTTACTCCAAGGCAGCATATCTTGAAAACTATTTGGCCGATTGGCATGGAATTTGGTGAGCACATTCATGCTCCTAAGAGATGAATCCTCTCAGTTTTGGTGACCTCATGACCCTTCCCCTTCATGCTGCCATCAGGCAAAATTTTGGTTTGTATACAAAATATCTTTAAATATAATTGACTCTTTGCTTTATGTCAGCGATTTACTGAACATACACATGTATCCCAAGGAATGAACCCCATTGATTCCCGGGTCAAAGTTACCTTTCATCCAGTGCATCCCTTTGGCAAAATTGTCAAATTTGATATCACATTTCCAATCATATCCATTTCAGAGCACAAACGATCAATGACAGATTGTGGAACCTTTCATAATAAAATGCTCAGTTAGCAAAGATGAGAGGAATGATCTGGTTCTACTTTGTTTGTTCTACGTTTTGTCATTACCAAATTACCAATGAATGGTGCACAATGAAAAGCTGCAGACAGTCGATAGAAGAGAGAACTATTTAGACTCAGATAGCAAAAAAGGGGAAAATATCAATAAGATGAGAATATTTGTAGACTCAGCTATCATATTATGTGCCAATTCCATATTTGTCACTTGAATCTACAGAGTTTCAGAGAGTTTCAGAATTTTGCAGAATGCACCTTCAAAAGAATCTAGTTTGAACCATGTGCTCTCATCCTTTTCTAACTGCATGGAAAAGATCTCACCTAACAAAGTTAATGTTTTGAAAAAGTAACTTTGTAACTTTTACTCGGAGTGCACTTTAAATCAGCTACTTTTTACTTTTACTGAAGTAGTTCTCCCGCTGAAGTAAACTATCAGCAGAGTGACAGTAGTTCTACTTGAGTAGCAATTTGTGGTACTCTTTCCATCACTGGAAATATGGCTGTGAGGTCACTTGCAAGGTAATCATGTTTAATAATGTTTAATCACATTTTTTAAATCTATAAAGTTACGTACTTAGACTTTTACTTAGACTTTCACTTCGACTTTTTGTGTATTGTATTTCGGAAACAATTGCTGCTCTTCAAAGGGGTTTGTGTGATGGATTCCCTGATGCAATATGTATGATATTTTTCAGCCTGTTGTCTTCAACAACACTGCAGTCCATTTTGCAGCTGCACCAGTTTTGTTGTGTTGACAGGTTTGCTCCTAACACACTCCACAAGTGTGGTTTAATGAGCACTGCTGCTTGACACATTATTACCACTGGATGGATTTGGAAAAACATGTTTGGCTTTTAGATGATATTTTAAACTCGCTGTGCTCTGACAGAACGACATTTCAGTGTTGCAGTTTGCACATATGACTTTATTTCCACTGGGAAGCTTCTACAAAGAAAACTTGCTATCCAGTGGGACACGGGTTGTCCTCATTTTGTCTTTTGTCTCCTCATTCCTCCACACTCCTCATCCCTCCCCTCATGTCCACAACTCTTCCCTCTCCCCTTTTTCCTCTCCCCTGCCTCCCCACCACTGGGACTCACCAACAAGCATCCCCCAGTTCATCCACCCCGCCCTACTATTGTCTCTAGACCTTCAAGGTCCAAATCACAGCATATGACCCCCCTCGATCACTGAATCTCTCAAGGTCCCATTCACCACGACTTCCACCACCACCCTGGCCTTCGTTAATGGCTGAAAGTTCAGTTTGTACCAAAAGCACTGATAAAAACCACAAACAGTTTGCACCAACCGCATTGATAACAACGAAGAGAACAAGTGATGTGGTGAGGGCCGCCACCCCATGACGACAGCATTGCTTACTGCTCTGATACCAAGGCGCGATCTGGTGCCTCTCCAATGACATCTTCCTGTTCTGATAAGAAATAGAAACAAAAAAGAGTCTTCTCTTCAAACTTGACAAGTCTGTTCCTTGTCCGCCACAGTCACGCCCAAAGTATAATTTTAATACATTAAACTTAGCTTTATTAAGTGTCAGGTCTTAGGCAGGCACTTTTAATTAATGATTTAATTATCAGGGATAGCACTGATTTTATGTTTTTAACTGATACTTGGTTAGATCAAAACAACAGAGCAACAGTTATTGAATCAGCTCCTCCCAGTTTCATTTTAATGAGCGAGACTAGAATACATAAGAAAGGAGGTGGAGTCGCTGTTTTGTTTAATAATGCTTAGCAGTGCAAGTGGATGTCATATTGAAAGTTTTCATCTTTTGAGTATCTTGCTCACCCGCTAAAATCCTGCGGTGGAGCTGCAGAATGTTCCTGACTATCTGCAGGCCACTAAAATATCACTCAAACTTTTTTGACATCTGATTAACATTTGCGCTGATTTGATTATGTAGTCAATGTTGGTGGTTTTAGTATTCATGTTGGCAACCCAGTGGACAGTAGTGCTAAAGAACTGTTTTGCATCATGACTCTGCATTGACTCAGCACTCCAAATCATCATCTCCAAAGGTTTTGACATTCCTTATGTTGTGGTGACTGATGTTACTCTCTCTGATCATCCCAGTGTTTTCTTTGAACTGACTGTCTCAGTATCCACAAATGTTCAGGCAATGGTGATCACAAAGCATCACACAAAATATAACTGCATTATTCTTCTACATCTGCACCTTTCCTCAGCCCCCATCAGCAATCTTGTAGAAAATTTCAGTGCTAAAATTTAAAATCTTACTGATGTTTTGCCCCCACAAAGCTGAATGTAGTCTCTAGTAAGAAAAAAAAAAAAACACATTGGAGAAACACAACACCAGTAAAATTTCAAAAAAAGAAAGACAGGGTAGAGCATCTGAACCCAGGTGGCAGAAAGCAAAACTCCAGGTTCATTGTGAAATCTATTAAGAGAGACTTTGCATGTATAATTTAGAGCTGAGAAATTCAAGTCAGTCCTTCTTCTCTGACGTTGTTAATAAAAACACATATACTGCACATGCCTTATTTGCTAGTGTTGACAGACCCCCCCACCCCACCCCCCACCCCCCAACACACACACTGTTTAGTCAACCCTGAACCACTATCCACTACATGCAATGCCACTGCCTCCCTTTTCCCTGAAAATTCAGAAGATTAGAAAAGTTAACATGACACAAGTTGACCCTATTGACTGTGAAACCTTGCAGATAATTGTAATGCAGCTGAAATCTTCCTCCTGCTGTCTCACTATTCTGCCTGCAAGCTTTTGTAAAAGCTGTTTATAATTGAATGGCAGCGGATCTTCTGCAAATAGTCAACACCTCACTTCTTCAAAACTGCAGTAACTAACCTCAGCTTGAAAAAGAGGAAACCATGTCACATTTTGTCTTGCCGAGGCGTGGGGCTTCAGCAGCCAGTTGGGGTGGCAAGTCCTACAGTCTGATTAGCCACCCCAGATGCCACCCCAACTTTTTGGAGAGAGAGATTATTTAAGTAATGTGATTACAATTTGTGGAAAGTAATGACTAACACTGTAACACTGTTTACAGCTCACAAAGAGGAAGGTACAATACTGTGTTTGTCACAATCAGCGTTTTACAATATTTGTTCATACAGGCAGTGAGTCAAGGCCACTAAAGTCTCAGCAAACAATTACCATGCATTGTCCCGCGAGAGAGGAATTTTCTGTTTCTGCTTATAGGAAACCAGGCATGCCATGGGACTTTCTTCATTCAAACTGAATATAATTAGAGCAAAGATTTAATGGTTTGCTGGACAGTGTTCACCCGACCAGACAGCAATATAATGTCTTTATTTTGTTCGACAGCTTTATATTATGCTTTGTGCAAGCCAGTTCACTCTGGGTAATATTATTTGTTTGAAACATTTCTGAACAGAAAATGCTGGTAGGATAATACATTAAAGCCCCAGGTCTCATCTTCATCTCTGCCTGGTCTTTCACGACTGGACGAGGACAGTCAGACAAAACAGACCCACAGTGACATGAGTAGCACAACTGAATATGACAGCACTTTGCAGCTTTATCCTGAACTACTTCAGTGTATAATAAATAAAACTCCCTGTTGGCAGACATGTTTCTCAAAAGGTTATCGTTCTGGGTGTGTTTGGGATTTTCAAAGTAGTGTGTTTATACAGGTTACACACATTTTGTTACCCTCAAATAGGGCACAATCAGACTGACAAAAAAAAAACAAAAAAACAAGAAATCAACACAAACATAAATCGTTATTATCGTTATTATATATTATAATGGTTACTTGCGTATTCTTACCCTTGATGTTGTGATGAACTGATGAATCTATGTTTAGTAGGAAAATAATTCATACATCCAGTCAGACATTATGCTCTGTGGTCTCTGTAGTAATAGAGAAAGAGTTTATTGTTGTTAATGAATTTAAAATCTGGTTATGTCCACTTTTGTTGTACTTTTTTCCCCCTATGTCTCTGATGTAATCTGAGAGGTAATGTAATTATCTAATTATATCCTGTTTTACATACTATATATAACTGCTGTTTGTCCTGCTTTGGCATCAACAGTTGCTTACCATTCATGACAATAAAGCGAAGTGAATTGAAAATTGAGGCTTGGACTTTCTTTGCATGTTAAATGCAAACAAATTACAGACAAAATTCATGTAACAAGTTTTGATATATCTTTTAAGATTTCTCAATTAGCCTACTTCTGGTTGCCTGAATAGAATATAGCAATGATCTTTATTATTGGCATAAATGTCTATTAAGTGCAGAGGCTGTTATTTGAATATCTTCACTATTATCTCAGCTTGTGAACAAAATTAAGCCATGGTTAAATATGGTAACTATGGTTATTGGCAGAAAGTAAAACAATGGTTTAATGATGATTTTACCGCTGTTCTCTATCAGAACAGTTACCATAATAAGTGTACCATAGTAAAAACGTGGTAGGCCATGGTTAGGAGTACTATAGGCTACCCATTTATAAAGCAGGCCTACAATGGTAAAGCTGTTGCTATGGACGAAAAGGAAACCATGGTGAATTTTCACAGGGGGACAATGCATATCTATTATAGTAAACAAAAACAAATATTCATATACACAATTATTATCAATCAACTATCGACCGACTATTTTTAAAGCGAGCCACACACACACACACACACACACACACCAGCAGTGATCAATGAGCTCAGCCCTGTGAAGCCGTAGGCGGAGTTAGAGGTCGGTTTTGCTTCTAAACATAAAGCAACCGAGGCGCCCCGCCCCCTGCAGAGCGCGCGCGCACACATACACACTCACACACACACACACATACACACACACACACACACACACAGGGTGGCACACGGCGTTATGCTGGGATTTCTCCGCTGACTGCTGAGCTCCTCAGATCTGTAGGCGGGCATGTCCTTCTGCCTCCTGTCAGCCCCGTTAACCGCTTATACGCGCCTCTAACCCGCCGTGCCCGGGACACCGTCTCCTTCCCACCGACAGCATCTGATGCACGACAGGTGAGTCACCTAAAACCAGACGCAGACACCCGCAGGTGCAGGCGAGACTCAACTTCTGTCTGTTGGCGAGGAATCAGATCTCAACTTTGTAGATCCAATCAATTCGCGACTGATCTAGAAAAGCCGTGCCAATGCTGAAAAAGTAAAACAGAAAGTGAGAAAGAAACACAGACAGAAAGTAAGAAATGTTGGAATGTGCACCCCATCCCGTCGCGATGCACCGGCTGACGTTTAGACGTGCATTTAGACGATTGCAGCGTTGAGTGTGTGTGCCCAGGCCCGGGACAGAAGGACAGGTTTATCCTACACAGTTTATAATCCTCATTCAGGCTGGCACGATATGGTGTTAGTGACCCATGGGCGACCGGCAGGGCGGCATAGTGAGGGGGGTAACCAGCCTCCATGCGTCCTAACTTTGACACTTCTAGCCTACTCACACGAGGCCAAAATGTCAAAATTGGTCAGTCTATTGCTGTAACAATATAATTAAAATTAAAAGCGTTCTTATAGTGTATTACTTTGGAACAAAATGACACAGAAGTTCAGGGTTGAAAATGTCTTCTGCACAGTGTGATTAGTCTGTAGTCTCATATAACCGGTGCCAAGAAGAGGCCCTAATCTGAGAAATTACACCCACATCTCCACAAGAAGTGAATTATAGGCTATAATCTGGAATCAGTGATCATGAGAATGCTCAGTTTTTGTTGTTTTTATTTATTTATTGTCTACTTGATCCTGAAAAACAATTTATTTATTGTTTTTCAGGATCAAGACATTCTCTGGTTGATTGGTATGGTATTTTCTTTTAGATAGCCCACTGCATAGCTCATGCGGATTCTGGTGCGGGGTGCCCCCCATTATAATAGGATTTCTATGGTTTTATCTGCTGCACCTGTACTTACTGGTCTGTGCTGGCAAGGCAGAGGTCAAACAGGCCACTGGCTCTTTTAGCATCAAGATGGTCAACACTGCACTGGATTAGAGCCGCATATTTGCTGACTCCCTCCACTGTGCTACCCTGACACCAGGACGGCAGGCCAGCTGCAACTTTAATCGTTAGATTACAGAATCCAGATGCAAACGTAATAAACAGTCCAAGATCGTTTATCTTTTGCAAAAACTTCTGGGATGCATTTTTTGAATACTTGTGAACACTAATGATCGGCAATAATCATTGTGATTCATTCAAATTTTAAAAGTGCATGTGGTAGCTTCATGGAGCAGAATGGCTGAGTGGCACATGATTATTGGCCCTTTTCCCAGGTCTTAAATACCCAGGACCAAGTGGAGATAACCAGTCATTAGATTAACCCCTTTTAACTTCATGTAGGGAGCTTTACTTACTGGCACATCCAGGACTACAGGGTCCACGTGTTGCACCATACACTCACCACCAGCACTGCAAAGACACATAGTCAGATTATGCAGTTGACATTATCAAGTGGAAAATACTGCTGTACACAGCTTACAATGCATTGAATTTTCGTGACTGGACCCAGAAACAGTCATGAATAATAAGTAGTCATCATCAGGGATGTCATATGCACCCATGTTTTTTAAGCAGCATTGTGTTATATCTCAATGGCTGTGATATATGCAGTTTTGCACCAACTAAGCATGGGTTGGTGAGTTGAGATTGCATCTATGGAGGGGACAGTCAATGGATTATTATATGCGATAATCTAGATCTGGGTGATGGAGAGAAAAGGCCCAAAAGCACCTATATATTGTCCTACTGTCTGAATTAAGCTTATTTGTGCCAACTGGATGGAGAGCAATACAGCCTCGGTACACTTTGAAAGACGATCATGCATCACAGTAAACCGGTTTCTTCTGATATGGAGCAAATTGGTGACAATATATTATCGGAGGGCCTTTTAAAATCACTAGTGCCGAAACAAATAGTTGATTAAGCAGTTTGTCAATCAACAGAAAATTTAATTAACAATTTTGATAGTTTCTTTTTTTTTTTTTGTAACTTCTCAAGTAAAAATACCAAATAACTGCTGTTTATAGCTTCATAAATGCCAGGATTTGCCTGCCTATCCCTCTATCATATCAGTATAAATCGAATAATTTGGGATAGGCATCTCTTTGGGCTCTTGTAACTCATGATGGGTATTGTTTAGGATTTTTTTTTGCATTTATAGACTGGTTAATCAATTGAAAAATATAGATCAGTGTTGAGAACAATCGTGGTTAAATCACTGAATGCACCAAAAGTACCACAATATAGAAAATATATTTCAAACATGCTGTTGTTTCCAAATAAATAAAAAAAAATGTCTCATAGAGCTTCATCAGTGTAAAATAATAGATGTTTCTATTCCACATTAGAGAAATTAACATGCGGTAACACAAGTCTTGTTTTACATGTCAGAAAGCAAAATTAGATAGGCTTTCCACTGGACAGTATAGTCTGTTCTAACATTTGCAGGAATTAACTGGTTGACCTTTTGCACTCTAGACATTATACTAAGACTGGTATAATCTAGTCTAAGCCACTTGTGCCATGGTAGCTGTTGTTGCTGTCAGGCAGACTGCAGCGGGTCTCCACAGTGAGAGGAGACACGTGCTAATAATTTCTCCCTGCAGGACATCCTTGAACTAAAGCCTGATTGTTTTTTTTTTTTTTTTACTGGCTTGGCTGATTTTGTGTATGGTAATTTTGTAGGATAATTGTATTCTCAAGCACCAGTTGCTCTTCCTTTAGTTCACTGAGAAAGAGAAAAAACGTATACCTTCTTCCCTCTCTTTTTCCCACGGTGCATGGACCATGCATTGCAAATTGTCACTCACTCACTTACTCGTGGACAGCCTGCAAGGATGTTGAATGGGACACATGCACATCGATGAAAAAGATTTTTTTTCAGCAAATCTCTTAGTTACACTAGTATTGTTCATGTGAAGCAGCCACTTTGAGTTTGTCCTGTTGATTTTTGGAAAATAAAACACTCATGTGGAGGCCTAGAAGTGAGGAAAAACTAGTCAACATGCCCACAAGCAACTGGCGGGGCTTCGCCGTGAGGGGTTGCGACCTGCAGTGGAAAACAAAACTGAGTAAAGTCAAGAACAGTCGAGTAGAGCCACTACCATGCAGGCTAGTGGAAAAACTTCATCAGGGACGTTTGGTTGGATGTGTGCAAGTGCGCTTTTGGTCTGGACAGCTTTGTGCATGTTTTATTTCTGTCCTGTACATGGTCTAATTCTTTTTCACTTTTATACTAATAAATAGAAACTTGGTGCAGTGATGTAAAGAGGGATGTTACTATGATACATCAGAATACTGATGACGAGATTTGGATTTGATTCAGACAGAAACCCCTTATCCTGTTTACTTTATAAAACAAACTCTGCTTTCGCTGTCACTCCTTCAACAAGGCAATGTGTTCCTTTAACTTCTCTTAACCACTCTCCAAATATTCAGTAGGATGGCTTTATTGAGGAAATATTTCTCCTTTCTCCTAAAAAATAACCGTGGTTGCAGAAAGTGGCCTCTTATCTGTGCATCTAACATCTCTTAGTAGTTTCCCTTAATAACCAGTTTCCACCTTAACTTCAGTATGTCCAGTAAACTTCAGTGTTCATGCAGTGGTAATTGTTTTTTTTGTTTGTTTTTTTTTAGTGTCCTGGGTGAGTGTGCAGAGAGAAATGTGAGGGAACAGGGCGTATGTCAGGAAGTGCTTTTTCAATGTAAAATACATTAATAAACACATTCACAGTCATAGACAGAAATGTCTCTGTAACTGCGGTTGTAAAAGTGACAAAAAAACAACAACAAAAAAAACAAAAAAAAACTGACTGTTCCATGAAGATAGATGCTATTTTATCAGCTTTGTACTATTGGGTGTTGTTGAGAGATTGTGCTATAAAGTTAATTGTGTTAACAGTTTGAGGTGAGTCTGTTCAAAACCATACTCTGTTTCGGAGTGCCTCTGTACTTGCATATGCGTACACGTGTGTTTGTTTGCACATGCAAACAAACACATGCATGTTTATGCATGTTTATGCATGTTTAATTATCTCACAGCAGAGGTTTTCATACTGATAGGTGGAGCTCTCCAGTGGGGCACGAGACGCGCTCAGGGAGGCTCAGAGAGGGAAAGTTTATAAGGATTTAGAATAAACCGATTTTCTGATGGTTATCAAAAGGAGGTCATGCTGTAGAATACAGAATATATTGCCTAAATATCTGTCATTTGGTTAAAGAGATAGTTCAGAGATAGGTCAGGGGAATTTTCCTTTTACCTGCCTTTCTGACGTTGGACAAACGAGTCAGCCCGTCTTGTATTTGCATGCAGTGTTAAGTTACATCAAACAGCAATATTAAGCTCGTCCAGCTCAATTGTTGGGTGTCTGTGGGATTAAATAGCTGCTTCATAATGACACTAGGACTGAACAATTTGGGAAAATAATCGAATTGCAATTTGTCTTGCTAATATTGCAATTGCAATTTAAAATGCAATTTATTTTTAAGTTCCTTATCTTCTGTATTATTCAACAAACACAAGCAATAAATCATTTTATGGTATGACCAACTCAGTTTTAGATAGATTAAACGCAAACTGTTCTTTCCTGTAGGCCAGGCCTGTATGTTATAATGAAATTAGATGACTCATGAATTGATATGAATGACATTTTTATTTAACTTCATTTAACATCATTATTTAACTTCAGTCACAGTAGTATATTAACCGTGTTTTTTTTGTTTTTGTTTTTTTTTTTATTTTATTTTGTTTTGTTTTGTTTTGTTTAGCCTTGTAAGCATGGAATAATTGTCATTACAACATAAAGCACTGTTAAATAAGACTGGTGTAAACATTAATATGAATCACATAAACTAAAGTGCAGATTGAGGAAATAGATAAATCAAAGTCGTTGTAATAAACAGACTCAGATAGGGCTCCGCTGTACGCCTTGACCAAATGTTACTGGTACTCCGAGGTTTTCAGCTCTACTGTGACTCTCTGGCTTGGCTGAACTAGGTGTCGGGGGGCATGCTGCACCGCTTGTCCTGTATAAACCCAGGCTTGGTCATTGTGCTGAGAGGCATCATGTCTTTCCTTGTGAACTGTGTTATAGCCTGAGTAATTTTCCCGTGCCGTTTTGAATTACGTTCAAATGGAGTTATGCTTTCAAACATTTCAGTCAGTAATCCCTGTCAGGTGGTGTTTGGCTTACTTGACACACTGATGGGGGGAATTTCAGCCACGCAGCTATCATGCATGGATTTGTAGTGTTTTTTTAAAATTAGTAGTTCTGCCCTGAGAGGTAGCAACAGTTGCAAGGCATGTTCTGCACAATACCTGACGCTGCGCAGCATCTTCTTTTTTTAAAGCCAAAATAGTTCCACACAGCCGACTTAGTGCTCACCGTGTCAGATTCTGTCGGGCCTGAGGCCGTTGTACAACAGGTCAAAGTGTAACGTGCTAAATTGTTGCTTCCTTGTTTAGCCGATTGCTCTATTCCTGATTACAGGCCATGTGACCAGAGTCTAATCGCAGCCTTTGCGATTAGAAAATCCAATTTTATCATATCACAATATTATCGCAAATGCAATTAACCATTCAGCCCTAAATGATACCATAGCTGGGCGGATGGGGTGGCTTTTCTCTCAGCTTTGTCCAAGAGGAGGTCTGCTACCACATAATTTGACAAACACACGATTTTCAAACCTTGCCTTTACAGCATGTTTGCTTTTGGTTTGTTTTTCATCTTAGCTCCTGCGTGTACAGAGGATGATATAAAGCATCTTTTCAGTGAGGAAAAACATTTTGGTGTATCAAGGACTAGTGTATTGTAATTATTCATAATCTGCCTGGTGAGAGGACAGTGAAAGTATAGGACTTTCTGTGCAACAGCTTGCATCAGTTGACAGTCTGTGGTGTAAATGAGTTCCTAACTGTGCTGATATTATCTGTACTGAAATCTGTATGCCTTTCTTCCCCAAATAACTCACCATGACTGCGTGTCTTCCTATATTGATGTAAAAATATGGGTGCTATTGAAGAAGCACTTGCCAAAGAGCTGTTTATCGACAAGAAAATTTCCCCATGACCTTTGCTGTTTCTAGGAACTTCTCGGTCACAGATTATCGGTTGTGTGGGTTATACACCTGCTGCATGTGGGTGTGCAGCCCACAGAGCCCACACAACAATAAACCTGCACCGGGATAGAGTGCATGCTGGTGATCAAACCAGTTTGTTTGCTTCTGAGAATTGTTGAGTAGTTTAGGTCAGAGTCTGATTTATTGTATTTTTTCTTCATGAACTGAATGCATAGTACTTCCTCATCACATTTAGGGAGTGTGCTGTACAGTATATATCATTTTAGATAACAAATATGTTGTGGCTCTATGCTCTATGTCCGCTCTGCTCTCTCTATCGTATGTGATATCTACATATGTGATATCTACTGTGATATCTAGTGTCTTGGTGCTTTAGCTATCATTGAAAAACGAAAGTAATTAAAAATATATATATATGTTTCACACCAGACCTTTCAAGAGCATCTGAGACTGGCACCTTTCCCCTGCTAATACAACTTTCATGTACAGCTGTGGATAAGGTGGCACCCACACAGTCTAAGAAAGAAACAAGCTGATTTCCTTTTTTCTCTATTTTATGTTACACTGTCAAATCAAGGGTGTTATCAATTTGGTATGAGAACAATGCAACTTGATTTTTATATAAAAGCATGGTAAAGGGTAACTAAGCACCAAAATCTGTGTTAAATACTGACATTTAATGATAAAAGCATGCCACTTGCTTCGGCTTATCATTGGTGCAAGGTGCTGAGGATCTCACCAAGATGTCAGGCTTTACTCAGATTTTTTTTTTTTTTTTTTTCATTACACTTTGAGCTTGAGTTTGTTAGGTGCTGTCAAAATACAGGTGAGGAGTAGTTCATAGAGGTGCAGGTTTGCCTCACACTCCACGTTGTTTAAGCATGTTTTGACTTAGCTATTTGTCTTTGCTTGCTAAAATGACATATGAAGGAACAGACAAATTTGTCTGTGAGTTTTTATTCTGCAGAAAACAGGTGTTTCCTGCTTATAGTGTAGTACGCTGTTTAAAGGACCAAGGGTTTTTTTTGCAGCGTAAATGTGTGTAAACTGTAGTGCATGGGTCAAATGATCAAAATGACTGGTATGGTCCTTTAAGTACACATTATGTGCATTGTGTACTTGTTTTCTTTAGCCCTCCTGTACTCAGCACCAGGTGCTCATTAACAGGAATGCTTTTGCTTTGCTGTCAGCTCTCATCTGGGTCAGTCAGCTCGCATGAGGACAACAGTCCTACACAGTCCTAAGAGGGAAACATGTGTTATTAATCACGTTTTCACCTCCACATGTCAGCTGACAACTATACTGTTCACCGTTTGAAACTGAGATGCCACCACCCCCACAGAAATCCTGCATAATTCACTGGCCCCCGTTGTGCTGCAGATTCATCCTGTTAGCCTCACAAATAACAGGCTACCATGGTTCTGTAAAGTCTTTTCTATATTGCTTTTTCTTTTCTTTTTATGCAAACTTAAAAAAGACAGCTGGACCACAGGTTTTAAGAGTTTTTAAGATATACTTCTTGAGAGGTCATGGCTACATGCTTCTGTCTGTTAGTTTCATTTCATTTGGATAATGTCTTTTGCTGGTACAGTAAAGTTTATGCCCAGCCTCAAGAGATTGTGGATAAATTTAGAATAATTACCTTATAATGATTTAAAATTGCATCAGATTATTATACCCGTCTCTGTAATTTGTCCTGTATTGCACATAAAGTCATTTTTACCATGTCAAGTCCACTTGAGAAAATCCAGAAACCCAGGTAGAACAGTGGGTCAACAAGTGAGCAGTAAAAAAAAAAAAAAAAAAAAAAAAGTCTTCCTTTAGTCTTCTAAAAAAAGACTTCAGTAATGATCACATCCACATGGTGTGGATGGTGGTCCTGAGGGGACATTAGGATACATCTCTTTAGCAGGCTTACTCCTGCTCATTGTCTATATAACATAGTTTAAATTCAGCATTCAGGCCATTTAGATGTTAAGAGCTCTGCTCTGTTTGCCAGCACTTTCCCGGCTTAGCAGCTTATACCGTTTTGGCCATTGGTTACGTAAGAAGGCTATATGCAGCAGGAGGCTAATCCCGTGCCTCGACACTAATGCCAATTATCAGATCATGGTGACGTTATTGAAATTAAGGCACCATGAAAAATAGCAGATAACGGTGCAGTCTATAGTCTTAACTTGAAAATCAGCTATGTGATGTTCTGCATTGCTTTCAAAGCTCTCTGTCTGAGTGATTGTAGTTATAATATGGCACAGCAGAGATATTCCTCTGAGTAATACAGGAGAATGGTAATGATCTGTTAACTCATTCCTCAGGCAGTTATAGATATTACAGTTTCTAATGAGCTATTGTACAAGCCATGTGGTGGTGCACAAAGTACTTACTCCTGCTTAGATATTACTCCACTACAAGTGAAAGCTGCTCAGTCAAGTTTTCCCTTAAATTAAAGTATGGGAGTAATTGCTTTTGAAAATACTTAATTTTTCAAAAAAAGTACACTTTCATTTTAATATCAATCCATTGCTGTATTGTTTTCCAAATGCATTTACACAACCTCATAGCGCTCTGAAAATGCATTGACCACTATGCTACACAAATGTACTTTCCACCGTTACTTTGCATTTTGTTAACAAAATGTAACGGATGCATTTTACTTTGAAAGCGGATGTCTCGCTTGTGCTTGTTTTTCACGTAGCTGGATGATGTATTTCTGCTCTTACATCAAACCCAATTGAGAGCGGGTACTGTGATAGGGAAAAAAAATTCAACAGCTGACTTCTAAGCAATGTTTCAAAGTAAAGAGGAGTGACAATTTTCATAGAAATGTTGTAGAGTCAAAAGTACAATATTTGTCTTCGTGGAATACAGTGGAATAAAAGTCATAAGTTTCCAAAAAACAAATATTAATGTAAAGTACAGATACTTTCTAAATATACTTAGGTAAAATGCATTAGCCTTTGGATAACAAATTCCAGTTTATCTCCAATTAGGAAGTGACTTTTAATACACCTTAAGGTAATGAGATTCATACAGTATCCCCATGTTTACAGAATAGGAGTTCTGTTTTTATAAATGTGATTTAAATGACGCTTTTGCGTCTCACAAAACATTCCCTCATATGACCGGTTTGGCAGGGGGTATTTTACATTTGATTTTGATAAAACGTTTTTTCAGAGAGTCCAGTATCTCGTGAATGTGGAACATAGAGGTAATTTGCATATGTGGCATGACGTCCAACCTTCCATTAATTTCCATTCTGTTTATTCCAGTCAAACAAAACCCGTCTGAGGGGGTAAACATGCATCTGTCCACACTTTGTGATCTCAGCTGCTCCCCTGATGGACCAGAGCAGTTAAAGAGATCACTAGTGTTAGATGAGAAATTGCTCAATCTGTCCTGCCCCCAACTGGGAGCGACAGTTCATCAACTCAGTAATGACAAGAAAGAGAAAGAGCGAGAGAGAGTGAGAGGGAAAGAGAGGGGGAAAAAAAGATGGACTTTCCACCAGTCAGCTTTCAGTCCTCACTCAGTGACATGACAACAGCTCTCCCATCTATTTGAGCTCCATATCATCTCCCTACCTCCGCATCCCGTGTGATCAGAGATGAAAGGTCATTTAGAGTAATAACCCAAACATCTGCACATGGCCGGGGAAATGCAATTCCCGAGTTATGTGAACAGGAGTAAAGATAGGCCCAGCCTGCAGCCGGGAGTCAGGCAGGCTTGCCTCCTGCTATGTTTGTCTCTGTTATGGCATAAGCCCTAACTCACGTTATGCAATCAGTTATGCTTTATGTGCCAGCTGGTAGAGGTAGAGAGAAAGCCAGAAACAGAGAGAGATGTCTTTTAATCCTTGGTGGAGCAGCGTGCGTGCTGTGGAGTAGGAGAAGATGTTTCTCTTTCAGGTCACTTGCGTTCAGCCTTTACAGCATCTTTAATACTCGGTTAAGGACTTAGGGTATGCTGTAAATAAGACTGAAGGGATCCGGCAATGTTCTCACTGAACACTGAGAGGTCTCATCAAGAGGGCTTTACCGGACTATTGAACTGCCCTGATTCTTACACTAATCATCCCTCATGCTGACCTGTTGCCACTAAAACAAACTGCTTTCCGAGCCTCTGCTCAGCCGAGGCTTTGTGCAGGCATTTTTTTTTTACACGAGGGGAATAGGGCTTAACAATTCTGAAATGTGTTTTTAACAGAGTTTTTAGGTCTTTGGCTAAGGCATTAATTAAGTGTTTAGTGCTCTGTCATGACTTTTTTTTCTCATCAAATTCAGAATTAAATAAATAACAGTGAAATCACTGAAGTCATTCACATTGACAATCATGTATAATGTCGAGCTATTAAGGTGTCTGTGTATGGGGTGCTCCTCTTTTTGTGTTTGCTGGATGTTTACAAAATTTCTGGACATTTTGGGTCACCAGGTTTAAAACGTTTTTGAATTGAAGTGACATGATTGAAGTGATTGAAGTTCAATTGAGACCTTTCAAGCAAATCATCTGGCAATAAAACATGTAGTTTTGCCGCACCACAGCTGACACCGTAAACACTGTGAGGCACATGATTGGTTGATAGTACAGAGCAGACACTTCCCCTATCCTCATTTTTATCTTTTTCTGTTTTTTTTTTTTCTTCTCTAGTGCCAGTGTGTCTAACGGCCAAGGCTTTGTGGCATCATGAGGAGAGCTGTGGGGTCCGTGCCGCTGCTACTGATGCTATTCTTCATAGGGCACGCGAAAGAAACACGTAAGTCTCGGGGTGTGGACAACACTTCAGCACAGTCATACCAACTTGTTAAAACTGGCAGCGTGCACGACACCTGACAGGTGTGTAGGGCTCTCCCCTTCACAAAGGAAATATGAGCCAGAGCGGCACTCTTATTGATAAATGGCTGAAAAGTAAGTGTTGTTTATTTAAATTTGCATTCATTTCTTTTTTTCCATGTGCTGTCCCTCTGTTTAGGCTACAGCCCCCCAGGAAAGCCCAAACTGACCAGCTGCCGTTCCCCAGAGAAAGAGACCTTCACTTGCTGGTGGGAGCCTGGCTCTGACGGAGGGCTGCCCACCACATACGCCCTCTACTACCGCAAAGAGAAGTCAGTGGCTCCTTGATTTACTGCAATAATACACTGACTACATTTTTCCTTTTTTGTTTGACTCTGAACTGATTTAGTATTCATTCACTGACCTATACCCGTTTAAACATAGGAAATGTGTAGGTGGAGTCAGTCATGACTAATATTGACATTTCACAGGAATACTATGTAATTTTATGATGTTTTTGTACTACCGCATCTGTACACAGACTTATATCACATACTTAATAGTATTTCATGTATCATATTAAGAGGGTGTGGTTTTTTTTTTTTTTTTTGAGGCAGTCAACAGTTTGAAACATATCTTTGCGGAAGATTCTACAGACTAGCACTCCCCTATCGCACATCACATCAGTTTTGCAGTGTGTGTGTGTGTGTGTGTGCGCAGTTGTGCTGGTGAGTGGGGGCGAGGGGGATTTTCCCCAAATTTGTTCTGGGGAAAATCCCCCTCGCACAAATGGATCTTAGCAGCCATCCAACCAACCAGCAGTGAGAGTGGATTGACGATTGACCGGTATCGATCAGCAACACTCGTGAACCCCCCGCACTGTGTTATGGTCATTTGCACATTTCAGCAATCAAATTATTTTATATTGCACCACTAAACATTTAGTTCATAATACTCTTACAATGAATGCAACTACAGAAGGTTTAAGGCTGCATTCAGCCAATCGTAAGACAGCAAGGATCAGAGCCATAGCAACCAGCTGAGACATGTTCCTCTATCATCAGAGTGCTGGTGCATAACAGTATAACAGGTAGTGGTGTAGGAGGGTAATGTGAGAATGTAGGGAGGCGGGTGATGGGAGGTGGGAATCATAATGGCATATGACGGAATTTTCCAGTGTAGAGGAGCAGCCCCGGTTTGTCGTGGTTGAGTTTGAAATAGTGGACGTACATCCAAGGCCCTGTCTTACACCCTATCCAACCAGTGCAGTTGTCATTTTCCTATCCGGCGCCCATGTCGTGTAAAAAGCAAATACAACTCTGTGCACCCATGGGTGTGTTGGTCTTAAAATGAGGTGTGGTCAGGTGCATTGTTGGCATATTGCTATCTTGAGGCAGCTGGAAGCGCAGCATTGCATGATTGACCAACAAAAAACAGGTCTGAAGTCAGTGGTGGAGTTTTCATTGTTATTTTAAGGGCGCATTAGCAAGACAGCAATACATGCCTACACAGGCACATGCCAACACGCGTACACTCTGCTTGTTACACAGATAGAGATGCCTTTACACACATATGGAGGCCTTGTTACACACACAGGCAACCCTGCTTCACCTCAGGGAGCTTTGATGGACACGAGGGAAGTATGTGCAGAAATCAGCTGAACTTTGTGGATTATCAGCACAGCTCCACAGCTCTCCCTCTATGGTAGTGCTAAAGTTGAGATAGGTTTAATTAGACTGGGTTGACAAGATAAATACTGACTTCTCAAGAAACTGTGAAACAAGGATAGAGGACGCTTGTGTTAATTCTGGAGTTCAAGCCCTAGTGACGTTTAGTTTTGAGGTGTTGCATATGCCATGACAAGTTACTGAACCTCTTTGGAGCTTTATATGCAGCATCTTTGTGGAGAAGGTCATGAAATGTTTTGAAATGTTTTCCATGCATTGTCTCATGGAGATTTGCTGGATCACTCTGGTTTATATTATTTGCATTACATTATTTTATTGAACTGCTGCTTTATGTGGAATGTAAAGATGGGATGATTATCCAGCCATACTGGAGTCTTACATAATCTCATGATAGAGTGGTAGTTGAATCATACTGCTGCTTACATGAACTGTTACTATGGAGTTTATTGTTATATGAATTGTTAAAGCATAGGAACAAGTATATTCAGGAGGAAAAACAGACAGATAATATATTGACTTTGGCAGTTATTGGTCACATGTCTGTGACTGTTTGGAAGAAGAGGCTCTTTACAGTGGCATCAAAATTGACAATGAGCCGTGCAAACAATGGCACAGGCTCCAAGGTACCTCGATCAAATCCTTTAACAGATCTTATTCTGAGTAATCAGTGTCCAGTGGTGGATGAAATCTGCTGTTGTCAGAAAACATCACAGCTGACTCTATGCAGTGGTCTTTCCTCTACACTGACTTCAAGACAGGCTCCCTCGTCTTAATTTGAGTCTTTGTGTAATGACTATGATTAAGTTGAGGCTTCTGCTCTGCAGCTGCCACCAGAGGCCAAGAAATACTTCTGCTAATTAGAACAATCTCCAACTATTGTGCTCAGCTAATTACATGATTGTGAAGCAGGGGACGTTTCCCTCCTAACAGACTTTGTGTGTGTGTGTGTGTGTGTGTGTTTAGGGGGGTGGGGGTCTCAAAGAAAATTAAATAAAGAGGTAGTCAAAACACAAATAATTAACACCTCTCAGAAAGGTTATGTTGCTCACTCGCTCTCAACATTGTTATTTATAACTCCTATCGTACCAGCAAGCGGAGCGCATGCAGGACCAAGACCGTAAAATCACACAACAATCACACAGTGGAGGATAATTATATTAAAGAAATTTTAGCACTCCTTGACTCTCACAGGACTCACAGGTGTCTGAAAGGTGTCACATTTTCACAGAATCTAAGAGTATCTTTGTTAATCACGGTAATTTTGTTAGACTCTCCACTGCCTGCTGCTGTGTGATTTGTGTTGAGGGCCAAGATGTTGCTGTTTGGATATTAAATTGCATATCAAATTGAACTCAGAAAGTCTTAAAATTACTCAGCATGGTTGATTTTATTTCCCTCCAGGTCCAATATTTCCAACAACGGCAGAAGGTTTTATCTTACGTCACCACGGCAAACACCCTCTGCCTCTTCCACTCTCTTTTCTTTACATTAGTTCTCACAGTTTTAATACACCCTCTCATAAACCTGGAGGTACAACCCTTGTTATAAAGGACTTGTTAAGCACAGCAGGCGTCCATGTGCCTGTGTTTTGTTGTAGCTGTGGGTTCAAAGCCGATCTTCCATCTCAATCCCCACTTCAAAAAAACATCATGTTCCCTACTAATGTGGCAATCACTCCCCATCCCTCATCCCTCTCTCTCTCTCTCTCTCTCTCTCTCTCTTCTACACTCATGCACCCACTTTTTTGTGTTTTGTAGCATGAGGAATGCATGCTGTTCTTTTGAAGCCAGACAAAATAAAAACACAATTGCGTAATGTTCACGTCCCTCTCTCCCAGCTCTGATGCGGTGTACGAGTGTCCTGACTACCACACAGCTGGCGAGAACTCCTGCTTCTTTAACAAGAACGACACCTCCATCTGGGTCAACTACAACATCACCGTGGTGGCCACGAATGCACTGGGCAGCAACTTCTCTGACCCTGTGGACGTAGACGTGGTCTACATTGGTGAGAGTCTAATCATCTGATATTATTATTTTTGTTTGTTTGATTCTTTTTTTTTTTTTTTTTTTTTTTTTTTTGTATATTTTCTGTCCCATTTGCTCACATGGTTTAACATGTCTGAAACACTGAGTGTTGGATCAGAGCATGACCTGGAGAGGGAACAGTCATGGAATAATGTAAGAGCACTTGTGGCCAAAAGGTTGCTGGTTTGAATACCTTGATTGTCAAAATCAGGGTTAAACATTCATTCGCTGTCAGCCACTATTGGCCTATTAAATTTTGCATATCAGTCAGTTTCGTCTTCCACAAACAATATGATGGAGGATCCTCCGTGACCATCACCACACAAGAACAAGCTGTAAAATCCAAATAATTAAAATTGCATTTTACTTTATTCTAATCTTCTATTTTTAGTCAATTATTCAGTTTTGTTCTGTTTTAGTCAACAAATTCTTCATTTAGAGGTAGTGCCCCAAAACTTTGGTGCCATGTATTAAATAGGGTGGGTCATCCTGCTGTGTGTAGTCACTAACCCACTAAAAGTGTTTCATTGGTCTGGCTTTCAGTGTGGAGCGGATGATAAAACTCTGCAGGAGCTTTTAGCTTGGAAAAATAAAAAAAAAAATAAAGAAAATAAAGAAGAGTAAATATCAGCTCAAGATATCAGCTGTTGGCAGCTTCACTAAAATCAAAACAAAATATAAAAATATTGAAATCAGAGTCATGTCAGTCGTACCCTTGTAGAAATGGATCATGTTACACTCTGCCTTTTAGGAGATTCTTTGGATGTTTCTTAGACTGAATATTTGCCCTCAGTGTTCGGCAGCCAACAGTATACAACTGACACTGTAATTAAGAAACATGAAAAATCTTTTGTTAGGTTGCAGGGCTTAACAAATTTTAACGATAGCTGTTACCACATCAGACATTATCGAGCAAGATCAGAAAGGACATGAGATATGACTGCAGTTCTGCAATGAATTATGTGTTAGGTGCTGAAGTGGCTGCACTATGTATAGCCTACCCCTGGAAAATATTTAATACAGCTCATGCAAAATCATGTTCCGAAGCTTTTTCCTTTGAAAGGGTTTCTGATCAAATATAAATTCTGTTCAGATCCCGTTCATGTTATGTAACAACTTACTTACACTTTTGAAATATTAATGTCAACATCTCTGCCCTTGTGGCTGCTAATCTGAAAATGCTCCTTTTCCATTTGTATGCAGTTTTTTTTTTGGTGACACGATTTGGTTATCAGTCTCAAGGAATGTCTGGTTCCATTTAATACGCCACATTATTCAAGTCTGTGTCTAGCCCGAACATTCACATTTATCTCAACGCTGTCGTCACACACTCATCAAATCCTATTTACTAATACCAGTTTTTGTCCTCTGGAGGTGTGCACTGACTTACTATTACATACATAGGCCACATGGGTACACTCTAAGGATGCACAATAATATTGGCATGTTATTGGTATCAGCTGATACTGGCTTTAAAATGAAACATCTGCATCGGCTGGAAATGAGAATTTCTGCCGATATGACAGGCCGATATGGGAAATAGGTCAAATTTGCCCTTGTTGTGGCTGTTATCAGGATTGTTTCAGAGAGAGCATCATCCAAGGCTGTTTAGGTGGGATGGAACTCACAATTTTGTTAGAAAGAAAATGCTATATAGAAATAAATATGGCATGTTTTACATAACCTAAGTTGAACGAGTTTTCTGATTTTGCCCAGTGAATGTGTGCATTTTGAAAAGCATTGTACTTGATGTATGCATCTGCCAGCGGGCCATCATAATAAGAGCAGGCATAATAATGTGTTCATTCAATACAGGAGAGACCTGATGTTTCCTGCAATTAGGTTGAAAAAAATGATGTGCATATATCAGTATCGTGCATATATCAGCCAAATTAGCTTATAAAAGCTTAGGTACAAAGCTTAGGTACAAGAAATGGTTGCAATAACTTTCCCAGTCCTACAATATCCCTTTGAATGGCTGCCTTAAAAAGACAATTAGTTGTGGCTCCATTTATTGTATGTATGTGTTACTCTTTTACAGGCACTGTCATACAAACAAAGACATGTCCTACCCCTCCGTCTCTTACTCTTTCTTCTTACTCTCTCTTCAGTCCAGCCCCACACTCCAGAAAATGTGACGGTGACTGTGATGGAGGACAAAGACGGGCCCTTCCTGCGGGTGTCATGGGAGCCGCCCCGTAAGGCTGACACTCGCTCCGGCTGGATCACCCTCATCTATGAACTCCGGGTCAAGCTGGAGGGGGAAGAGGAGTGGGAGGTACGCAACATGACTTCACAACAAAAATTGGATAGTACAGCTGGGTGGCCTTATGGTTAAAAAGCCTATTCTTCAGCTGGGAGACTCAGGTTCAAGTCTCACATGGGTAAACCAGTTGAAGTGCCAGTGAGCAAAAACAATGAATCAGTTCTGTGTTATGCAGCTGATCCTGCTTTTGAAAGTGAACAGAGAATTCCCCTGCTGGTAAAATTTCAAGGTTAAATTTGTTGATCAGAGGGTCATCTTATTTTATTTAGCTTACATTGTTACCTTAAGACTGCATCATTTCTAACGATATGTCAGTTTGGACTCACGTGCGTGCGTACTTGTGTGTGTGTTTAATCTCCAGGAGCACCGTGCAGGCCAGCAGAAGATGTTTAACATCTTTAGCCTGCGTTCCGGTGGGATGTACCTCGTTCAGGTCCGCTGTAAGCCTGACCATGGCTTCTGGAGTGAATGGAGCTCCACCACCTACATTAAAGTTCCTGACTGTAAGAAATCATCCACACCTCACACTTTACTCAAATCCATACTTTATATTTTCATGTAATGAATGCTTTAGCAGGTAGTGGTGGGACAAAATGGTGATGATGACACTTTATATCATGATATGATTATGCATTTAAATGCTCATATAGTTGAAGTTCAGGTATAAATTGAATGATAACAGGCAGAAACAGATAACAAGACAATAGATCCATGGAAGACCACCTCAGTGTGATATGAAGAATCACAGATTTGTTGATGCTGTGTTTCAGATTTCCCTCGAGAGACGTCTGTGTGGATCCTTATCGCGGTGTTTTCTGCCTTCATCTTCTTCATCCTCACATGGATCCTAAACTTAAAGAGCAACAGGTGACATGGAATTCTTTATGCGATTTTGATTTTAAGAAGTCATGCATTTTTTATTAGTATAGTAATATATGTTGCATGTTGTCCATAATAAAGTCCTAAGGCAGCCTATTTCATTTAAATGCCACAAAAAATATTCTTATTGTTTTCTCACAATCACTGACATGTGTCTTTTATTTTTTTCATGCCTAAAGTGTGAAGCATTGCCTTCTGCCACCAGTTCCTGGCCCTAAAATCAAAGGATTTGATAAGCAGCTACTCAAGGTAACACAGAGCAATGACATATGGTGACTCTCTGCTGATAAATAATATGACTAATGGCTGCCCCATTAGTCTTCTTTTTTACTTTTCCAATAATTTATGAATATTTCTCTGTGTGTAGAATGGCAGGTCCGAGGAGGTCTTCAGTGCGCTGGTGGTGCCTGGTTTCCCACCAACCACATCGTCTGACTGCGAGGACTTGCTGGTGGAGTACTTGGAGGTGTACACCCCTGAGGAGCAGGAGCTGATACTGGAGGAGGGCAAGGACCTCCAGGAAGGCTGCCTCAAATCCAAGGGCTCCCCGTCTGACAGCGACTCTGGCCGGGGAAGCTGCGACAGCCACACCCTGCTGATGGAGAAGTGTGGCGAGGGGGAGGGCAAGGAAGAAAAGCATCAGGAGAGGGCTCAAAAGGGAAAGAGGCAGCAGAAGCACCAGACAGGCTGGGAGGAGGGAGATGTCAGCCACACCCGTGAGGACGTGCTCAGCCCTGACATGTCTGAAGGGAGGGTGAAAACATGGCCCTCTGTGTTTTCTCCACTGCCTCAGTACAGCTCCAGACCCCTGGACCATCAGGGCTCACTTGAGACAGCCAGGCAGCTCTGCCTCTCTGACAGCTTGTTCCCCCCACCCTCCACATCCTCCCACCTCAGCTACAACGCCAAGGAGGGCCTGGCACTTGGGTCAGGCCAACAGGAATTCTATTTGGGCAAGAAGCAGACTCACCCGTCCAATCCTCAGAGCCAGCCTCGCTGGCACCTCCAGGCCCACAGCGACTTCAACATCTCCAGCATGGACCGCAAGCAGGCGGCCAGTGGCCTGCAGCTGCCTGGTTTCCGGTCCACGGAGTATGTTGAGGTGCAGAGGGTCAACCAGGAGGACATGGTGATCCTCCAGCCCCTTTTCTCAAGCAGTTGCCAGAGGGACGGCCACCTCCAAATAGGCCAGGGGGAGGACTACAGCAAAGTGAAAGGGGTGGACAGTGGCAACATGCTGCTGCTCCAGAGAGAAGTGGAAGTGAAGAGGGAGGAGGAGGACGGGGACAGGTACTCTTGTGACATCCAGGACAGAGTGACAGAGAGCTGCTACACAACGTCCACCGCTGCCAGCAGCCAGGTGACAGGGAAGCCAACATCCTGCGCCGGCACTGCCATGCCCGTCCAGGAGGAGATGGTCCTGGCAGCGAACGGTTATGTGGACGCAGCCACCATGCTGCTCTAGGTGCTTCTAAAGCCCAGCTAGCAGGCAGCAGGAAATGTGTCAGGTCAGGGTAGAGACTAAAACACACTCCAACAAAGGGTGACACCTTAAAAATATTGACACTTGAAATGACAAGATTCTGCGGTTACTTTGACTGTTTATCATTTTTTCATATAAAGATTTCATCATCTTTCAACATTACACTCCACTGACCTAAATAATTTGACTGACCTATTTAAATCATCATTTATTACTAGAATTATGAAAATTATTGTGTAAAATATGTGGTAATACATGGTATTACTACTACTGATTATGTCTCTGTTACATTTTGTCTCTCTCTCAGAGGTGCATGCTTCATTTAATGAACTTGCAGTCTCTGAACTCATCAGCTATCCTCTGACAATAATTTATCCTCCGGCAGCAATAGTCACGTTTTTGGTTTTCCACTGTTGCCAGAAACAAGCTGGGAACCATTTCCATTTCTTTTAGTACACAGGTCGAATGTTTCTCCACACTTTACACAGACATTGATACTTTCTGTAGATTTTACGTCCAGATGACATTTTCTGCCAATGCGTTCCGTCTCTTTTGCTCCCCACATGTTTACCTCCATAAAACCACTTGGACTACAAAAAGGGCAACTACTTGGACTACAACGGAAACAGAAATGGATACCAAAAACTTGTCCCTCGCCAATATGTGTGTGTGTGTAGAGAGAGTGAGAGAGAGAGAGAGAGAATCTGATTATAGACATTAATGAACTTGAAAGCAAAATATCACCTCTGTACACTGATGTAATATGGGTGTATAAATAATTTGTGTAGAATCCAAAAATGCGGCTGAAACACAATGTAATATTTTGAATTTTTGTAATTACATATGTTTTAGTCCCAGTAGGGCACTATGTTGAAGCTGCTTGCTGGACCATAGAGATAAATGTGACATTTTTGTAATAAAAATGAAAACTAAGAAAGATAAATTGTTCCCAGGATAGTGGGACGGTATTTTTCATACAGACTTTTTTGATGTATATATGCATTCATTTGTGAATCAACCTGTAAATCTCAGTCTATGCTGGTAAATAAAAAATTGTTATACTTAAAACAGCGATGTTTATTTATTTATCTGGTTCAACGTAGTAGTTAGTTGTACCATGTGGTCATAGTACATGAAAGTAAATAAAATAAAAAAGAAAACTATCCTACAAAATTTCCTACATTCACAAGTAGCCCACATTTCCTGCTGTTACTGCAGTAAGAAAAAAATATTGCACATTTCTGAAAATCCACTTAATGGTCAAAACACTTCTCAGCTTCAAAAAAATGAACAATAGCAGTTTGAATGCCTAATTTTTTATTTTTATTGAGAACCCGCTTCCCATAGCCTTAAATGTACTTATGAAATTGAATGAAAATTGCAGCTGTATTTATGGTGTCTTGAGCGTTGGTTACTATGTGTGCATGACACGAAAATAAAATAAAAGACTCAGTCTAAATATAGCCAATGACTTGGGGCATTTTGAGGCATCAAAAAAAAAAAAAAGAAAAGAAAAGAAAAGAAAATTGAGGTAGTGGCCACACACTGACTAGTAATAATTGACCAGCTGGTGTTCCAGAGGTTAAATGTGGCCTCTTTGTTTATCTTTATTGAAAATTCATATAAATGCACAAATTTATGTCAGGCATGTGCCCAACATAATGGTGTACAGGTGGATTGAGATAAAAAAAAAAAAAAAAAAAAATCCAATAATAGACATCGTTGGGAAAAAAATAGGTTCCATTAATATAAAATCAGTTCAGTTCAGCAGTAGGCCTACAGACAGTTTTATTACTTTTTTAGTGTTTATAAGTTTGATAGTCCTTATATATTCTTTAAATTCACATAAAAAGCAATGAGATTGGGGTAACCCTTGTAATTCTTTATGTACGCAGATGAAATTTACCATATAAATTTAGAATCAATAAGTTTACCATGAAATCAATGTTAGAATTATGATGTTCAAAATAAGTAATTATATTTTTGCATTTAATTTCGACATTATGACTAGTTTAACACAATTTACATTCTTCCATTCGAGTCTTAAAAGTAACTGAATATAGAAAATAGTAAAGACTGAGATTCATCACTGCGATGTTACATGCGGCCTTTCGGTGCATGAACTTTGGCTGTGACGTCGCAGGGAAACCCGTCCATTGCACTCTGGAGGAAGTGCTGCGGCCCCATTGGTCGCGGGCTCTCCGCCCATCATAGTGGCCTAACTTCTCAGGGGTTCAAGAAAAACACCCAGCCAAACGGTTTAGGAGCAGTAGATCTTCTGTTGCTGCAAATATGTTTAAGATTGTGTCTCGTTTCAGCGGCCCGTCTGTGGGTCATATAGGAGAATCCTGCAGCTTGATTGGTTCGGCCAAATTCCATGTGGCAAATGGTGAGTTACCACGGAGATAAACAACAACCTATTCATTGCATTGGGTGTGGTCATATGCATTTAGTCCTGCCGAAGAGTGCGTAAAAAACGCGTGTATGTTGCACACTTAGATTCAGATTTTGATTGTTAGGGCGAAACACGGGGTTACACATCCCTGTGTGGAATGTTAACTGTCCCAGCTGAAGTGTAATAAAATAAATCAATAAAGTCGAGCCTAAATGGAATTCAACGTTAAAAACTTGCAAAAAATACCATACACAGTGAGCTTAAGCAGCCATGGCCTAGTGAAGGATTGCCAACTATGTCTCCAAATTCCTGCATTCACATTAAAGTTTTCCTTAACGGAGCAAATGCAATTTGATTTGCGTGTAAAAGGTGGGCGACTGCAAGTCATACCTTGTTTTACCACTTTGCACAGACTTTTACTAACTATTTTTCACTTGAAAGAAGCCCTTAAGCTTTGGAATAATAGCCAATATGATTTAGGCTTACCTGTGTTCAGGGGCACTGCCAGGAATTTTGGGCCCCATGAAAAAATGTATTTACTCGATGATGGTTTAATAATTTTATATTAGTTTTTACCTTTTTTGGGGGCCCCTGTCAAGCAAGGGCCCTTGGAATTGTCCTAACTTTTCCCCCATATACGGCGCCCCTGCCTGTGTTAAACATAGTGAGGTGCAAAGGTGATTTTAACAGAGCTGAACAGTGAGAAACACGGTTAACCAGTTCCCTTACCTGTCTGAATTCACTTGCAACCCTTTAATAGGTGCATTATGTCAAAAGTCAGCCGTCAAATCCCCAGCCACAGACCTCCCAGAGATGCCACCGTGTGATTTCAAACCAGTGGAGTACAAGGTGAGAGGAAAACTGATAATGTCACCGTCACTGTCAAATCAGGGATAACCCTTGTAATAGAGGTCTCAGCTCAGGGTTAAGTGTAGTGTGAAGCAGGCTAATAAAAAATAATCCTGTGTCTGTGTGTCTGTTGAGGACCTGTCCAAAGAGCGCATGATGGAGATCCGTAGGCAGAACTGCCACCCCATGACGATGAAGGTTACATACTATAAGAAACCAGTCTTCATCCACCAGGGCCACATGCAGTGGCTGTGGGACGTGGATGGTAAACGATATCTGGACCTGTTCGCTGGTGTGGCCACTGTCAGCGTGGGCCACTGCCACCCGTGAGATCCTCTTAACTGTTCGCTCTATCACACACTGAGTCCATGTTTTATTCTCTGATACTGGGTTTGCAATCTTTGAAATGCTAACATTGCAACTGTCGAATGCCATTCTTACCTTTTCTCCCCTGATGATGTCTGTGGGTACAGAAAAGTGACAGCAGCTGCAGAGAAGCAACTGAGGCGGTTGTGGCATACTACTAACATCTACGTCTATCCTACTCTCCATGAGTATTGTGAGAAACTAGCCTCCTTCTTCCCAGATCCTCTGAAGGTATTTTGCCGGATTTTGAAATACGTCACCCACAGGCAGATTAATAAACTTAAATTCAGATGTGGACTGATGAATGATGAATGTCTGCTGGTCTGCCCTTCTCTGTCCAGGTGGTATATCTGACCAACAGTGGCTCAGAGGCCAATGACTTGGCTATGCTGATGGCTCGACTTCATACCGGCAACTATGACATTATCACTTTCAGGTGAGTTTGTTATTATCCAAAATAGGGGTGGTAATCACTGGGCAATGCTATACAATAGAATACTATCACAATACTTTACCCACAATAACAATGGTATCACGATACAGGCAATTCTGCGATATGTTATAAGATAATCAGCTATAATGCACACAATATAAAAAAATACCCGAGAAAAGGCAAAATAATTTTCCAACAAGCAGAAATTAATTATATTTTACAATGTTTTAATACTCAAATAAAGCTCAAATATTCATACTAAGTATATCGATAATATATCAAGAGGAGGTATCTCATTATCGATTTATTCTCCCAGCCTTTGTCATAATGTTAACATTTTTTATGAAATATTTTTGGAATTGCGGCAATGCCTTATGATCTTGATAGGGACAATGTTATTCTAGGACAAGGCTATCATAAAAAATATGATTCAAAGGTAGTTTAGATACCCTTCTCTGGTGTGGTAATATGTTTTTTTCTGACTTTGCAATATAAGAGAGATCACAAACTTCCAGCTGCTGGCTATGGATATTTCTGTTTTGTCATTCTCATGGTATACTGATTAATCGACACCCTTACTATCAGTCTGATATGTGATGTTTTTATGTTTTTCATAGACCTTAATGTCCATAAAGGTTTTATTGACCCATATTTGTCTCTTCCAGAGGGTCATACCATGGCGGCAGTCCACAAACCATGGGTCTCACCTCCAATGCAGCATATAAATACCCTGTGGCCAACGGTTTAGGCTGCACCAACGTATGTACACATGTATATGCACCATGCAGCAAGGGAGTGCTAAATTACATAGTGCATTAATACATTATGATACCATATCATATGACAGCAAGAGGCAATGCAAACCGCACATTTTGCTTGAACATTTTAATTAAAGTAAATAGTGAGATAATGGAAAACTACTTCAGCACACCATGTTTCATGATATTTTCTCTGCACTACATTACTCGTGGCAGTCGATGTCAGGTTGATCCAGCTGACTGGGTTTCTGTCTAATAAACAGACAATGTGTCCCGATGTGTTCAGAGGTCCGTGGGGAGGAAGCCACTGCAGGGACTCTCCGGTACAGACCATCCGAGAATGTGGCTGTGCTCAAGGTACACACACTCACACCCCAATGCTTCAGCACACACACACTGTTTCTCTCTCTCTCTCTCTTCCTCCCTCGCTCTCTCCGTCTTTTATACAGCTCTGATACAAAACCAAAAACTCGACCATTGTCTTAGGGATTAAATGTTTGTGTCGCAAGATGACACAAACCAAAAGATAAACTAAATGAAATTACAACTAACCTCCTTTGTGTCCAGCCAAATAAACAATAGTTCAAGCCCCATTGCCTGGGATTTACACTCACTCACACACACACACACACACACACACACACACACACACACACCACACACGTGCTTTTCAGCAGTTGGGGGCCATTCATTCACTCAGTTAGGGCCACACATTGATCTTGGATGTCTCACTTGAGAGTCTTGGCATACATCCACAACATGGGAGTGAAGAATTTTTCTTCAACTAAGATTTTCTGCAAAGATTTTCAAAGACCTTGTAACACCCATTTTGGTGATTTTTAATGTTTTCACTTCAGTTGAAAGACCACATGGTCCTCTAAGTTAATGCACAGTGTTAATGCATGGCGGTAGACAATACCTTAATGTGGGGATTATCAACTTTTGAATTGTTTTTTGCTGCATTTGTCGGCGATTCATATCACATACAACACAGCGTCTATGGTAAACTGCTGCTTTACATTCCCTAGTATGAAATTAATGTGTATAAACAGATAACATATTTAAAAGACCTACCTTTTAGTACAGTTTTTGTCATTTTGACAGTGATCAAGTTGTTATAGAAGAAATCTATAACAGAGAAATCTGTTCTACACTTTTGGATCTGATGGGGCTGAAATTCAAAGGCCTAAAGGGGATCAGCTCTTACGAGAATAGAATGCAAGTGTCAGTCTGAAGTTCAAAGTCCCTAACTGCCGATGAAACATTTACCTTTTTCAACCTGTTGTCATTTTCAGAAATATTCTACCCCTAAGTGCAGCCTCCGAGCAGGAGGGTCTACCTGGAAATGGTCAATATCTTAATAAATCCACATGACACGTTTTATTGCAAAAAGAAAGATGAGGTCCAAGGAATCGCGTGGATTGTGCTCAGATATATTGTAGATATTAGGATGTCATGTAAAAATTAGTATAATTTTTGGTATACTGCATATTAGCATGGCAGACTGAATATAATTAGTGAATCGATGTTTTTATATTGATGCTTTGCAGTGGACTCATTTTTTTATATTCTGCAGGTCATTGTATGGCAAATGAACACTACATTGGACAGCTCAAAGAGACACTTGTAACCAGTGTTCCAAGTCGAATTGCTGCTTTCTTTGGAGAACCTATTCAGGTATTACAGTCCTATGGTGTGAAATAGGATCACTAAGTATAAAATGCTATTAATTAATTACACTGGATCCATTGTTGCACCTTACTGGATATTAATAGTACTGATCTTATTAAAGCGTTGTGATATTAATAAATAATTCCCATAATTTCCAGTAAAATCAGAATAGCCTATGCATTTACCCATGACCTTTGCTGAAATGTGTTGCCTTTGGCTAAACTGACATGGTTAAATTGGATACTTTCAGAATACAACACATGACTGCTTACAGGACTGTGTGGTAAATGAATGGTATGTAAATGTGTATGCCACATGCAGGGTGTGGGAGGAGCTGTCCAATACCCTAAAAACTACCTGAAGGAGGCTTACAGACTTGTAAGGGAGAGAGGTGGGATCTGCATCGCTGATGAGGTTAGACATTCATGTTTTATATAGCTGAGTATTTTTGGATTGATTAAGTATGGCTGTACTCTGCACGGATAAGGACCTAAAACTTGTGCATTGCATCAAAGTACTCTGGGTTTATAGGTGCACTTTTTTTTTGTTGCAAAATTAGGGTGATGTAATGCTGTAATATACAAAGCTAATTATGTCAGGATTAGTGTGTTCAGTATTGTATGTGTTAATCATTTTTGCCTTTTGTACATTGTTGCCTACCACTTCAAATATGGCAACTGAGCAAAACATGGGGATTAACGTAACTGTGAGATTAAATGATAGGAATTGTGTAAAATCATCTGGTTGGCACCTGGCAGGTCCAGACTGGGTTTGGGCGGACAGGAAGCCACTACTGGGGTTTCCAAGGCCATGACGTAATTCCTGACATGGTTACAATGGCAAAGGGCATTGCCAATGGATTCCCTATGGGAGCCGTTGTTACAACACCAGGTGAGATATTAAGAGACAGCCATAAAATAAAGCTTTTGTTTGACTGTTGTATGTCAGTCTGTCTGAAAAAAGCGTGCTGGCAGAAAGAGCTCTAGTTATTAGGTAATGCATGTCTCCACCTCACAATCTGTAGGCCTAAGCTGTGTTTAAAGGATCTTGAAATAAGTGAGTCTCAGATTATCATACACTGATCACAGCGTGTGTTGTTATTGTGTTTGCACCTCATGTTACTTGCTAAAATAGCAAGTCACCACAGCTCTCCCTTAACCCTCACTCTCTCAAAACTCTAGAAATGCAGAGGTCCTCACTATTATTTATTTCACTAAAAGTCCACACTATTGTTTTTTTTTTTTTTATGTCATATTGAATCACCTGTTGAATGGCAATGATGTGGTCAAAGCTACAATTATGCACAGTACAAATATAATGTTTTTTGTTTAGTTCAAAGGTTGTGTGTGCATGCCTATTCATGTCTGTTCCAGAAATTGCTGCTTCCTTTGGCAAGGGAGTTCACTTCAACACCTTTGGAGGAAATCCTGTGGCTTGTGCCATCGCTTCATCAGTGCTGGATGTAGGACATCATCTTCATTTTCTACCCAAATCCTGTAATGTAATCTATTTCAGTGTAAGATCATTATAGGCGAGGTTTAAACCTGGAACTCCATAATTATTAAGGACGTTATATAACAAAATGTTTAATCATCAACTGACTGCATGGCACTTGTTTGTGTTTCTTCATTTTCTCTCTCTATAGACTATCAAAGAGGATGGCGCGCAGCAGATCAGCCATGATGTGGGCACCTATCTGCTGACAGAACTGGCCAAATTCAGAGACAAATATGAGATTATCGGTGACGTCCGTGGAAAAGGCCTGCAGATTGGTGTGGAAATGGTCAAAGACAAGGTATCCTGTTCAGCAGGGTTAACAGGAGGTGATACTCGTCTCACCAGGCATGTTTACGTGTGTGCTATGCCTATCAAGGGCATGGTTCAGGAGCGCACCGGTTAATCATTAGCCTGATCTGCAGTGACTACCCATCTGTGACTGTTGACAGAACACGACAAGCAGTGTTGCGCTGACATGTTGTTCAGTAAATTGTTCTGTTGGCATTGATACAAAGTTATAATGATTTGAACCACTTTGGCAAAAGCGTTGCTCTTTCCATTCACTCGTCATCCTTCCCATCAGTCGCAATATCATAGACACTGCTGATCAGCCTTGGAGAATGAGGCATGTCACAACTGCTTATTTTACTACTCGGGCATTCTCATAATATCACTGATTGGCCCAAAGGGGGGAGAGGGTGTTACAGTTGCAGGTCATAACAAGGTAATAAATTAATACCACATCATACCTGGGGGACACCATGTTTACCATTGACTTGTGTGTTTGTTGCCTGTATTGTATCCATCGTAACAGGATTTTGGTGTGAATGTCATAGATTTGGTTGGCTAACAGTCTAACCTTTTACACACCATCAGTTAATCATAAATGCTTATATTGGTAGTCATGCAGTGTCAACCATAGTATAGACGTATTTTGAGCTAGTGGGATATTTAGCTCCATTCAGCTCACACACGAGGATTCCCATCATCCCCTAGTTTGTCCAACCCACGCCACTATTGCCTCTAGAGCTTCAAGGTCCAAACTAGAGCATGTTACCCCCCTTGATCTTTGCCTGCTGAACCACCCTTGGTCCCATGCACCACGACTTCTGCCACCACCTCGGCCTTCATTGATGGCTGAAGGCTCAGTTTGTACCTAAAACACTGATAAAAACCCGCAAACAAGGGGAAAACTCAGTTGGCACCGACAGCAGTGATAACAACGGAGAGAACAAGTGATGTGCTGAGAATCGCCGCCCCCATGGCGACAACATTTCTTAATCTTGTGATACACGCACAGAATCCGATCGCTCTCTCAACTACAGCTCATCCAGAACTCAGCAGCGAGATTATTAACTCCATCCATGGCCTGGCTCCAGATTATATTAAAGAACTTTCAACCCCTTACAATCCAGCCAGGCCCCTAAGATCAGCTGATTGAGACCTTTTAGCTGTCCCACCAACTAGACTGACAGCTAAGGATGACTGTGCGTTTTCAGTTGTGGCCCCTCGCCTTCCACTCAGTGTGAGATCAGCAGACTCCACTGCAGTGCCTCCTTAAAACTCACCTTTACAAGATGGCCTACACTTAACAATGATTTCCTTTTCCATTATCGCATGACTTTTATATTTTGTCTCTGTTACTATTTTGTGTTTTATTTTAACACTATTTATTTTAATTGTGTACGTAGTATTTTTTATATGCACCTCCATACAATCTGCACTTTTATGTGTTTTAAATCCAAGTGTTTGCTCTTTTATTGGCATTCTATCTGCTTTATATGGGATCATCTCTTATATTTGCATCTTGCATTTATATACTATATATGGTTTATTTACCTTACTTGAATTTTGTCTCCTTTATATGAGCTTATTCCTTCCACATTGATATATAAACCTAATTCTTTTATTTTGCACTTGCACTGCCATTTGTTTACGTATGGGCCCAGTGCTTCTTAATATATAGTATGTGTTCTCCTGTTACTAATTTTTGTATGTCATACAGGGGGTTTGCATGGGTTTTTCTTTGGAAATCTGGAAAGCACTTCATTCTTATGCTTGAAAAGTGCTCTATAAATAGAAATTATTATTTATACAAGTAAACTTGCCCTGCCACTATCCTGGTCAGCTGATGGTATTTACATTGTGTGTTGCTGTAACAACTATGATGCAATGTTCACCCTGAGCCACAGCAGCCATGCCTCCCTCTCTCCATCATCCACAGGCCAGCAGAGACCCGCTGTCCCCCGAGGCGATGTCTGAGATCTTTGAGGACGTCAAGGACATGGGAGTCCTGATTGGGAAGGGAGGATTATATGGACAGGTAAGATTTTCTAGCTTTATTTGTTGTTTGTTTGTTTGTTTGCTTGATTGCTTGTTTTTTTTGGCCACAGTTGGCACCCAGGCCAAGAAGTTGGTTTTGTGGAGTTGAGCCAGTTTGAAAAATACATGCTTCAGCCCACAGCCAATTATGCTGCTTGCCCAGAGGAGTGACAGCTGCTATGGTGTTTGTTCACTGTTTCCGCCATGAGTTTTTGCTTGATTTAGCAATTTTTCAAAAATAAATACTGATGATTAAATAAGAAGAATTAGACCTGGTTTATTGGGAGATTTGGATTGGCTGATGACATTAGCTAATATTGGCTCACTGCCCTGAATAAGAGAAACATCCTGGATATACACTTCAGTCCGGTTTCCTTTGGTTTGAACCTTTTTTGGTTATCTGGCTTTTCTTGTCACTTAGCTGTGAAATGGAAATTCAGGTGTAGATTTTACAAGCAGAGCAGTTGTTTATATTGTGTTTCCCGCTGTGTTAGACTGACATAAAACACAGACACCCAATGTATATTTAACTTCGCTTATTTTATTGATTAAGAAGCTTTTAGGAACAATCGGTGAACAACCTGTGTTCCTCCTCAGACTTCAGCGTCCTCCACTTGAATTCGCAAGTGATTTGATTTGAACAACGTCCCGGCGTCCTCTTTTGTACGGACATCAGAGCCTTTGGGACACACCCCACATTAAAAACAACCAAAAAATGCAGTGCAATTGTCAGTACATCATGACATAAATGGCACATCACTGTTTAAGTAAAAGCCATTCCTACACTGAAACACCTACTGGAGCTGATTCAAGGATCATCCCGGGATTGATCGTGATTGTAAGAACCAACATGAATCCCAACTTCAACATCTATGGGAAACAATGCAAAACCACGCCAAGCATACAGTATCCAGCAAGAATTATTCATTCACAATCTGCTGATCAGGCTTTAGACTGCATGCTGAGGACACATTTATTTAACCTATCAGCTTATTAATTATTGCTATTCCTGCCATTTAACATCTGTGCCAGAAATCAGGTACCTGGCTATGCAGATTTTTTTTTTTCCTGGTGTGCTATATTGTTTTGTCTCTCACTAATTCCCCCTCTCTCTTTTTCTGTTTCTCTTCCCACTGAAGACTTTCCGCATTAAGCCCCCTATGTGCATCACCAGGGAGGATGCAGATTTCTTCCTGGCGGTTTTTGACAAGTCAGTCCACAACTACATGAGCAGGAGATGAACGGGCTGAGTCAGACACTCACAATGCCGAGGGATAGCGGGACTACTCTTGCTAACATGGATCCCCACTCAGCCGTGGATTAAGCCTCTGTAAATCTCAAATTCCTGGTTTGAAGCACACAAACGGGGCTTCAAACCAGGGCTCTGTTCATGCCTTTGCATATTCACTGTGAAAGGGAACTTTACGATAATCCATATGTTGCAGTTACTGATCTGAAAGACCTCTGAGCGACACACAGTCCATCATCTCTGATTAAAACTGGTGGAAGGCAATTTTTCATAAAGTGCAGGCTTCACTACACAAAACTGAGAGCATTTATCACTCGTCTGATAGGAGAAAACGTCTAACTGCAGACTTCCTAACAGGCTTGAAATTTAACTTGTCCTGTTTCAGTCTACTAAATAATGATTGAACTTAACTTTACACTAACCGTGCTCGTCATTTATTCTGTAATTTGTAAATAAATGTTCTTTTCCTTCCTAAATGTGAATGTATTAATAATGAGCCTCTAAACTTAAAGCATGGTTTAAGTTTTAAAACATCGTCTGGCATCATTTAGAATCACACCAGGCAAAAATTCACTGGTTGAAGTACCAGGGTTCCCACTAAGTTGACAAAAGTAAAATTCCCAGACTTTTCCATGACTAAAATGTTGAATATCCATCACCTGTATAAAACTATTTTTGTCTTTGACCAGAATTTTAAACACAACTAAGCTTCAGAGGAGTGTATTGTTCTGTTTGACTATGAAAGTTGCTTTTCATTCAGGAAAACGAACATAAGATGAAGGCAATGAGCGATAAATATTATGTTTGGTGAATAACAAGTCACTGACTTTTCATACTGAGGCTGAAAAAATATTCCATGACTTTTCAGAAATTTCATGACCTCTGTGAACCCTGCAGTGTTGAGAAATTTACCACTATTCTGTATCTTCTTTGTGGAGTTCAAAACAACTGTGTATCTCCTTTTTTTTCTTGAAAACAGGAAGCTCACAGTACAAACACATCATTAAAGGTTCTACTGAATAAATGGCTCACAAATCATACTTTCAGTGAGAGATAAAAACATTTGAAAAAAAAAAAAAGCCATATTTAACTGTATTTTTTTTTTGGACAGACACATCCCAGAGTTTATTGTAAAACATGACCACTGGCGGCCTGAGCGTACATCAGTCAAATGTTGATATTTGTGTGAATACCAATGTGCAGCATCACCTCCAGCTTTATGACAGGTGAGGACAAGAAGGCGTAAGCGCTGGCTGAAGTTATACTTCCATTCAGCGAACCATTCGGGCAAGAGTGATTACCAAGGAAGTGAGCTACATTAGTTAAGCCGACTGTTTTCCCGTGTGACCCAACTGTGAACTTCCTGTTTTCCAAAATGAGATATATTGCTGTTTTAAGGCTTAAATAATTGCCCCATTGGACTGTGATAAAGCCCAGTGAGAAAATCCAGCACAGAGAATTATGCCAGACAATGTTTTACTGACATCTGGGTTAAACAGGAAAAAAAAAAGTGAGGTGAATCTGTCTGAGGCAAACATTTCTACTGCGACACACTTGGCCACACTGCCACCTGCAGGTGAGTTCTGAGGAGGATTTCTTCCTTTTTTTTTCCCCAAAAGGTACAAAACCTGGTGTTTTGCTTAGGGCATGCCATGTTCTTTAAAACAGCATCTAAGGTATAAGGGCATGTTTTGGACAGACATATCCCACACGGTTTATTCTTAAACATGATTACTGGGGGCATGAGCGTACATCATTCAAATGCTGATATTTGTATAAATAACAATGATCTGCTCGCCTCCAGTGTTATGACAGGTGAAGAGAAGAAGGCTTAAGGGGTTGGCTGCAGTTATCCAACAACTTGCCTCTTAACTAACAGAGTGATAGATAGAGATAGAGCCAAGTATGGGGAAATAAATATGTGTCCAATGCACAGTTTGGTTATCATATGTCTCTGTCAGGCAGCACTGAAATGATATGAGTGTTGATGAATTACTTTTTCCTCTGAGTGTTATTGCAGACATGAAAAAATCATGCATGTGCAAAGTGTAATGGAGAGCACTGGGATCACAAACACTGCAAGAATAAAAAGAATAAAGTATTAGGACTCTTAATCCTCTCACTTTCTCTCTCTCTCTCACTCTAACCCACATACGCACGCACGCACGCACACACACACACACACAGCTGTCTCACTGAACATGCTGATTGTTGCGTTGCACATTTGAAACAAAATCCAGTTTCAGTGAGCCAAACAATTTTTTTTTCCTCCAACAGTTCACTGCATAAAGCTTGTTTTAAAAGCTCCTCCTCGTCCTCCTGAGGTAAACAGACTTTTTTCAGAAGATTGTTTCCTGTTTCCCTACAGTTTCATTCTCATCGGGTCATTTTCACCAGCCCGGTTAAGTGGACGGGCTATCTGTTCTTCTTCTTGTCTTTCTTTGTCTTTCCCACAGAGCTGTGGGCGGCACTGGAGGCGAGCACGGTGGCATGGCCGCTGGTCTTCAGGTGGTCAAACAGCTTGTTCCTCGTGGAGAACTCATTGTTACAGGTCGCACAGCGCAGGTTCACTTCCTTCTGGAAGGGGCAATATGTGATTTGACAACATAGTTAATTTTGACCTCATGCGAAACTGTTTGCTATACAAGTGAGTTATTACATGGGTGATGCTGAGGACAACTTGAAATGAAGAAAATATCAGGAAAGTCAATCAAGTGCCTACCTCAGCAATCTGCTGTCCTCCTGTGTGAGGCTTGACATTCTTCTTGTTGTCTTTCCCTCCTTTCTTCCCTTTAGTCGTTCCTGAGCTGCTGAGACAGTGTGTAGATAAGAGGTAGATTTATAATAACTCATGAGTGGCTGCTGTTCATTGAACATAGGAGTAGTAGTAGGAGTAACAACACGGAATCCCTGACAACACCAAGTTGAATTTCAATTGTGGTCAGATTGCATAAGACTCTACAGCATTACCATGATATCCTCAGAATTACACTCATTACACATGTAATTTGATCACTGGAGGATTCATTAAATCTGTATTTAAAAAAAAATCCTCCATCATTTTACCTCAGCCAAGAAAAGCAACCCACATTAAAACCAAAAACAGTTATTTAAGAAGACAGCTAACAGCTAACAGGTCAACAGTCAGCGCTGAATATCATTTCTCAGTTTACTGGCCCTACACCTCCTTCAATATGTTTGTCCCATTCGACATGAAACCTGTAATGCTGTCTGTGATTTCAAAATGCTGCACATCTTTGCTCTGTTCATCTACAGTTATTATATTCGGAGCCCCATCGCTCAAAAACTGAGGCATTCAGCTCCTGACAAAATTTTTGATTGACAGAAGTATTCATTCCCTATGCTGGTGTCAAGATGGCAGCACCACCAGAGGTCAAAACTTCAAATTGAAGATTCTGCAATGCATTCATGCATAAACTGTAACTGTATGATGTAGCACCGAGGCTGATTATTAGGAGCACTGAGCTGGAAAAGGTGAAGATCTGAGCCACCTTTTGGCCTCTGCAGGAGGAAGGTCTCCCTGCTTGTCAGCCTCTGTGGGGTCGGCTGGCTTCTCGGACGCATCTTCTTCGCTGTTTATCAACACTGGCTTCTCTTCCACCTCCTCTTCCTCTGGAGCACTCTGCTTTGGCGTGGGGCAAAAAGAGAAACGGACGTTTTCAGAAAGACACAACCAATGAGATGGACATTAAACAATTTAAATGGACAACACAGCACAGAAAAATTGACTAATGCTAAGCTTAGGGAGAATATTATCCCACTAACACCATGGCCAACTTCCCGTTAAAATTAACAAGTGTGGAATCGTCTTTTAGTGAAATGTCATTAGATATGTAATTATAGCAAACATTAACCCTTTAGGGACATTTGGTTTTCACTACCTTTACATTTCACTTCTTAGTAAATCAGTTTTGTACCACAGAAATGAAGTGCTGCACCTTTACTTATTCATTTATCCAGCACACTCAGTGCCACTGAAAATCCATACTCTGTACTTATACAATAGTGAATTTGTATATCCAACCCTTTAAATAAACAACAAAATACACAAACAAACATTTCTCCTTTTTTTGTAGTCACCCCAGCTCTTCAGGACACTGCTCCCAGCTTTCAGGACAGCTGAGCTATTTCCCCTTAGGAACACAAAGCTTTACTGCACATCTGTCACGGGGCACTTTTGCCCATGATTTGTCCTAATGCCTAACGTGGTGCTTTTACAGTCACTTATCATCCATTCAGTTGCCACTCAGTATAATCTTCACATTGACGCAGATCGTGCTTCACACAGTTCACACTCATCAGGACTTTGAGTGTCTTTTCTTCCATAAGCCTGTCTGTAGATGCACTCTACCTGCCCATTTACTGTAAGAGGTGCACCATCTCAGTGAAGTCATCCATTTACTGTAAGAACAGCTGGAAGTCAGAGCAGCAAACAAAATGCACTCTCCAAAACCTTCTCAGGCTGTGATGCGAGGTATAACCCACACCCTGTACAATTTTGATGGGCGTGTTGATGACTAATTCCATCATCAAAACTGTGCAATATGACACTTTATTGGGCCAAAAGTGCTTCCTCAGTCATCTACAGCAAGACAGTATAAAGGGGCAAATTTTTCAGTTAAGAAAAACTTAAGAAAACTGCATTTTCATACAGAAATGACCAGGAGAACCAGGGAAGTTAAAAGAGCAAATCCTGTTACAATTTACTGTTGGAATGCACATATTTTTAAGAAAGTTTATGATGTTCAGTTTTTGTTTACTCTGTGGAGAAAGTGAAAATTTAATTCTATGTTCATTATTGAGGCTGTGGTTTGCAGAGGTTTCGTACTGGACGTCATTATATTGAAAGGGTCTAATTTTTTGTCCCCCTTATTTATATACATGAGGGGGATAGAATAGTAGAAACACAGTACAACAGCAGCACTGACTATGAGCTCAATGCCAAACATAGAATTGAATGAACACCTCCGTTACTGTAACAAGAAGAAAACCTGAGCATTACAGGCATCATAAAAGTAAACTTTTTGGCAGAACAGTTGCATTGGATTGTATTATGTTGTGTAGGTGTACCTAATAAAGTGGCCACGGAGTGTATATACACTTGAGCACTACAAAGTCCACCATGATATATTAAGCATAACCAGTTACACTGATGAAGTTTTGAATCAAATATCAACATGTTTATCGACTATGAACACACAGACAGTATTAATATGAACTCACACACACATTATGTATCTAAAAGCACTAAGAACATAAGAGTAATTTCAAGACCAAGTTCTCTAAAATCTAATAAGATGCTCTACACTGTTGGAGAACATGTGGTGCGAGTGTCCAGTTTCTTATGTTTGATGGAATGACCACCATTTATTGGCATAATAGGAATTATTCAACAGCTCCTGTATGTCACGCAAACATATACAATTTTTGAAATTAGGTGTGTCCCTATTAGTTTGGGTGACACAAACAGATATGCCTTGTAAACACAAACTATGCCAGAAAACAGCCACAATAGAATCAAAGAGCCTTGACATTATTCACCTGGAAAATTAATCTTGATCACTATTTACAACATTTATTCTGGACAGAAAAAAAACTGTGTGCCTTAAATGTGTAAAAACATTTATGCAATACTAAGGAAATTTAATCAAATTTTTAGGGTACTGAGACAATGACAAAACACTTTGCTCACTGGAGTGATGCTTAATTTGCTGAGGAACAAATAATGATATAGTGTTATTGCTACAATGTTTCCTCATCAGTTACCCCAATATTTTTTATTTAATGTTTTTGGGATGAATGGTCCTTAAGTATAAAAAAAAAGAGAGAAAAAAGACAAAACGACAATACTCACATGTACTACTTTCTGCTGTTTCTTTTTTCTCTTCTGCTTTTTGGACAGCCTGAGTGATGAGACAACATCAAATCATGTCTGTGAACTTGTGGGTGAGAACTACAGCATCATCATCATCGTCCTGTAAAGTTGATAAATACATTTTTATACAATCACTTTTGTGAATTACATACTTCTGCCTGGGTTTGTCTTCTTCCTCCTCTTCCTCCTCCTCCTCCTGCTCATCTTCCTCATCTCTTCCCTCCTTGTTTTCAGAGTTAAAGCCGAGTGAATCTTCTTCCTCCTCCAGTTGTTGCCGTAGCAACGCCACCATCTCGCGGTGTTTTTTGGATTTTTCGTGGTTCTTCATGCTGTGAAAGGAAAAAAAAGGATGAAAAGAAGCAAGATGGATCTAAATGATCAGTTACATCTAACAGTATGGCTAGTATAATAATTGTTAGTATAATATTAACAATACTAATACTGATAAAATAACAAATAGGTCCCTTTCCAAACATACAAAGACACTGCAGGTTAAGAAATACAATGTTAAAAATAATAAAGACTAAACAAAAAAAAATCACTGAAAAGATAATACATCGACCTTGTCATTCAAGTTTTGTTGTCAACAAATAAATGCCAAGTGCGGTGAAATCACAGCAGGTAGCAGATAAACATTAAAGCTCATTAGCCACACTGGCTGAACAGCTAATACAGGAAACACAATGCTCAATGCTCTTTATATTCGCAGCATCCCTCATGAGACCACAACGGCATTTGGGCTCAATATTTCTGTGGTTCTGTTCCCTTGTTTCCTTAATGCTCAGGAAATTAAACCAAGTCGGAATGAGATGTAAGTGTAATCCAGGCGGGCCTGCAGTTTACAACATCAGGTAAGTCCTGCGGGTGGAGAGCGACTCACGCTTTATCTGATTTGAAGGATTTGTCACAAGCTGGGCAATACAGGTCATCATAATAGTCAATCAGCTCATCCCCATCCAGCTGCTCTGCATCTGTGAGGCCCAACACAACAAATCACAAACGTCACACAAACACACACAAAATCAGCGCATGTAAACACCATTATCAACAGAACACTGGTCAAACTCCTGCATATTAAAACTAGCTTGATGTTAGACACTGGGCAGTGCCTTCAGCTATTTGAGGACAATTCTGCATTAAAGTTAAAAGCTAATATTAATCTGACCACATGAATATGTTTTGCGGGTCACATGGCACGTTACAATCAGCCTGCTTTTCTAATGCAGTTTCTATAATCTGAGAGGAACCTACATCTGTCCTGTTATTCTGGCAGCTCTCAGAAAAAGGGTCAGCTAGGGTTGTAATGAATCACTATGCCTAAAAAAACACTGGGTTGAGTTAATCTTACCTCATACAATAAACTGCTTTTTGCGTCCTTTAATTTGTATGTTTATTTAAAGGGGTGGTATTTTCATCACTTTTTGAAAGTTTTATATTATGAACTGTTGTCTAAAAACACAACTGTGGCATCTAAATAAAAGGAGGAAATACCTGAGGTAATTTATTTTCCACGGCTTGTTTTGCACCTAGAATCTAGCTCATTATTAATGAGCCACTGGCTGCTGACTGGCTGGTAGTAGTGGTGGCCCTGTCCTAATCCATAGCATTAAGGCTGCATTCACACTGAATCAGGTAATCCAGCGACTTGCTGTAGGTTCTTGAGGAAGTATGTGTGTATCAAATTCCCCTTCAGGGATCAATAAAGTATCTCTGATTCTGATTCACCATATGGCCGTATGTCTGCTGTCTGCCCGCTCGGTCTGTTTGCCCTAACCCTAAGCCTTACGTGATTGGCCAATGCAGCATGACATCTGGGTGAGTTGTGGCAAAAATTGATCCTGTCTGAATGTGGCCAAACAGTGGCTGGTGCCCCACTGGGGTCCTAAAGGAAAAAACTCGGTGGATAGTAACATTGGCCTAAGAGTGCTGAGTTAAATTACTGACTCAAATTGTGGTTTACAAACACAAATCAGTAAACAAAAAGATTCTTAAATCAAATTGCCAACTAAAATCACGAAACAAACTGAATCTCTTTAAAGCCAAAGATTCACATTCACACACTCTCACAGACCTGCTGCGTCTTCATTGCTCTTGTCCTGTGTATCCATATCCTGCTCCTCTTCCTCACTGTCTGATGCATCTCCAAATTCCTCGCCGTACTGAGCCTCTATCTGCTGCAGTTCCTTCTCCAGTTCAGACATGGCTGCCCAGCTTTGCTCCTTGTACTCCTCTGCCAGTCTGCAACGGAAATGTGTGTGTTTGAGAAAGAAAGGCAAAAAAGACAGGGAAAAAAAAAAAAATCACTTCCCCTCCTCAATCTATCTATCATATCCAACGATCCATCTATCCCCCACTCACTTGGCCTGGCTGAGTTTCTGCTTGCGCCTCAGCTCCTCCATCTTCTTTAGCTTTTCGGCGTTCTGTTCCTCCACCAGTCGCTTGTGGGCCTGCACCCTGCGGTCCCGTTTACGCACATAAGCCACTAGCTGCCGCACCAGCTCGTTGCGCTCTTTTCGGGCCTTGTCTCTGGTCTTCTTGTTCTCCTTCTCCATGGCTCTTTTCTCCCAGCGGTTGGACGCCTGTCGTGTGTCGTACTCTTCCTTCCAGGCAAAGTTTTTCCGGGTGCAGAAGCTCTGCCAGAAGCCGTAGAACGGGTGCACCACCTGGGAGAAATGGCGAAGGAGACCAGACAAGTGCAGTGACACTCCATTTAATGATGTTTTTGAGTTCACCTTTAATTATTCAGCACTGTTTCTTTTATTACTTGGAAAACAAAGATAGGGAAGACAAAAAAACGTGTTTTCGACTTCAATCATGTAATTATTTAAAGAACCTACATCTCAGAGCACAAACCTACATTCAGGTCATTCCGTTTTGTGTTTCAAGTGTGTAACGGGCTTACTGTGTCATAGTCACTCTGTGAGTCTCCAAAGGGAGGAAACTCATCTTCCTCCTCATCTTCCACCTTGCTGTACTCCATCTCCTCCTTGACAATGGACTCGAAGAGATTTCTGTAGACTGTGTAAAAGCCCTACAGACAGAGAATGGACAAAAATAACATGTGGATAGAAGGGAGCAAAAGTAATAGTGAGTGGGGGGATGCCGTAACAGAGATACAAAAATGAAATGACAAAAAGCTCTTTGATACATTGATTGAAACCTTTGATAGGAGTTCCAGCAAAATGCTTATAAGCTTGGTGAGCAAAAGCATAGTATGCAAAAATTCAAAGTTAAAAACCTGGAGGAGGGGAGAGTACTTCAATGAAAAAAGGAAATACAAATAAAAAAAAAAAAAAAAAGAAAGAAGCTCCTCTTGTTTTGTCTGTTGTAAACCTATGGGCCTGTAAATAATTAAATAAATTCAGAAAAAATTAAAAACAATGTACCTCTAAAACAAAATTTATCAAAACAACGCTCGAAATGAAAATTTAACTGAATCTGTTTACAATCAAAAAGTCTTGTAGGCGTCATTGTTTTGCAGCCAGAATAATATATAAAATAAAAATGCATGGAGACATAAAAAGAACATAACCATGAAACAATAATTCTTCTGAAAAAATAACTTCCAGTAGAATGGTTTTGCAAAATGAACCCTACACCAACATCCTCAGTGAAAGTGCCTTCCTGCTGCTGCAAATAATTTAATAATATAAATAATAATAATATAAAATAATTTAGAGACTGATAGAAATTAAAAATAATGGTGCTAAAAAGCAACATTCCACAAAAGCAGTCCCTGACACTAAAGAAATAAGAAACAAGATGATTAAAAATGTACACAGTGGAAGGTCAAACATTGTTTACTGTGTATGTTGGACTTTAAACATGACTAAGTGAGAACAGGGCAGTAAATTAATAATAGATAGGGGAAGAAGGACCAACTCTGATGTTAGATTAACATAGGAAAACAATCCAAGTTACTCCATATTAAAACTACTCCATATTTTCTCCTGAATTGATGCTTCTGGCCAAATTCAAACATTAAAACAGTGCCACAGTAATGAACATTTCTGTTTCTAATAAATTTGAAGGCAGAGGGCATGTCTCCCGTCTGAGATTAGGGAAAGGCATTTCAGGCAACAATGCTATTCAACATTCACAGGGAACTATTTGCCAATTTTTCAAATACCACCTGATACTCAACACTTGCTGTTATCAAATGTGATGCTGCACCCTTCTGGCAGCAAAAGAAAACAGCACTGGCAGTCAAACTACCTCACATGGAAGTCAAAGTAAGACAGGGGCATATTCAGTCTGAAAATGTTTGCCATGTTTTGCTATGGTTTCTGGGTGGAATCGATTAGTTTCCTCTAAACAGTGTGCAACATTTGCTCCTTTATTCATACTGTTACAGTTTATGTAGGCTATTAGTAAAGCAGGTTATCTTATAGCTCAGTGTTATCAACAGGCTCAGAGAAATTTCCAAAATAAAAGAAGGAAATCTGTAGTTTCTTCAGCTGCCACAGCTACAACTTGCACACTGCTTTGCAAATTGCAACAGGGTGTTCAACACAGTACTGTTTCAGTGTAATTAAACATCATGCTAGGTTAGGCTGGAGCTGAATGCAGCACACAAGCAGCTCCCAGAAATTTCCTGTTCAACATTCTGGCCTTAACGAGAAAAGCAGCAGTATTTGGGACTAACTTTTCATAAATATCCAACATGTGGAACAAGAATATCTTGAAAACTGCCTAGGGCTGACAGAGGTATGCACTCTACTGAGTGTCTTCTCATCCAATATGTGATTAAGTAGGAGTTTGTTTTATAGATACAAAATTAATATCATTAAAAAGTTGTTATTTTCTTGGAAAAATGTCCCATCCTTCATGGCATGAGATTGGGCTGTGGGTTTTCGGACATATCGAACAATGATAAAAAATTTACAGAGAGGTTTCAACCCTGTATCATCTACAAGATAAGCCTTCAGTGGACATGTATGAAAGGAGGGGTGATTTTTGGGGATGTGAAGTTGAACCTCTTTTAAAGGCTCACACATACCATCATTGATGAACAGGACTCAAAGTGTGTTTCAAGGACTGGCTTAAATGCCCATACCACTGGTTTTCAATGTTTGGCCAATTTACAACAATTTACGCACATTTCACATCAAGATTTCAAGGCATATCAAAATCCCTCGGTTTTCAAATTTTAAGTATTGGCTGAAACATAATGTTCTGCTGCTGTAGCTAACAAAATCATCACCATTCATCCAGTTTCCAGTGCTCCATCCAGTTTCAAGTCATCAAAGCACAACAGTGCTGCAAATTTTAGGAAAACTAATGTGGACAACTTCATTACGGTGATGTAATACTGGCGTGAAAAAAGTTTGAAGTCTGTGAAAAATAATTTTCATATTGTACTGGAATGAATGGAAACCAATGGCTGGATAAAAGGTAGGAAAAATGATATTGGAGTTCTAAAACACAGCTGCTCGCTTTGGGGAAATATTAGCTGAAATGTAAAGTATTTACATTTTGTGGAGCATACACTAAACATGTAAAATCACTGGTATGATCCTTTAAGATGTGTCCTTGTGCACAGGACCACACACACTAACCTTCTCGTCATCTCCATAGCCAGAGTAGCAGGTGACAGTGAAGTAGTGGAGCAGGTCGATGCTGTCGTCTTCATACTCTCCAGTCACTCCTCCTTTGAGCAGCGCCTCTCTGTGGTTGTCATACCTGCGGCACAGGAGGAGCCAGAATACTTTACATGGTGCAACTGAAATGCAACTTAATTTGTTTTAGAGGCCATGAGATGCATCAAGCTGCAAGTGTGGAGAACAACCACAGTTTTAGATGGAGCTGAAAATGACTCTGAAGCAGGCAAATTATTTAAAACTGGACAATATCCTTATCCTGAGCAAACCCATCACTAAAAAGTTCAAAGTAGGGCTCAGACACATCTTGATATTATACTGATCTTGTAATACAGCATGACATTTTGTCAAATATGGCTTAAGTTTTGTGCTGTCCAGGTTTTAAATCTGCACGACAGCAAAGGGAGGGACTTTTCTGAGCATATCAGACTGCTCTAGCTGTTGCTATTTGCCTCTACCTGTTTATAGATAATGATTAACCAAAACTGGAATACAGGAACTTTCACTTAAGAGAGGATACAAAAATAGAGGAGCGTCAAAATTCTATAAATATATAAGGAGTCCAAAACTGGATGGCCTAAAAGTATGCTGGGAAAAAGATTTGGACCAGGAGATTCCAGAAGATAACTGGGAAAAAAAAAATTTGCTTCATGGTATTGCATGTCTCGTGAAACCAAGTCACAACTCATTTTTTATAAGTTATTAAATATGGCAAGACTTAAACTTAGAGACAGTGATATATATGATATATATGTTGGAGATGTAATACAAAGACTGCCACCCTAGTGAGACACCCGAGTGTGACAAAACAAACACCATGTGGGATAAAATAATTTATTTTTTAAACAAGATCTTTGGAACACACTTGATTAAAAATCCCACATTATGTATTCTGGGACTAATACCAGAAAAAATTGAAATGTCAAAACGGCAGAAATTATGGTGCCGGTTAGCATTGTTGACAGGGTGTAGGATAACTCTATGCCACTGGAAATTTCCCACCTTACAAGTGCAACGGCAAGTTTTGAGAGGATTACCTGTAAAATGGCTGGGAGAGAAGATATATTTAACGATGCATGGGGTCCAATTCTTAACCAGTGGACATGCAAGACTGATGCTTTTTTATTGGGCATAATTTGAATTTAGACTAGGTATATGCATATTTCCTAGGGTGTTTTGTGTGTGTGTGTGTGTGTGTGTGTGTGTGTGTGTGTGTTACTTTATTTATTTATTTATTTATTTATTTGTTTGTGTGTGTGTGTGTGTGTGTGTGTGTACTGTGTTTCAAGTTGGATGTTCAGCTTGAGTTGAAGTTTGCTGCTGGACTGATGATGTCTTTGCTTTATTTTGATTATTATTATTATTATAATCGTATTTTATTATTATTATTATCTTTTTCATTGTTTAAAAAAATTGAAATCTTGTAATCATATTACAATTATGTAATTTTTGCAATTGCAATACTGTAATTATTTCTAATGCAAATGTCTGACCAAAAATATAAAAAAAAGAAAGAAAGAAAAAAAGATAATGATTAACCAGAAATCTCTTCTATGTAATTAGTCATCCTTACAATACAGTCACAGCATCAATATTGAGCTCATTGGTCAAAGATATTATGTTTGTCCACGTCACCCAGTCCAAGTTTCAAAGCACTGGCCTAAAACTGTGAATGCTCTGTGCCTGCAGCTCAATAATATTTAGTTCCACAGGACAATCAATCAATCAATGAAAACCATCAATCAAAAACCCCTATTGTGCCTGTTATGCAGCAGGCACTGAGGTCCTTTTGAATCAAGAGGTTATTACGCTGTAAGACTCAGAGTCTTTGCTCAGGTCTGCCACAAACATCACTGATGAGAACATCTACGCACCAAGCTCTCTCCTGTGGATCACTTAGGACATCATAAGCTGCTTGAATCAGCTTGAACTGCTCCGCTGCCTCCTCAGCATTTTCCAAGTTCTTATCTGAAATGGAAAAGGAAAACAATGTTGTTTAAGTTACTGTTGAGTGTTAGAAATAGGGGTGGGGGGGAAATTGAGTCATTTAAGCACCGTGTTTCTTTTTTCCAGATTTTTAAATGGATTTTTGTATTACTGAATCGCTTTAAAATAAAGATGGTATCAAACGTGTCCTGCTGGGTTGTTGGCAAAGAGACTAAATATCGTTTCAAAGTACAACTAAGTTTTGGAAAGGGAAAGCTGGCATTTTCAGTGGGGTCCCTTCACCTCTGACCTGCAGCTGTCTGAATGAAAATGGGTTCTCTGGGCACCCACGGCTCTCCCCTTAGCAGACAAGCCCACCTTATGTTAATCCCATGCAGTTTGAAGCAAAAACCATGCAGGTGTTTGCATGCAGTCCAAATGTGTTCTTTTGGCCTGCTGTAAAATGGTATATTTGTGCAGACTGGGGCCTAAACAGTCTTGAAGTTGCATCAATTGGCTTTGACTGGAAAGCTGAGACTCTTGTGGATTCAATGAGCCACATTTGATTCATGTGTGATGATGCTAGCCCACATTGCAAACATTTCACTGTAGTGAGTCCACTTTTTGGAACTAGATATCACTGTATAACATGACCTACTGCAACCTCTAGGATAACCACAAAAGTATTGTGATAGTATCGAATCAGGAGAAAAGGATATCGTTTGGTGATCATGGTGTAGCCACAGAAATATTCAACTGAAATGTCTAATTCAAAAAGAGGGGCGACTTTTAATTTCGGACAAACTTTAAAATATGACAAGTTCCAATTTCAGTGTGTGGTGCTCCTGACCGGGTTAGTCGCCTGGATGCCAGACTGACAGGGGCTCCTGTTACCAAAACTTACCGGGATGCCATTTCAATGCCAGTTTACGGTAGGCTTTCTTCAGGTCGTCATCTCCCGCGTCCCGTTTCACACCCAGGACTTCGTAATGGCATCTCATTGTTAGTTTCGTGGTAAGAAAAGCTGGAATCCGGGTGAAATGTTCAGCCAAAAAAAAAATCTTCAGGTTGTGGCGAACGAGGCTGTTAGCATGTAGCTGCCGCGCTAGGCTAACTGTATAAAACTCCACGTTAATTATTTAGTCATGGCTGCCGAAGCTTTAGCGACAACACCATTGTATAACACTTTGGTCACTCACAATAAACTGAAATACTTTGAGTGTTCCGTCTTAATGTCGCCCATTCATTGCACATGATATAACCACACCATCTGGGACTAGCAGCTCCTTGCGGCAATGCAATACTCAGAGCCGTGCCGCTTAATCTCGCGAGAGTTACCCTGCCTTCTTCTTCCTCTTTCGTTAGTGGAAGTTGGCATCCACAAAAACGCTGCATTATCGCCATCTATTGTCGTTGAACTAAAATTTCCACGATCCAAAAGTACTTCAAATTTCAGTCCCACCAGTTTCCCACTGTTATAGCTCCAGATCAAAGTGCAACATAACAGATTTTGTTTCATAGACTACTTTCAATTAACAGCTTCATCAAACCTTTTCAATCTGTAGTTGTCACTCACCCCTTTACGCTCTCTAGATCCATTTGCATCCTCTCTCTGTGTGAGACTCCATCATCAAGCCTTTTACTGAGGCTTTCTGGAGGAAAACATAATACTGAGTTACTGTTTTGAAAAAGTAACTCAGTAACCTTTATTCTGGGTATATTTTAAATCAGCTATTTCTATTTTTACTTAAGTAGATTTTTACAGCAGTACTTCTCCTCAAGTAAAAAAAAAATAAATAAATAACAGTGCTTCTACTTGAGTAGCAATTTCCAGTACTCTTTCCATCACTGTCATTAAAGGAACAGTGTGTAGGATTTAGAGGGATATTTTGGCAGAAATGGATGTATTTTTATTGGTGGATAGTCACATGGAAATCAGAATTTTGTATTTTGTTTTGCTTAGAATAAGCCGTTTAGATCTACAAAAAGAGCAGGTCCACTACTGTGAAGGCTGCCGTATTTCTACAGTAGCCCAAAAGGGACAAACCAGACTGTTTTGTCCCTTTGGGACAGAGATTGTTTTGCATTTGCACAAACACATCAGTAGTCCAAAAGACACGTAACCATACACTTTTATACAAAGTATGTGGATAACAAAAAGGATTATCCATTGTTTGCAGCGGCTGGCTGAGGGAGTTATAAAGCAGTGAGCAGTCTGATAAATGGAGAATCACACTTATTATTTAGCATAACAAAACACACAAATTAGTTTTTGTTTTTGAGTCTAATATGGACAGAATAAGCTGTTGAAATGTTTGTCTGTTGGTACACTAAAAACTGTGTGTCTATGATTGTGTGCCAGCATATCTACTTTTATTGTCACAATAAAAATTTGTGGCCTACAGTGTCTTTACCAATAAGTCCTTCATTTTACATGTGTCAGTATTACACATTTTTTGGTTTCAAGATTGTAAGGTACAGTTGTCCTTTGTAATGACCATCTACATGACTATAATCTGAATTATCAAAATGATTGTATTGAACAGAACACTGCAGGTGTGGAAAAGCCTCTGTGGATGTCAATGTTTATGGACCACCATTAGTCTGGCCCCTCTCCTGAGAGCAGTTTGAGGCGGGGGCCCCGACCAGGAGCCAGAGGCTCTGGACAGCACAGCTCTCAGAGTCACAGGGACACACAAACCCCTCCACCGCGATAAGGTTGTGGTCCAAGGAGGGGAACTAATTTTACCTAGCTTTCATATCTTTAACTACTTTTAGTTACTATACTTTTAATTACCTGGTTACTTCTGATCACCTTTAGTTACTTTAGTTACTACATTTGGGTACTTTTGGCTTCATGTCATTACATTTACTTCTTTTAAGTTGCAATCATTTCAATTCTCTTAATTTCAAGTCATTACATAAAGTTATATAGCTTCTATTTAGTTAGTTACTTTCTCTATATTTAGTTATTTTAGTTACATTTTATTGGGCCAACATTTGGAATTTATTTAAATTACATTTATTTGCAGTCACTTTTAGTTTTATTTACTTTTAGTTACATTTACTGTAGTCACATTTAATTACCTTTAGTTGAATTTACTTACTTTCAGTTAAATTTAGTTTTTCTGATTTACATATAGCTACTTTCAGCTTGTCAACTTTGAATTAAGTCCATTTACCATACGTTAAAGTCCTATTTTAGATTTTATTAATTACTCTTTGATACATTTTGTTGCATTTACTCATATTTACATTCAGTTACTTTTAGTTGCAAGAAGTTACTTTGAGTCACATCAATTTACTCCAAGTTCCTTTTAATTACACTTAGTATCTTTTAGTTACATTTAGCTACTTTGAGTTAAATTTCGATTTTCGCAATGAGTCATTCATGACTTATTTTAACTGATTACATTCCTCACTTAAAACATGAAATTGTGAAAATAGTAAATTTCTTTAGTGATTCAGGAGAATATATGCTGCCCATCAGCTGGTAGATCTTCACTTCCATATCTCCAGTCAGTTGTTCAGGTCTACAGCCCAAAGGTGACTGACCCGCTGAGGTTAGGGATCGTTTGTTGGGATGTTGTGCAGATAAATGCTAAACTCCTCCACTTTCCACAAACTTCCAGAAAACTGGGTATGAATCTGTCCTTGTGTGTTTTAGTAGCTTACCCTGACACCCTGTGGCCACAATCAGAAGTGCATCTTTCTGCCATTCAATTACTAACCCACTGATTCCTGTGTTGAGAGATGGTGATAGGCAATATTTAATGAGAGACTGATTTAATCGATATGAAACTCCTCTCCTTTACTTGCCAGCTTTTGTGATATCTTTTTTTCAAGTTGGATTTTTAAAATAATTTTGCTGTTATTTGTTTTCCCCATTTTCTTGCGAAGATTGGGAATTTAAATGCTCCAGATGATTTAAAAAAATGTACAGTTGATTTTTGGGATGCTACAAATTATTTGATATTTAATTTAAAGCTGTTTGCGTGTACAAAAAATATCAGCTATAGTGATTTATAGTGATCATGTGCTTCCCTATGTAGTAGTTCACAAATATTTAAAAAAAAAAAAAAAAAAAAAAAAAGTATGCATGCATCAAAAGCAATGGTGGTTACAGCTCTGCTGATGAAGCCTTAACCCACTGGACAGTTTCAGCGTATCTTATATTAGGACATCAGATTTTAATTTGAGTGAATCGGCCTAGTCTATTTTATAACACTACCCACCTACCCCCTTTAAAGGGACAGCGTGCAGGATTTAGAGTGCTATTTGGCAAAATGGAATATAATAATCCTAAGCAGTTTTATTAGTGTATAATTAGGTGGAAATATGAATTTCAGTTTTTTTGCCCCTTAGAATAAGCCTTTTATATCGAAATAGGGAGCAGGTCCACTTCCATGGAGACTGCTATGTTTCTTCAGAAGCCCAGAAGGGAGAACTTTAATAACCTGAGAATCACACTTATTATTTACCACAACATAGCACAAGAGGACTGAACCTTCATCATCAAAAACGCAAAAACATGAAGATGCAAAACGACTGGAGTCAGACGACAAAACACAGGTAAACACCAGTGTGGCCGTGCCCAGATACAAATCGCTGACGAGGGACCAACATTTTCACAGTGAGGCTGAAGTCGCCTGTGTGCTGCTGGACAGGTAATGTGGAGTACCAGTGTAAATGCTGTGTGGTGTGTGCTGCACAAGGAGCCCACGTTGCCATTTTGTCCCTCTTGAAATGTGTCTGATTTACAGTTGTTTGTTGAGGAGAGCCTGATCCCAGCAGGTCAGGACACAGCACAACGTATGACAGGGGAATGCGACTGTATCATGTAGCACTTAACATTCTTGATGTTACTATTCTTTCTCCAGCTATGAGCGACATCCTGCAACATCGACTCCCATGAAGGGAAAACCTTTTCAAGACACAGCTTTGGCCTGCAATACCCACTGCAGCCAACCAACACTGAAAACAGCTGATGAGAAAGAGATGTAAGTTTCACACTTGAATCACTGAAACAAGTGAACAGCTCACACATTTGAAATATTCACATTCACAGAAATGGAGCACATTTTTTCAAGCAATGTTTTGTATTCATTGATTATGTATATGCTATATATAATTTTTTGGTCAACTGTTATAATGATTTGCAGATAATTATTATTATTATTATTATTATTATTATTATTATTGTTATATAGAATGCTGTTCAAGAAAAAGCACCAGAAGATAAAGCATCCACGCCCTGAAATCTGAAGGAAAAAAAACATAACAACTATGGCTACATGTCTAAGCTGCAAACAAAGATTTTGAGGAGGAGAATCACAAGTGGAGTGGGGATGCTTGTAAGAAGAAGGCCTCGATTGGCATATCTACTTTTATTGTCACAGTAAAAATTTGTGGCCAGTGTCTTTATAAAAATGTTATTCATTTTACAAGTGTCAGTATTTTGGTTTCCAAACTGTAAGGTACAGTTGTCGTTGGTAATGAACATATACATTACTATAACCTGAAGAGTCAATGACAAAAATGATTGTAATGAAAAGAACACTGCAGGGAGGGAACACTGCCAAGTATGTTTACAAGTAACAATTGCATTAAATACAGTACATCGGCTGACTATCTTTTTATTCGTTATTTAACTTTGAAAACACTTCAGTGTAACAATACAAATACCGCTTTATGCATATGAATAAATAACTACAAAAATGTACAGCAAATACAGAATTACAGAAAAATATTTAGAACAGGTATAATAAAGGTGTGGGTGATCATTGAGCCTCCAAGTTCACTTTTTCACCACAGATGGTGCATCGTCTGTGAATTTGAGGAACTGGTTGTCCTGGAGACTCAAAACAAGTCGATCTATCCTACACAGCCTCACTAAAGAAAGCCTCTGTGCACGTCATTGTTTATGGACCACCATTAGTCTGGCCCCTCTCCTGAGAGCAGTTTGAGGCGGGGGCCCCGACCAGGAGCCGGAGGCTCTGGACAGCACAGCTCTCAGAGTCACAGGGACACACAAACCCCTCCACCGCGATAAGGTTGTGGTCCAAGGAGGGGAACTAATTTTACCTAGCTTTCATATCTTTAACTACTTTTAGTTACTATAGCTACTTTTAGTTACTTTTATAGCTACTTTGAGTTACTTTTAGTTTAGTTTCTACTACTCAGCACCTTAATTGTTTGTTTTCTACTACTCAGCTCCTTAATTGTTTGCTTATTTATTATCCACTACACAGCACCTTCATTGTTTATTTTACTATCCATTACTCAGCACCTTAACTGTTTATTTATTATCCATTACTCAGCACCTTAACAGTTTATTTATTGGAAGTGGTGATTCCATGGGGCCGAATCAAGTCTGACAGTTCCTGAATCCCAGTACCGGGCATCGGGTTCTGCCACTTGGTTTCTTGGTTTCATGGTTTCAAGCTTACTCTGTGCCATACTATCTGTATATTTCATATTTCATATTTCTTATTACCATCAGTATATTTCACATTTCACATCATATTCTTAGGTTAGTTTATTGTATATACTTAGTTCTTATTGTCTTTATTGTATATATTTAGTATATTTAGTCTTTATTGTATATACTTCTTAATTTTATTTTATGTTTCTATTGATGCTGCTGTAATGTGGGAATTTCCCAGTTTGGGATCAATAAAGTAAATCTATCTATCTATCTATCTATCTTACCTGGTTACTTTTGATCACCTTTAGTTACTTTAGTTACTACACTTGGCTCCATGTCATTATATTTACTTCTTTTAAGTTGCAATCTTTTCAAATTTCTTTTAATTTCAAGTCATTACATAAAGTTATATAGTTTTTATTTATTTAATTACTTTTCTCTATGTTTATTTATTTTAGTTACATTTAATTGAGCCTACATTTGGAATTTATATTTATTTAAATTACATTTATTTGCAGTCATTTTTAGTTTTATTTATTTACTTTTGGTTATATTTACTGTTGTCACATTTAATTACTTTTAACTGAATTTACTTACATTCAGTTAAATTTAGTTTTTCTGACTGACATATAATTACTTTCAGCCGTGCTACTTGGGGCCTGGTGGGGGGGCCTCTTGCTCGCCTCCCTGATGCCCCGGTCTGGCCTCACCCCTCATTGCAATATATATTATCAATTATTATTCTTATGATTGTCATTATCACGATATATCGACTTATATTAGATTATGTTATGTATCGTATCATATAATAATGGATTACTATGTTATGTTATATCAAATGACGTTATGCTATATTGTTATATTATATTGTGCTATAATCACATCATAATGTGACATCGTATTATGATATATTATGTTATCTTATATTATTATGTCATATTATATTAGGCTAAATTACACTACATTATATTACATTAAGATATGCCATACTGTATTGCATTCATGTACGTATGTATGTATGTATGTATGTATATATATGTATATAGATCTATCTATCTATCTATATATATATACATATACACACACGTACATACATACACATACATATATACATATATACACACATATATACATAAATATACACATGTGTATATATACACATATACACATATTTAAATTGCTTATATATTTATATACACACACACACACACACACATATACACACACACACACACACACAAACATACAAGTACATATATTTTTTTTCTTCTTGTCTTTTTTGTTTTTTTTATTTATATAGATTATCAATTATTATTCTTATGATTGTCATTATCACGATATATCGGCTTGTATTAGATTATGTTATGTATCGTATCATATAATAATGGATTACTATGTTATGTTATATCAAATGACGTTATAATATATTGTTATATTATATTGTGCAATAATCACATCATAATGTGATATCGTATTATGATATATTATGTTATCTTATATTATTATGTCACATTATATTAGGCTAAATTACATTACATTATATTACATTAAGATATGCCATACTGTATTGCATTCATGTATGTAAGTATGTATGTACATATGTATATAGATAGATCTATCTATATGTAGATAGATAGATCACGCACGCACGCACGCACGCACGCACGCACGCACGCACGCACGCACGCACACACACACACACACACACACACACACACACCTATATATATACCATTGCAACTTTATGTTGTTGTCTGTTGTGGTTTGTACTGTATGTCCACCGTCTGTGCCTTATGTTCACTTGGTGTAATTTATTTGTCCCCTATGTTACCTTGTCTGTTGTCACTTAATTTCACCAATAATAATAATAAAAAAAGTTATATTTAGTTATCACATTTAATTACTTTTAGTTGAATTTACTTACTTTCAGTTAAATTTCGTTTTTCTGATTGACATACAGTTACTTTCAGCCTTGTCAACTTTTAATTAATTCCATTTACCATTCGTTAAAGTCCCTTTTAGATATGATTAATTACTCTTAGATACATTTTGTTGCATTTACTCATATTTACATTCAGTTACTTTTGGTTGCAAGAAATTATTTTGAGTCACAATGAGTTACTCCAAGGTCCTTTTAATTACATTTAGTATCTTTTAGTTACATTTAGCTACTTTGAGTTAAATTTAGTTGCCTTGGTAGGATTTATTTACTTTTAGTTACATTTGGTAACAACATATCTAGTTGCTTTAACTTACATTTTTACTTTTACCCACTTTTAGTAACATTTAATTGACTAGTGACTTGACTAAAACTGCTTCTGCTGTTGTTACTACTGTTGCTGATTCACCCATCTAGTACAAATGTCTAAATAGTCTCCCTAGTGCTTCCTGTCAACCACCACAAAACACCCTAGCAACCATCTAGTGCACCATCAATTAACCACAAAGGATCACAGCTGGAACCATTTACAGTAACAACAGCCCACTGTATCAACCACTTACAAACATCTTAGCAATCACTGAGCAACCCTGAGCAACACCGTGAAACCACATAATACACACTAGCAACCATCTACTGCACACTAGCAACCACCAAGACACACAGAAGCAACCACTTCCAGTACAGCCTAGCAACCACTTAGCAACACCTTTACTACCACTTAGGGCGCACTCACACTGGGGCCAGTTGTTCCGTACCATTCTGAAGCACGTGACCGTGCATGTGCTCGTGCATGAACACCCCTACCGTACTGAAGCACACCTCCTCCAACCGTGTCAGAGCTGAGGAAGAGTATCGTACTGAAGCACGGAACGGAGCGCTCACACTAGTCAAATAATCCGGACTTTGGGGTCAAACGTGCTTGTGTATGGTACGGATTGCCTAGTGTGAGTGCACCCTTAGTCTCACCTGAGCTGCCAATTCAAAGTTAGGATTCTTTAGACTTCCTAGCTGCTTGCAGCTTGCACGCCTGGTGCACCAATCAACCTCAAAGAAACACAGCTGCAACCACTTACCGTATCAAGACCCTAGCAGCCACATAGAAACGTCCTAGCAATCACTTAGCAACACCCTAACAACCATGTAGGACACCCTATCAATACACCCTAGCAACCACTTGGTGACACAACCACCAAAACACAGCAGCAACCACTGAGACTGTAGCCTAGCAACCACATAGAAACATCCTAGCAATCACTTAGCAACACCCTAGCAATCATGTAGGACACCCTATCAACATACCCTAGCAACCACCTGGTTTATTCGTTTAGCTTGTAGGACTTGTTGTTGCAATCCCTAAGAATTAGCGCCTACCTGCTGTTTGTATCTTGAGTGGGGAAGGGCCGATCACTTCCTGATGTAACGGCTGACTGCTGGCTTGGAACAGCCCGCTCAGCAGGTCAGAAACCGAGCACTATTAATCACTGCTGCTATATCTGATGAAGTATTTAAATAGCCAATAGCATAACCCATCACAATCTTGGTGTGACTTTAAGGTCATCAGCACACCTTTGCAACCACCTGGTGACACAACCACCAAGACACAGCAGCAGCCACTAAGACTGGAGCCTAGCAACCACATAGAAACATTTTAACAGCCATTTAGGAACCCCTTAGCAACACCCTATCAATCCTTTACATTTCCACCTTAGAAACCGTTTAAATATCTAGATTCCTTACCCCCCAGCTACTTGCAGCTTGCACACATATTTTCTCAAAGAAATATATTTTCTAGCTACATCTAAAATCTTATAACAATATTTTATAGTACATGCAGTTCAGTCAGTACAGTACAGAACTTATGACTAACAACTGCCCTCTCAGCAGATCAGACACCAAACTGGATCAACAAACAATTAAACTAAGATCTGAGAACATCACAACTATCACAATATCTATGCTGCTGTATGACACATTCATCTGAAAACCTACTGCCTAAAACCCTGTCATTTACAGTATAGAAAACATACCTACAGTCTCAGGGGTCTCTTGGCTGGGGGACGGCTGCTGCTGTCATCCTCGCTGTCCCTCTTCCTCTTCCCCTTGCCTTGTGGAGCGGGACGGAATCTCCGCAGAAACCTGGCATCGGGGATAGAGCAGAAAACGGACAGTATCATGTTCCCCTCAGGGGTGTAGTCGGTCACCCTCCACCGACCCAACAGCTCACCTCTCGTCCGGGAGACCACTGGGGAGAAGACCCTGACGAACTGCACACCCTGATGCTCCATGGGGAGGACCTCGTTCCTCGGGTCCGCCCTCAGGGTCGCCAGGTCTGCCCTGTCGGGATGGGCCGGTGTCACCAGGGTGCCGCCTGCGGACAGCATCACTGCAGCCGCTTCCGCCATCAGGGGACACGGCGCGGTGTTCTCCGCTTCGTCCCTGTGGGGGTAAACAAAGTGAGACACCATCAGCATAACATCGGTTAAAAAAACAGGAATGGAGGTCAACTCATCCTCTCCAGTGATGCGGCTGTGAAGGCGAACAGCGGACATCGCCAGAGAGTGGAGGTTCCCCATCGTAAGTGGACGGTTCCTCAAATTGGAAACCTCCATGTGGACCTGCGGGAACCCGTAGCTCCAAACTAGAGGGGAAACACAATGACTCTTTACTCTTTCACTGATTACAGTCCTTACTTAAAACATGAAATTGTGAAAGCAGAATTTCATTAGTGATTCAGGGGAAATGCACAATGTGACAATTTCAAATATTCAATGTGAATTAATTGCTGACTGTCAAACATGGATAAATCCTACTGGGATGCAGAGAATAAAATGTTGAACTTGAACTATCATCAAGTCTCTCTCTGGATTGGAAAAAGTTAGGACTAACCAATGTAACACCAAAATTTACTCATTTACTGCTATTGATAACTGTACAATAAAAACATACCTTCTATTTTAAGTTACTTAATGCAAGGCATCTTTAACATCATGCCGGAGGACTGCGGTTGTAAACTAGCCTCTGGCTAACACTGGCACATTTACAGGAATGTTAATTAATGTGCACTGTCCTCTCTAAATAAATAAATAAATAAAAGAATTATGATATCAGGCAGATGTACTCAGACAAGTGTCTCAAACATTTTAATCTGGCAGCACTTAATACTCCCAACTGCAATACAGAAAAAAGCTACTATAAGTTAGAATTTGACATGAAGCGAGCTGACCATCTGGGCTGTTTTGGTTTACAGTATTAGGGGAGGCAAAAGCTTCATTCAGAAACACAGATGAGAAGCGGGATTAGACAGAGCAGCTGCTGTGCTGATCAGGGTAACCACTGCCTACCATGTAAACATCATATCAGCTGGCCCTGTGAGTAATTTAACTAAGTATAATAAATAATAATAATAATATTAGATAAGTATTCAGTAGAGAAGCAATGTTGAAGCTCAGTGGACTGGAGGCTGCTGATAAGCGGCGGGTAACGGAGCTGTGACAGGAAATTACTGGACACAATCAGAAATTCGGGAATGCAACATGTATAAATGTCAATCGAGATCATGAAATAAAAACCACCAAACAACTTTATATTAGAAGTTTCGGAGCAAAGTGATGAGCCTGAATGTTGACCTTCTATTTTATATGGATCACCTTGGAGACGGAGAGCGCATGACGGTGATCGTTCTGACAGATGACACTATAAATACTCAAGATAGTGTTATAGATGGCCATATCCACTTCCGGTTTTGTGACAGGTTAGACGTGTTTTTCTGAGCTCTCCGCTTTTGCATTTTGTTTTTTACATTTCGCTATTTCCTATATATTATTTCAATGAGAGTTATTACCGGACACCTCGGCGGTAACACAACGTGTATAGCTGAGTTGTATTACAGTACAAAAGTTGAGTTTGTGAACATGGAAAGTTTCAGAGCTCCGCCACAGACTCCGCTAGTTTTGTATGCTAGCCTACCAGACTAAGCTTCTCTGAGCGGCAAAGACAACGCAAATGCTGTCTACAAAAACCGAAAAAGAAACACCTGCTGACCGTGGTCCTCAACTCCACCAGCATCAACAGGTAGCGAGTATCTCCCGTTTTAACATCGCTCTTGTATTTTTAGCAAGTAGCATTTTAGCTAGCTGGCGGAGTCAGCAGCGGCCGGCTGCTCCGGGAACAGCGGCCGGCTGCTCCGGGAGCGACGGGACAAAGCAAACACTTTGTCTCCATCATGTATCTCTCAGTACCTGAAGATCGGCGAGGAGCGGCGCTGAGCGCCACGCAGAGCCGGTATCTCTCGCGTCGAGTTGCAGAGGCCATGCAGTCTGACTTTCTGTTAGAAATTCAGGAGCAAAGTGAAGAGCCCGAATGTTGACCTTCTAATTTATATGGATCACCTTGGAGACGGAGAGCGCGTGACGGTGATTGTTCTGAGATGACACTGTAAATTCTCAAGATAGTGTTGCATCTGGTCATATCCACTTCCGGTTTTGTGACAGGTTAGACGTGTTTCTCTGAGCTCTCCGCTTTTGCATTTTGTTTTTTACATTTCGCTATTTCCTACATATTATGTCAATGAGAATTATTACCGGATACCTCGGTGGTAACAAACCTGTATCGCTGAGTTGTATTACGGTACAAAAGTTGAGTTTGTGAACATGGAAAGTTTCAGAGCTCCGTTAGTTTTATATGCTAGCTTTTCTCTCAGTACCTGAAGATCAGCGAGGAGCGGTGCTGAGCGCCACGCAGAGCCGGTATCTCTCGCGTCGAATTGCAGAGGCCATGCAGCAGGGGCGTAGCCAGTATTGGGCCTGGGCGGCACTGGCCCGCCCAGTTTGTTCACTGGCCTGCCCAGACAGGCTTAACGTGTGCCATGGGGCAAGTGCGGGTGTGCTGTGGGATTTTGTGACAAACATACATTATTATTGCAATATACAATTACAGAAAAATAATTATTTTTTAATTTACTATATCACTACTTTGTATGTACTCATTTCATAATACAGAGGCAAACTCTACCAAAAAACAATTCTTAAAAAAAAAAAAAAAAAAAAAAAAACCTCAAAGAGAACCCCATATTTCGCTGTTCGCGCAGTTGCGCAGGTGGGAATTATAAGACTGAGAAACATAACGAGAGGGAAAATGGAGCGCTTTCTTGTGCGGAGGAAACCACCAACTACCGCAGTGCAGAGACTGCCGACAACCCACCGAAAGAAAAGAGAAAAAAACCGTGCGCCCCGACAGGCACATGTGTCTAATTTGTAAGTAGGCAAAATATTTACAATAGATAGCACACGTTTCAATGCTGATACAAAATGTTACATTGATAATTTGTAGTTCTGGGGTCCGTTTCACGAAGCAGGTTCAACAAACTCTGTACCCCGAACTCTGAGTTGATCTACTCTGAGATAGGAAACTCTGAGTTTTCGGTTCCAGAACAGCTGATTTGAGTTAGTTTGATCAACTGGGAGTAGTTTCACCTGGAGTTAAGCGCGTGCACCACAGCCATAAAAAGACAGCTCAATGTGGCCCCGATTTGACGAGTCACCATGGCAACGGGGAAGCGTCGGGCTGCGTTTTTCACCCCAGTTGAATTGGAAACCTTAATGCATTCATCCAGCGAGGCTGAACATTTTTTTTTTTTTTTTTTTTTTTTTTTTTGTGCAACACTGCTGCAGCGACAAAGGAGAGGGAGACGGCGTGGGGGAACACTGCTGCTCGGGTCAGTGCGTAAGTTTAAATGTAGTCCGCTGCAATCACAATAATATTACTGGGGAAAACTGCTTGAACGGAGGCCTATTAATTTATTTCATTTAGGTGCAATTTAAGCAATTGCATATGTAAACCAGTAGGTAGGCTCGCCTGATGCCGTGAATGGCCACATTGCGCAGTCAATAATCAACCATGTCGTCTGTGTCATTGTCCGTTGTGCTGCTGCAGCCGCGTATGAACAAAAGTTGATTTATAATGAAAGGTAGGCCTATATATGGCAGTCTGTGTGCGCCGCTCACCTGCCAGATCCTGCAGACCTTACTGGGTGGGCGCGGTACTGGCCGGCCCGCCCGATGCCGACCAGTGCCGCGGTCGGCCCGCCTGATGGCGGCCGGTCGGTTACTGACCCAAACCACTCCTCTTTCTGTTGTCGTGTCTTTGGGACTTAAGATGCTCCACAGTGGTCTGTTTCCTCAGATAATCCACCGAGTAGCCTACTGACAAACTTTACAGTCCAGCACTCCCCCGCTCTCATTAACATCACTGGCAGGTTCATATGCCCTATCTCTGGCAGTGATCCGCGTCGCCTCAGCGCCTCTGCTGTAGATTTGATTTTCGACATATTTTAGTTGTTAAAACCACAAGTTGTTTTCTCCTCTGTTGTTCCACCTCACGACATGTCATTAGCCACAGACAGAGGGGGGAGGGGCGCGATGCGTTCAGGTACACTGACACAGCTGCTGCAACACTGTCGTGAGCACCGCGGGCGCGGATTCCGTTCAGGCTGATAAGATAATATCTTTATTACAATTCAAAAATCATGTCAGGAATTATTTCAAAAGTGGAAAAGTTTGACATTCGTATATATATATATATATATATATATATATATATATATATATATATATATATATATATATATATATATATACTGACCATTTTATTATACACTGACCATTTTCTTTCTGATATAATCAAATTCTCAAGGTAAATATATACACATTAATGTGATAGTCTAAATAGTGTAATATTGATGATTATCTAAAATGTGAAAAAATATGGTTCTTCATCTGAGGTTCTCATGTAGTTATTGTACCTGTGAACACTCTGCCAGACCACCAAGTTTCACACACACATTAGTATTCAAATACACTTAGACTTTCTTTATTGTCATTGCAAAAAAAAAAAACAGCAGTGAGTTTTTTTGCAACGAAATGTAGCTGCTTGGCTTCCAGATTACAACAGAGATGGAATTGTGGGGCAGTTTAAATAATTAAAATATAATCTATATAACTAGTGCGTAAAAAACAAGAGCTAAATAATAATGAGTGCAATGGCTCAGTAGAAAGTCATCATTAACATTAGACCCAAAATATACATTAAACAGTCTATGCTGTGGGAATGGCTTGGGGGAATTTGTTTAAAATGCACAGAGTACAGGGTTTTCCCTAGCTTTTGGGGGGGCTCAGGTGGTCCCTGGTAAGTAATAATGGGTAAGTTATAATGACCAAATTAAACTAAACATGTGTCTTACATGTGGAAGGTGATTTCCTGTTGTCTGGACTGTGCAGTATGTCGGTTTTTATAATCGTAGGCTGCACAATGTTGAGGCATTTTCCATCGGCATGCTTTATTATTATCTGACGAGTAAATTAACTAAAATTTCAATACATGTTCAGCAATTTCGTCAATCCTTTGCAGCACAAAGCAGCAATGCGGAGATTTGTCCAATCAGTCAGTCAATCAATCAATCAATCAGTCAGTCAGTCAATTAATCAATCAATAGACAAACAAAGGTCTTACTTGTATTTATCCCCAACAACGATAAAGGACTTCCTTAGGACTGCCCACATAAGGCGTAGGCAGTACAAAGCGTATTTAAACGAAACAGAAGTGAAGTAGAAGTGTTGTCAAGAGGAGGCAGCAGGAAAGGTTGCATTAGAGCCGTCTCTCTACATGGTTCTGGACTGCATGCTCTAGGACATTTAATTTACGTGGAAAATAGATCCACTCACACAAGGCTAATATCCGAGTCTGCCGTAAACTACAAGTCCTACGTGTCAGTGAGGCTGCCGTGAGTAAGTGACTCCGCTACACTGTTGCAGGTGCTGTGGCGTTATCTGTCGGCACCAGGTCGAATAGAAGGTGGTGGGGGGTGCACATGATTTCCAGCTCTTAAATGTAACATTTTTGTCATGACTGCAACTAACATTCACTTTCGCTGTGGATTAATGAAGGTAGTTTCTCGGTTAGTTAATTGTCTGTTGAACGTCAAAAACCGTGACAAATGCCCGTCACAAGTTACCAGACCCGAGTCTGATTAGCAGCCACAGAAAAAGTTTTCATTTTATAGTCATATAAATGAAATATAAAAAAGCCGACAATATTTTGCATTTGTGCGCAACCAGCAAATGTTTCAAATTTTTTTTTTTATTTGATCTATTCCAAAATGTATTACTTCATTATCAAAATTATAATTTTCAATGGACTAATCATTTGGCAGTCTAATCAATTCATCACTAACTCAGAGGGCTAATTCCTGTGTCCTATAAAGGAAATACACTATATGGCCAAAAGGATTGGGCCACCTATACATTACACCTTCTATAGCTTTTATGACATCCCATTCTAAATCCATAGACATTAATGCAAGATTTTGGAGTGTATCTGTGGGAATTTTTGCCCAAAAGAGCATTTGTGAGGTCAGACACTGATTCATTGATGTATGCAGCCTATTCAGGATTCATCCGCTCACCTTGCCATGCAGGCTAATATGTAATGTCAGACAGGTCTAGTCTGTTACAGGAACAGGCGACACATGAGTATGACGGTCTTTATTGATTTATAACCTTGATTGCTTTTTCACCAAACTGTACAAGATATAGGTTTTTCAAAGGTATACAAAAGTGGTAGGCCTATTGTTAGTCCTATAATGACAAGAAAAACAACAACAATAATAATGATAATAATAGTAAGCACAGTAAACTGACTTTGCATTGCAGTAATTTCATCCCACAGCAGTATTTGCGCAATGTCATAGTACTCTCACAACATTTTTTATCTGGTAGCTCAAAGTTGTTGCACTGGAAATATGTCTTACCAGGTTAGAACTAACTCTTCAGACACGTTCTGGAGGTGGTTAGGTTTGCACTTTGGTTGGATCCCGCATATTCAGAAAGCAAGTAAATGTCTCTGAAGAACCTAAAAGGTTTGGAAGTCAAAGGTGGTTATGAGTGGCCTACCACAGGATGAGTTCAAAAGACTACATACTGTATTTTAACCTTTATGGTGGTGTCCCCCATTTTTAAGTCTGGTGATAAAACAATTGTGTCAAACTACAGACCCATTAGTATTTTATCAGTGGTATCCAAGGTTTATGAAAAATGGGTTGAAGAACAGCTGACGGCACACCTGAATCAGGGTACCACCCCCTTCCACCCAATGCAGTTTGGATTTGGCACCAACCACTCTACTGAAACAGCTAACTGCTACCTCCTGGAGAATGTTAAGTCCAAATTGGATGAAGGTGGTGTAGTTGGTGCAGTGTTTCTGGATCTTAAAAAAGCTTTTGACTCTGTAAATCAGCTGACAGCAAAATTATCTTATTTAAATTTTTCAGCAGATGCCATAAAATGGATGAATACATACACTATATTGCCAAAAGTATTCGCTCGGCTGCCTTCACACACATATGAACATGAGTGACATCCCATTCTTAAACCATAGGATTTAATATGATGTGGGCCCATCCTTTGCAGCTATAACAGCTTCAACTCTTCTAGGAAGGCTTTCCACAAGGTTTAGGAGTGTGTTTATGGGAATTTTTGACCATTCTTCCAAAAGCGCATTGGTGAGGTCACACACTGATGTTGGACAAGAAGGCCTGGCTCTCAGTCTCCGCTCTAATTCATCCCAAAGGTGTTCTATCGGGTTCAGGTCAGGACTCTGTGCAGGCCAGTCAAGTTCTTCCACACCAAACTTGCTTATCCATGTCTTTATGGACCTTGCTTTGTGCACTGGTGCACAGTCATGTTGGAACAGGAAGGGCCATCTCCAAACTGTTCCCACAAAGTTGGGAGCATGAAATTGTCCAAAATGTCTTTGTATGCTGAAGCATTAAGAGTTCCTTTCACTGGAACTAAGGGGCCGAGCCCAACGTCCGAAAAACAACCCCACACCATAATCCCCCCTCCACCAAACTTTACACTTGGCACAATGCAGTCAGACAAGTACCGTTCTCTTGGCAACCACCAAACCCAGACTCGTCCATCAGATTGCCAGACGGAGAAGCGTGACTCGTCACTGCAGAGAACACGTGTCCACTGCTCTAGAGTCCAGTGGCGGTGTGCTTTACACTGCTGCATCCGATGCTTTGCATTGTGCTTGGTGATGTAAGGCTTGGATGCAGCTGCTCGGCCATGGAAACCCATTCCATGAAGCTCTCTACGCACTGCTCTTGAGCTAATCTGAAGATCACATGAAGTTTAAAGGTCTCAAGCTATTGACTCTGCAGAAAGTTGGCGTCCTCTGCGCACTATGCGTCTCAGCATCCGCTGACCCCGCTCTGTGATTTTATGTGGCCTACCACTCCGTGGCTGAGTTGCTGTCGTTCCCAATCGCTTCTACTTTGTTATAGTACCACTAACAGTTGATTGTGGAATATTTAGTAGCGAGGAAGTTTCACAACTGGACTTACTGCACAGGTGGCATCCTATTACATTACTATTACAGCACCATGCTGGAATTCACTGAGCTCCTGAGAGCGACCCATTCTTTCACAAATGTTTGTAGAAGTAGTCTGCATGCCTAGGTGCTTGATTTTATACACCTGTGGTCATGGAAGTGATTGGAACACCTGAATTCAATGATTTGGATAGATGAGCGAATACTTTTGGCAATATAGTGTACCTGGGTAACAGGACACAAAGTGTACGCATTGGTAGCAGCTATTCCCCGTACCTCAGTAATAATATCGGTGTACCCCAGTGGTCAGTATTGGGCCCTATCTTTTTTAGCATGTATATTAATGATTTGCCGTCAGTCTGTCCATCTGTTAATGTTCATATGTATGCGGATAAAACTGTTCTTTATGTGCATGCAAAAAATAAGGAACAGGCTGCAGCCAAACTAACTGCAACATTGGTCCATTAAATTTAATTTCGCTAACTTTAGACACGGGAGGCCATACTTGACTACAGAGGCTGCCAAACGCTTTATGCACGCCATGATCTTTTCTCATTTCGTATTGTTTCACAAGCTGGTCCCAACCAAGCACAACAACTCTGAAGCCAATTGAAACCCTCTACAAGCAGACTGTAAAAACACTAGATCAAAAGCCTATCAGCTATCACCACTGTCCTATACTAACAAAGTATAAACTGTTTAAGTTTGACAGCTTTAGCTTTAGATGCCTGTCTCATTTTTAAAATACTACATGGGCTGGCAATGCCCCCATTCCCACCCCTCACCCCCAGGTGTTGTGTGTAACACCTTGTATGTCTGCTTGTCTGTAAGTCTTGCTTGCTTGTACTTCATTTTTGTTCTGTTGATTTTATTTCTTTTCTTCTTTCTACTGTTTTACTCTTTTCTTCTGCCTTGACCTGCCAAGGGACTGCGGATGAAAACTAGCTAATCTAGCTAATTCCCGTGTATTTACATTTTAATTCAATATTGAAATGTCAATGAATGTACACTGTCCCTTTAAATAAACAAACAAATAATAAATAATATGAGAACTTGTTTCCCTGTAAATGCATGCTATAATGTCTGTAACAACCGGTGACTGTTGTTTCTGTAACTATGCATTTTTCTTTTTCTTTTTCGATTAAGGTGAATGGCATGATGTCGGCTGAGAATTGGACATTTGAAAATGTGAAAGCTGTTATTTTATCAGCTCATAAGAATACAACATCAAGCAATAAAATCGCCTTCTACGACAACTGGGCAGAAAACTATGATCAGGTGAGGCGGCTGAAGCAGGGTATGTGCAAAACATGAGCAGTACTTTCCTTACTTTCCAATGACATTTGACGGAGGGTATTTTAAGTGTAGCCTGTAATTTTATTGTGCAAAAAAACAAATGATTACAATTATGATTTAAAAAAAAAGAAAAAAAAAAAAAAAAGTATGTGCTGCATTCCTTTATGTGACTTCATGCTTTAACAGGATAGGGCAGTCCCTGCACTCTAAATAAATGGACTGCCTTGATCACAGAAACCGAGGCATGAATGACCTCTTGTGGCCAGTAACCAAGACTGCCACAAACTTCAGCATGCATTGTGAAAATAAAAGAAGGGAGTGTGGTACTGAAATTTTTCTCAGCACCACATTGACAAGTGTAATCCTAGTGTGGGACCACCAAATTAATGTGTGGATTAGGAATAAATATCTTAACAAAGTTCAATCATGTTGTAGGGAAATCTGTCATAACTATCTATACTGGTTATACTGGTTATACTGGCTATAAGGTTATTTCTCTCCTCTTTAAGAACTTTGCTTTTTGGCGTCCTCATATGGAATACAGTATTTAATTATGGAATGTAACAGTCCATGGCACAGATGGGCTAATATGTACAGCATCTGTGCTTTATGAATTGAGTTACATTAATTGTAACAAGAGGATAGTGATTTTTATCTAGACTCTGTATCCCAGGTTCTATCGATTATTTGACTTATGATTGATCAATAGTGTTATCATGACAAAACTGGCACCATCTATTGTATCATCTACATGATATCTATCGTGTGAGTAACAGCCTTGTTTCTGCATTCCACATTGATTTAAAACATGATTGGTCATTGCAGAGATTTACATCAGCCTACATGCAAAGTATGGAACATTTAATTTAAGACTGTAAGAAGTAAGTTCTAACCTACAGCTAGAAACATGTAAGGCAAATCCAGAAAGTTTTGTTTGTTTGTTTGTTTGTTTGTTTTATTAGGTCTCACATCTTACTGACAAATATGTTACCTGCCGCCCCAAAAAAACAGTAGTGTTTTTGATTGCATGGCTGCTGTGGTTCTCTCTGCAGCTGTATGCTGACTAGTGTTTTTATTGCATCAAGGGAAATATTTAGCCAAATTGATGGTACTAGTGAACATTTATTATTTTTATATAGATGTAATAAATATGTTAAGCTACATGTTGGGCATCCTGTTGGGCCAATTGGCTAAAGGGCATACTATATGGCCCTGACTTTCCTGGGTTAGAGTCAGGCCTGGGATGTTTGTTGCATGCTCTGTCTGCCAGAATCTTTTCTGTCACTCTCCACTAAGAAACTATCAAGTGAAAGCACAAATGACACTAAAAAAGACTAAGATACCTATTTAGGCTTTCCTATAGCTTCTGTTTTATGTTACTGTTGCTCTGGACAGGATGTGGCTATTCTGGACTTCCGTGCTCCGCGTCTAGCAGTGAAGAGTATCGACTCTCATTTCGCTGGTGACCGTGAAGCAGCTGTGGTGTTGGATGTGGCCTGTGGTACCGGACAGGTCGCCAAGCTGGTAAACAACACAGCAGAAAAAAAGCACCCTCACAGTTATGACATGCTTGCAAAAATCAAAAGGAGATGACACACATTTGGGCTATACCTTTGAGGAAGTAATGCTTTATTTACACACATTACAAAATGCAGATATTTGACAACTTCTTTGTCTGGCTAAAAAAATAGAATAGAGATAGTTCATTGTTTCCTTTGAATTCATGTTAACCTCCAGCATAATTCAATAAATCTGTGGCAGAGTTCTGTGTTATACAAACATTAGTCTGATAAAGACTTCTCTGTTTCAAAATTTGTGTTAAAGTGTTACCATTTTGTGGTTATGGTTTTACAGCAACTACTTCTGATTCTGTGTAATTTTCTGGGGATATTTTAATTAAAACTAGGGTTTTATTCCAAACTCTCCAACCATTTGTTGATCTATTTCTGATCAGTCATCCTTATACAGGTTTAATTTTTACCACCATGACCTGAACTCAACCAGCTGTGTCACTGTTGTGCAGATGAAAAGACATGGATTTCGACATTTCGTGGGCATTGATGGAAGCAGGGGTATGATGGAACTGGCTAAAAAGACAGAGCTCTACCAGGACCTCAAGCAGTGCATGCTGGGAGAGGAGCCACTACCTGTCCAATGGGGTAACTAAGTGTTTAATTCATATGTAGTAGTAGTAATTTAATTTTTTCCAGATGTCATGCATCAAAAGGTGCCTAGCCAGGCATGGACTTACAAGACACTACAAAACATAACAGATCAAAGCAATAACAAAAGAACAAATACAATACACCTTAATTCACATCAATGTCCAAACTAAACAGGAATACAAGTATGAATTCAAGCATGCTCCTCAGACATCACAGCTTTAAAACATAACTTTGCCTACTTTTGCTTAGACACAGACTGTGCCCTTTTTAAACATAAAGTGCCCTCATACGCTGTTGATAACACAAACCAAGCTAGATGAAACACTTAATCAGACTCTACATTCTTAATTTTTTAAGAGATAAATGAGTTATTGTGATTCAGTCCATTTATGTTCATGTAAAAAACATTCAGAAAAACGTAATTTTACTTTGAGCAGTTCAGAGACGTTCACATTATTGTGAAATGCACATTTATGCCATGTGTAGAAGCACATTCAGCATTTTCAGAGAAAAACATGTAAGTGTGTGTATGTCTCAGCCTCACAGAGCAGGACACAGAACCACATACACTCATACTGGTTTAGCTGATGTGAACAAATGATTGTAACATTTCCAATCCAGGCCATTTGGTCTGTCTGGCTATAAAAAGGGGCTTCTACCAAACAGCCATTAGCTCACACTAGCTGACTGTAGTTATCAATAATGAATGAAATGAACTATTGCATATTCAGTGCGCTGAAAGTCTTTGCAGTATTCCTGAGGGTGATTGGTGCAGTACTCTGGGTTGATTTTAGTGTTCATGTTTTAGTATCACAGTTACTAAATGCTTTAGCCTTATTGAGGATGTTAAAGGGTCTAGACCATCAAAGTTGAATGGGTAGAACTGGCTTGCGACTTTGGTTCACAGCAAATAAGATTGTTTCCAGGTGGGTCACCTTGACATGGCAACAGCTGGAAACGATCAACTGATGTCAAATCGCCAGAAGAGTTTGTTTAGATCGGGAGAACTGATGTACAGCTAACAGAAACTGTTTTCATTGTTTTGGACTCAAATGTACAATCAACAGAGGAAGGCAGGAATTGAGAGCCATGCTGTCAGATTGCTTCACGCTGAGTATGATTGCAGTCAGCAGAAGATGCCTATGTTTTGGTGGTATATATGTGTATGTGTGGTTGAACTACAGGCCTGGACAGCGAAATTATTGTATATTGCACTGGTAGACCAGGGTTCAGTGGCATCACCCAGTGTAGCAATGCAATACCCAATCTTTGGGACAGAATTTTATTAAAAAATCTAAGCTTTTTTTTTCCAAGGAGGTTTGTCTCAAGGAGGGTTGTGGATGGAGTGTGGCTGTGTGGAGACACTGAGTTGGGAGTTAAGGATAATGAGGATGTTCCAGCAGGGTTTGTGACAGAGTCCAGAGTCCATGTATATGTTATAAAAGCCGCCTGAGGAGATTAGCCTATTTTATTCAGTGTGTTCTCATGAATCAGTGTTGAAACTATACTTTTCTGAACTTACTTTCACTTAGATTTTTGTGTTTTGGCGGATTGCGCTCATCTTTCATTCTTCTTATTTGATTATTTTATCATTGCTGTTGGGTTTTTATTGTCGTTTTTAACCTTGTTTTCAAAAAGTGCTTATTAGATAAATCTGCAGTGGATATCTAATTTTGGAAGTAAAGTCTTCATCTGTTGTCTGTTTTGACTCACTGGCCTCTACACCTCCTCCTGCAGGGTCATTTGATGTGGTTATGATCATCGGAGCACTGAGTATTGGTCACGTTCCTGTCAGTGTAGTCAGAGAACTGTGCAAGGCCACCAAACCAGGTGAGGCGCTCTCTCTGAGCTGAACTTTTGATCCATGATTACAGCTCAATAACCTTGGTGTAGGTATGGTTTAATCACACACAGTAACACTAATGCACTATCCCTTGTTCCTACTAGGTGGCTACATTTGCATGGCAACAAGAAGTAACTATGACCATTTGGAATACAAAGCAGCCTTGGAGTGTGAGCTGAAGCGAATGGAGGAAGAGGGGCTCTGGGTTTGTGTAGATAAAACTGAGGTGGAGGATTGGGAGAAAGCGGTGTCAGAGAAGGAGGAGGGGTACATATCTGGTTGTCTCTATGTCTACAAGACACCGGCACCATAGCACAATGCAGAAAAGTGTAGAGGTGACATCCCAACAAATACACATTGGCTGGTGGTAAGGCAAGATCATCTAGTTATATGACACATAATTAAAATACAGTGCATGTGTCAGTTCACTGATAGTGAAAGAACATCATTTAATACCTGAGTCTTGTTAAACTTAATCACCAAATGAATTTCGTTTTGGGGATTGATAAAGCTATATTGAATCTTATCATGGTATATAATAAATACAAATCAGCACATCAAACATATCAAAAATCTACCCAGTAAAATAACAAAGTTGTACCTATGTATGTACGTTTCTTTGTTTTTTTTTAATATGATATCAGCCTCTGCTGTTAGCTTGCAGTTGAGTTGGCAGGAGGGGCAAGTCTGTGTCTGTCAGGGAGCCAGACAGATGAAATCACATTCATAAAAACAACGAATTAATTAGGTCTATGTAGCACTGTGGGACTGTACAGAGTTGGTCGTATCAGCCTAAAGCCAAACGGCTCCCCAACTTTAGAAGCTTGTGTTTTGAGTTTGCTGTTGTACCGTAAGGAATGTCTGAGCCAAACCTTTAAGCCAAACTATCCTGTTTAAAGATGATCATGATTGATCATGTTTTTGTGTGACTGTTTTGATAAAATCATTTATGTACCATTTTATTCTGCACTCTTTAAACCTCTGCAGTTTTACCGTTGATTGTGATGATGCAGTAATCTGTTCCTAATCGATGGTGCTGAATGAATAAGCAAAGGAAGCGTTTATCATACATGCAAGTTTACTTTGCATTTTTGTGCATGTGACACAGAAAACAGCACCACATACCTGTCTACCAGCAGCAACAACAAAGAAAAAGGCAAGTACTGTTCAAGATGGTAGTAAACATTTGTTCCTGCGATCAAAATCTAATGGATTAAGCACATGGCTGACGTGTATGAACCAAACTGGGTATATGTGTAAAAGTAAACAATGTACCTATATAAAAATATGAATAATGTATTTCCCACGTTCAAAATACATACAGGAATTTGTATTTTGCCAGTGACATCTATAAAAGCATACTGGCCTCTTATATAAGTAAAGACATGAAACAAGGACAGCAAAGGGACATTGAGTGCAAAGGTGCGAGATATATAGCAGACTGTTCTGTGATTAAAAGATAAAGCTGAATTGCAAGGCAGGCTGTTATGAAGTGAAATTGCCGACAAAAGAAACTGCCGGCATGTACATTAACTTTTGAATCTGTGGCAACGAGACATGATGAGTTGACAATCAAACAAACAAGATTTCAAACTGAAGCAGGTGTTGAGCAATTGCAGCCACCGACGGGTCAACTCAGTTGAAGTGCAAAACAGGTTTTTCAAAGGTTTGAATCACCTAACCACAAGTTCTTGACCGCACAGCCATAACTGTGCACAAAAGTATGTGGCAGGTAGGCACAGTAGTATGCCAGATTAATCTTCTAAAACCGTCATGTAACTCTGGCACATTACCCTGTGCTCTTAAAATGGCCCTGATCAGGCCAAAAAAACAAACATTGAACCTGAAGCCCTAACTAATTACAGGCCAATATCAAATCTCCTGTTCATCTCATAAATATTTGAAAACCTGGTAGAGCGTGTACCACTTGTTAAGACTTGAGTCCTGACTGGAGTGTCCTAGATTCAAATCCAATCTCAGGCCATTTGCTGAATATTGTTACGACTGGCTCAGAGTCGCAACACAATGAGGAGCAGAACACCAAGATAAATGCCAAAGAATAACATTTATTCTACAAAAAAAAACACAGGACAAAAATCACACACAATAACACTGATGCACTATCCCTTGTTCCTACTAGGTGGCTACATTTGCATGACAACAAGAAGTAACAATGACAATTTGGAATACAAAGCAGCCTTGGAGTGTGAGCTGAAGTGAATGGAGGAAGAGGGGCTCTGGGTTTGTGTAGGTAAAACTGAGGTGGAGGATTGAGAGAAAGCGGTGTCAGAGAAGGAGGAGGGGTACATATCTGGTTGTCTCAATATAACCCTAACCCTAACCCTATGTCTACAAGACACCGGCACCATAGCACAACGCAGAACAGTGTAGAGGTGACATCCCAACAAATACACATTGGACCTGCAGTTTTACCGTTGATTGTGATGATGCAGTAATCTGTTCCTAATCGATGGTGCTGAATGAATAAGCAAAGGAAGCGTTTATCATACATGCAAGTTTACTTTGCATTTGTGTGCATGTGATACAGAAAACAGCGCCACATACCTGTCTACCAGCAGCAACAACAAAGAAAAAGGCAAGTACTGTTCAAGATGGTAGTAAACATTTGTTCCTGCGATCAAAATCTGATGGATTAAGCACATGGCTGACGTGTATGAACCAAACTGGGTATATGTGTAAAAGTAAACAATGTACCTATATAAGAATCTGAATAATGTATTTCCCACAAGGTAGATTAATATCATTTTTTTTTTTTTTTTTTTGCTTCATATTTAATGAGTTCCTAATGTAATGGGTACTACTGGGTAAACATTTTTCAAACTATTTTTTAATACTTGAAAGAGGAATACTAGAGAAACGACAGGTTAAAAAAAGTATCCAAACTCTTACACTTTGTTAACTGCTGCAGATACAAAATCAGCCCAGTGTCAAAAAACTGAGTGTGTTTGTACATGAGGAAGGACTGTTGTCCGATTATCTGTGAGAATCTTGAAGATCATCTGTCCTGCGTGCGAGGATCAGCTGCACAGTTTTAGACCTTGGAGGTAGTTAAGTTTAAGCATTTTGTCTCCCAGGCTATGATGCACGTAAGGATTTTTGCCTGATGTAAATAATTTGCTGGCATTTTTTTTTTTTTTTTTTTTTAAATAAAACTCCACTGGGAGGCCATCTATTCCTGGAGATATTCCTGGTTTCATGAACTGAATAGCTGCTCTAACTTCTGACTCCAAAATGGGGAATGAAGACATCTTGCAAAGTTCGATCTGATTTTTAAAAAAACAAAAAACTGCATTCAGTTTGACTGGGTCTGAATCTATCTCTGAAGCATTGAGTTTTGATTAAAAGTTTTGAATCACCCGACCAATACTCTTTATATTAATGACTACCTGTCCCTTTTTGTTTACAGGTGTCTGGTAAATTTTTAATAACAAACTTTTGTCAATCTAAACACTTTATTCAGTGTTTTTGTTAAAAATCTCATTTACATCAAATTTCAAAGTACACATTTGAGTAATGATTAGGTAGTGATTTACCATAACTATTAGGCAGTTGCCCTTTTTTTTTTTTCCTTTAGCTGAGATCATCCTGGTGTTTGCTCTTTGCCTCAGGGTTATTTTCAGGATGTCCTGACCTGCAGCTCAGTGAATTTACAACATGGCTACTCTGCCCTCTGCTGGCCACAGTACAACACTGCAGCCTGCAAGACAGCCCTCAGGCTGAGCTGAGGGGTTAAACCATATTCTTACAGACACTACATTATGAGGGTCTTATTCCAGTGTCTAGCACCATAATCATTCTGGATTGCCTCCTGTGAATGTTACTGTTGTAGTTCAGTGTAGTCTGCTAGTGTTGGTTTTCTAACATTCGTGGAGAGTATCATTAGCACAGCTCAGTGATGGCTTGTGTTCATTTTCTACAGAAGCGTATTGCTGAAAAAAAAAAAAAAAATGTACCAGTATCACATAACGTGAAACTTATCACATTATAACTGAAACAGAACATATAAATGAAACAGAACATAAAACTCCCATTACACGGTGTGCGGACGGATTAATTGAGGAATATGGCTCATATACATAAACATATTCTGTTTCATGCTTGGGCTGAAACGTGGCGAGATTCTGTTGTTATCGAGGACTGTGGATGATATTGTGACGATTATGCATACATTAAGGAGGATTGTAAAATGCATGGGGTTGGACAGAGGAATGAATGAGTCCGACCCTCTGGAGGTCGGGAGCCTCCTTTCTCATTGATCAGCTGAGGGGGCACGGCAGGCTCCATGGATACAAACTGCACTATCTAAGCTTTCACGTTTTAACAATACATATTATCATGTTTATAATGTGATGTTATCATGTTATGACGCGATAAGTTTCACGTTATAACAGGATAAGTTTCACGCCAGAAAAAAAAAATTGTACCCGCATCACATTATAACCTGAAACTTATCACGTTATAGGCTATTTTTTTTCTTCTGGCATGGCAGCAATATGCTTCCATAATTTTCAACTTCTTAAAGTGCTGAAATCACTCTTACTGACTAAAACACACTGCTATTTTTGTTGTGAACTGCACAGGGGCTTGTTTGAAAGAGGCTGTTGCTGAGTTTTAACTGAAACATCAATTTGTTCAAATGTTGACATGACATACATACACCATAATAAACAGGCTGGCTTTTTCTTCTATCCACCTCACAGGAGCAGCTCCTCATGTGATTCTCCAGTCAACACCAAGTTGAAGAAGAGGAGAGGAAAGAACAGCTGAAAAGACAAACTATCTAAACAGCAATGTTTTTTGTTTTTGATGAACTCATACCTCACATTATGTTCAACTTGTTCTACAGTATTTCGCTCCAGGTAATGATGTACTAAGTCTTGTTCCTGAACTGATATGTAGTGTGCTTGACAGTGCATTGGTGCATTGATGTATTCATTTGGCGGCTGTTTTATATTTATTTACCTTTTCATCAAACACTAAATGTCTGACCATGGTGAATGGCCCGTTGTCGGTGATATTAATTATCTAAAGTGTCCCCGTTATTGTTGGAGTCTACATCGCATTTTTCGTGTCTTGTGTAGTGGTGCAGTACCACTCCGCGGCACTAGGCGGAGTCTGTCTCCTCCGCCACGCTCTGCCCTCACGTGTTGTGTTCATGTGCTTCCTGCTTCTCACTCGCCTACTCAAACATGTCGACATTTAAGAGAAAACGTGGAGGGAAGGCTCCCGGCGACAATAAAGCAAAGAAAGCCCGATTTATAGGGAATGCCAGTTCAGCACCTGAAGATGAACAGGAGAAGAAAAATGAAATCAGTGTCCCGGCACCAGTTTCAAAGGTACGTGTTTATAAATGACTGATAGGCGAGCTGGTGTTAGCGGCACAAGTCGCACACAGGTTGCCTACACAAACAAACTCTTCCAGCATTATGGGAAATATGAAGGTTTCCTATTGCCTGGATTAACATGCTGCTGTTTGGCGGCGAGAGTCATCAACCACAGCTTGATTTATGGATATGAAACCGTGACTGATGTTTGTTCCCAACTTTCCTCAGGGATCAGTAATGTAACTTCGAGTGTCTTGAGCTTAATCTGTTGCTGTGTCTTTTACTTTGTTGTGGCTGTGAGGCACAATGTGTTACAAGCTCAAGGTTTTCCTCTCTTGAACAGGGCAAATGGACGAACAAGGAACGGGTTCTCATTTTCTCCTCCAGAGGCATCAACTTCAGAACAAGGCACCTGATGCAGGACTTGAGGACCATGATGCCTCATTCAAAAGCAGGTAGCACATCCACACAGCCAGCTGCACTGACACTGTAACACAGGAGCCAAGTGTGGTTTTTGCAGGTCATGCTATTGCAACTTCTCTTATTGTGCATGTTTTCTCAATGAGAGTATTTTATCTCTGTCAGATACCAAAATGGACAGAAAGGACAAGCTGTTTGTTATAAATGAGGTGAGTGTGTGTTGGCCAGTGTGGCCCAGTTACTTAAAGAAAATTATGCCACATTTTAGAGTTGCATTGCAATATAGCTAATGATTTAATTGTCTCTTAGGTGTGTGAAATCAAAAACTGCAACAAGTGCCTCTTCTTTGAGGCAAAGAAAAAGCAAGATCTGTACATGTGGTGAGTATTTGGTCTTTGTCCCACTCTTAAACTAGTCATTTTGATGTATTTTTATGACCTTCTCTATATATGTTGGCGAATAAATCTGAGGTGAACTTAATGCAGTGATTTTTTTTTTTTTTTTTTTTTAACCCCCTGCAGGATTTCAAACAGCCCTCATGGACCTTCTGCAAAGTTTCTGGTTCAAAACAGTGAGTTGTCTTTCTCTTACTACGACACAGAGCAACTGGTAATGTTTATTCTGTGGCAGTGGCAACACGAGGGAATTGCAAGATACATGGAAGTGTTACTCATCACGTTTTCTTCCCTGTTCCAGTCCATACGTTGGCTGAACTCAAAATGACAGGGAACTGCCTGAAAGGATCCAGACCGCTGCTGTCATTTGATCCTGTGAGTAGCATCGGGTGCTGGGGTTTGTCACTGGGACACTTGCTGTGAATCACTCAAACACATTTGTCCATTACAATACATGTGTTTAGCTGATAGGAGTTTCCCCAGCTACTCTTGACATTTTGCTTGGAATATGTGTTTATATGTTGACAATAGATGATATCAAGTCAGAATATTTATCAGCAGAATGACAGCTGTGTTGAACCCTCTCAGTATATTTGTGAGGTCAAACAAGAGTTTTTACATTGTCCTGAAACAAGTCTACTGAGTAAAACATGGACACATTCAGCCCCTTATGATTTTCTGTATTTCCTCTGACAGAAATTTGACAAAGAACCCCACTATGCTCTGCTGAAGGAGCTCTTCATCCAGGTATGTGGTCACTTCATGGGAGGTTTGTCAGATATACATTAACGTATACTACATGTTTAGATCCTCGCCTGAGACAGAGCTGAACAATACGCTGCTGACCTGAGTGCGCTCAAACTTTGAGCATAATGTTTTATTGGTCGACAGACATGTCACTCAATCGAGGGCAGGCTGGGTAAACCGTATGCAAGTTTGGTCTTATTTGGAAATAGGGCTGCATGATACGGTATCCATATCATACTGCTTTTATTTTTCATAGATATTGCAATATTAATTTATTTTTAGTGGTAGTGAACATTTTTGCATCATAATTTTCTTTTTAACTGTATCGCCCAGCCCTATTTGGAAGTGCCAGCAGGTCATCTGTTTTACTTTTATTTTTATTATTATTATTTTTAATAACATTGTGAGGTGTTGCATATGTTAAAGCTTGTTTTGCAAAGACTTTTACTTCGCTGTAATATTGGTGTTTTAAGGGGACACTTGTTATGTTTTCTTGTTGTAGACATTCTCCACTCCACACTACCACCCTAAGAGTCAGCCTTTTGTGGACCACGTCTTCACATTTACCATTGCAGACAACAGAATATGGTTTAGAAACTACCAGGTGAGATTCCACCTCTCGGAGGGTTAGTTGCATGAATCGGCATTTTTAGTATCTATTACAAGGATTTGTGAATTGTGAATTAAATATTTTCTTTGTTGTGTGCCTTCTGAAATCTCAAGTCCAACAATGTAACAGTTGACTTTTCTAATCTGACCGATCCGTTTTCCCTGCACCACTTTTAAGATTATCGAGGAGGATGCGTCTCTAGTGGAGATCGGGCCTCGCTTCGTTCTCAACCTCATCAAGATCTTTCAGGGGAGCTTTGTGGGTCCTACACTCTATGAAAACCCATTCTTCCTCTCTCCTAACATGGTAAAATTCAATCAGTACTTCTGACTAAAGAGATTATCAGCATGATTTTATTTAGTTAAATAATGAAATGCCATTTTCATGATAACTTGATTAATCTCAATATTAGACACATTCTTTAACGTGCCCTGAGGATTCCCTGACAAATCACCATGCTAAATAGTGTTGAGTTTCATAAACAAGTCGAATATCATTGAATTGGGTGACAGTTGCCACTGAGTGGGCTATGACACATCATCATACTTGGTAGTGATGTCAGTCCCTTTTGCAGCACCGGCGACAGATCCGACTGGCCACGGCAGCCAGGCTGCGTGAGAAGCAGATTGTGAAGGAACTGCAGAGCATAAAGAAAAGTGAAGCAAAAGATGACGTGGTTAGAGATGTGACTGCAGACGTCTTCCGAACTCCAGCGGAGGAGAAGCCCGTCCACATCGAGACTGAGCCACCTGAGCCGAAAGCTGTAAAGAAGAACAAACACAAAGCCTTCAAAAGACAGAGGATGCAGATGGCACGGAAGTAACTGGATGGACAGAACGAAGCTGTGTGAATGACTTGCGATGATACAATGATGTCTTAAGAAAATACGTTGTTTAACATGACAGTGAAATCAGTCAAGGTTAGATTACGTGCAGATTTGAGTCTGCCTGCAGGTATTTGTCTCATCATAGTCATTTGGTGGTGTGAGCAGAATTTACAGCGTGTATGTTTTAAGTTGTGTGAGGGTCCAGACTACAGGCAACATGTTAGTGCATCCTTTTTGTTGCAACCATTTTTGTCTAAACAGTTGTTTATAGAGTCTGATTGTAATTACAGTTATTTTCTAAGTCATGGAAATAAATCCATTCATTCTTCCCTGTATTATTTTACATTTTAATGCATAACTCAATCATTATTCAAGATTGCCCCTCTTATTTTATTCACAGAAATCATAATTATCTGTATTTCTAGTACCTTTAGGCACTAAATGTGGTCTACTGTATTTCTCAAAGGAAATGGTACCATCCTTGACCTAGCATTATTCTATGCAAGGAAATACTACCTTCCACCTGGTGGAAATACCCAGGACACATCACATGCTGTTCAAGGTCTGTTACACAATGTATCTCTCCCATAATGCTGAAAATAAAATGCTTAATGTTAATTTTAACTTCAGTAATAGTTACCTCCAACAAATAATAGTCTATAAATATTCTCACCAATACAGCAAGATGGGACCCTTTATATTTTGAGTCAGGTATTAAGGTAATGGCCCCAAATTCTTTAACCCAGTGGGCTGAATAAAGTAGCAGATGAACCAGTTGTCCTTATCCTCTGAGGTGTGACTGTATTTTGTATTTTAGTAATTACAATTTCAAGTAACTCGGTTTGCAAAAGAGATACAAAGCAGTCTTAAAGAATAATTACTTTTTTTTTACTTAAATATGTCAAGGCATGTACAGTAGAGGCTTTGGCCACAACACGTGCAAACTGACATGTCCAATCACTCTTGGGTCAGAGAACTCAACAATATCAGCATGTATCATACAAAAGGGCCAAAGGCAGAAGCATTAGGAATATTTACAACATTCACTGAAAACTTAGGATGTGTGTTCAGACAAATAGAAATATAATTAGCAAATAAACAATCATGAAGCATAACACTGTACAGTGTGTAGTGCTGGGTGTGCTCGGCAATTCCAACACCATTCCTACTGTAAGGGTGAAGGGCTCTCAAACAGAGAGCAGACATTTGCTCTTATCACTCTTGTGCTTGTCAGGGGTAAATACCATGTTCCATCTAAAAGCCAGTTTGAAGGGCTGTCATCACTCCTCCTGCACCTCCTCATCAGGGCAGCAATAATATTCTACAAAGCATATCTGTCCATCATCGTTCCTGACGAGGTACTGCAGGGACAGGAAGCCTCTGCTGTCTGTCCTCACGGACACTTTGCAAGATAAAGCCAGTGCCTTGGTGGACGGCTTCAGCAGCGACATCTTGTACCTGCCACAGTCAACAGGGAGGACAGCACAGAATAATTAGAGTCAGCGTCCTGGACATATAAAGTGAAGACCACAGTGATATACACCACGCGTATATCACTCCTTTGCAATCTTAAAAATGCATTAGACACTAGTCATGACACAATGCAAACCTGCTGGTCTGTGTCTTGGTGCACTGGAACAGCTCCACCATGTCTGAGTCTTTTGGGTAATCGTAGTGAGCATTTCCCGAATTCCCAAAGGTGGACAACCTGAGGTATCGGAACACAACAAAAAGAGACAAGAAACACAATGTAGCCTAAAGGAAAAGAAGGAAATCAATACATAGTAATACCAAAAATCTCCCCAGAATTCCTGTACTGCAAACCCAAAATTTCAGAGGGAGTATGATGAAATGATTTCTCACAAGCCACAAATTCGGTTCAATTCAAGTTCAAATTTCAATTCAAGTTTATTGAAAAAGTGTGTTTCCCTAGCTGGTAGCTCCCACACACTGTATTCTAAAGATGTAATTACAGTACCATCTCTTTATTTTTTTCTTCTTTAAATAAATATAGAAATCATGGGGAGGACAATGTGCTTCAGATTAAACTTGAAAAATTACACATTTACATCCCTTCATTAACAGTCTTTTTTTTTTTTTTTTTTTTTTAATTAAGCCAAGATTATTTTTCTGGCATGTATATATGAGTTAAGGCAGGGGTGTCAAACTGGTGCCATGGAGGGCCGAGAGGCTGCAGGTTTTCATTCCAACCCAAAACTCCACCAGGTGATTTCACTGATTACCCCGCCTCCAAGCAGAGAGAATGAACTAATCAGTGAAATCACCTGGTGGAGTTCTCGGCTGGAATGAAAACCTGCAACCTCTCGGCCCTCCATGGCACCAGTTTGACACCCCTGAGTTAAGGGCTCCGCCAAGTGGCTAGATATGGACACATAATCATCGAAAACCTCTCTCAAAGCACTTCTCTTTTCTAAAAATCAATCTTCCAAAAACTTATCTGTTAAGAGGTTTATTTTTAGAAATACTGGGGTAAATTAAGGGGATCTTAAAGATATAAATGGAGGGAGAAAAGTCCATTGCTAAAAAAATAATAATTACATTTATGACAAGTTTGCACCCTTTGACCAAATTTGATTCGCCTCAGTCACACTTTTTTGTACTAACAGCTCAGAAATTTTGCAAGACGAAATTTCACGACTTTCCTCCTCTCCCTGCCAGCCATCATTTTTATGACATAACACGTAGCTAACTGCCAGAAGCAAAACACCTGATGAATCTGATAAAAAAAAAAAAAACTGTCTGTAGGACACTTTCACGTTCAATTAATACAGAGGTCAAACTGATGCAATATAATGTTATACATAGGCTGTGTTACACCTGGCCCCTTCCCAACAGCAGGCCTTTACAGGGCCAGGGCTGACTACACATGTCTACAGCACAAGGCTGATGACAGTGTTTTTCATATGACACCATATCCTTACTCAACAACCATCTATGGCAAAAGATGAGAAAGGAGTGAAATCATTCTTTTTCCAGTGGGAAATGAAGGGGTAGGAAAAATCAGCAAGCCCTGGCTAACCCTGGAAAAGGGGTCATTGTGCGCATCCAGCCTTGAGCATGTCACAGTTTTTGTCAGTGTGAGAATGTTTCCCCTTTTTTTCTAAGCAAGAGCACATCACATAGATGAACACTTTTAAGATTTGTGACAGCACACACCTGAAGTACGGCTGGCTGGGCGACATGGTGATCTGTAGCACCTCACTGGTCATGTCCAGCTCTGAGAACGCTTCCTTCAGACTCTCTGACTGCAGGATCACCTTTTTGAAAAACCGGACAGTGGAAACATCAGACAAGTCAGTAAGACTGTTAAGAGTGTTGCTCTTACTAGAGAACTATGGAAATATGCTGCGCTGTGGCTTAGGTCTAAAAGTAGAAATCACTTTAAGTACTGTGAACATTTGAATCTTTGTGTCCTGGTATGTTACACAAGCAGTCAGACAACTGGCAGAACATCACATGAAATTTGACATTAGCAACCAGATTAATATGAGCTAATATTATGAAAGATTGTGCTTCTCCTATTAGTTCCTTCAGTAAGCGTCTGAAAACCAGCAAACCAAACATTATCCAGGCTTGCCAATCCTTTTTACCACAGAAATTCCCAGATTTTTCCATGACTTTTCTCCAAATTTCCACGACTGCATTTTCTGCATTTATGAGCTGTTATAATAATGGAAATATTTGGGCTACAACTTGAAGAATAACACAGATAGTGTTAGTTCAACCTTGAGATTTACTCCAAACTCTCAAAAGTAATTTGTCTTGACAAGCTAACAGTACATAACTAGTTAAAGCCTCACGATTAATGATTATTTAATGGATATTTTTGGCCAAACAGTGGGAAGGGGGAATGAAACACATGACAAATTAGCATTATCCATGCAGCTTCTGACTGGCTGGTTCAGTTATGTATATTTCACAATAAATAAATAAACATGAACTGTGATAATGTGGGTTCTCCTTAAATTTCCACAGCTTTTCCAAATCTTTGTAGATAATTTATAATTTTCCAAAACTTTCTCAGGCCTTGAAAATGCAAAATGTTTGATTCAACCTTAACTTAAAAAAAAAAAAAAAAAACACAGCAAAAGACCACCGGCTAGTTGCATGGTATAAATTTAGCCTGAACACTAACGATAACATGTTATTTCCAGACAGGATTCAATCGTTTTTCCATGACTTTTGATCAAATTCATCTATAAAAGTGCTTTAACCATATGAAATGGTGACGGTCTACCTTGTTTGTGACGTTAGTGCTGCAGAAGTCAAAGTCGATAGGCTCTTCAGGTTCTTGTGTGTTGATTTTACACACAGTCACCACCCCACCCTCCTCCAGGAAGAGGGTCAGCGGGTAGCCGTACCCCATGTAGCACATCCGCAGGGATGTGGTCACTCCTGAAAGCACAACAAGGGGCATAGTGGAATGAAGATAAACACATTGCACAACTGACTGTCCTGGAGAGAGATTCCTTGTAGGAGTGTTTCCTTGCTCTCATGGACATTATGTTTAGAGTTGTACGGTGTAATTTTCATTTATTTCTTCATATTACAGGCTATGAGACAACCTTTGAACAAGTGTTGAATGAGAGAAATGAGGACTGTCAATGTCAATGATGTCTCATGAGGAACTGGATTGGAGAAAAACACAGCATGTGTATCCTAATCATCAGTTGCATGTGTTCAACAAGGAAAACTGAAACAAGTCACAGAAAGTATCTGATGTAGAGCATGTGTGCTTGAAACATCAGGCATTTTAGGTGTTAATACACACACCATGGGAGCATACAGAATTTTTTGGAAATGACAACCAGTATAAAACCTTCTACCTATGCCAAACATTCTCCCTATTAGACTGATTAAAGAAATATTTGAAGCCTGTTTAACCTGCAAATTATTAGCAGCTCTTTGACAGTGGGTACAATCCCAGCCTATTAAGAAAAATGCAACAGTTTAACTACTCTTGAAAAAGAAAAATGCAACAGTTTAACTACTCTTGAAACTCTTTGAAATCAGTCTAAAATTGTACATACTACTGGGATTAAGGGGTGGGTCAAGGCATTTAAATGCCTCAATGAAAACAAGCTCTTTGAGAAGTCTGGCTCGAGAGCTGACCACAGTAACAACACTGCTATGTTAACCAACACAGTCAATCACTGAAATAGTCAGTGGTCTATTTTTGGCTGTTGCAAGGCGGTCATCATTTCTGGTTCTTACAGACGTCTCGATAATGCTTGATTGTCTTCAAAACTAGGCCACCATCTCAGATTGGGAACTGGAATAAGAAATAGCACCCGAGACTCACTAGACTATGTCGCGCTTGCAGTCGGGTGGTCTTAATCTTTACCTGGTACCGTGCTTCCTCCAAAGATTGTGAGGCAGTCCAGCAGAACAGTGAGGTTGACTTGAAACCCCACTGAATCTTCCCTGATGGTGAACTCTTGGAAGATCTCAGCCTGAAAGGAAAATAAGACAAGTATACTATTTTAAATATCATCACTACAATGGAGTTAACAATGTCACAGTATTAGTTTTGGCACGTAATACTAGTGCCAGTGAAATTTCTTAGCTCTAAATACCAGATTTCATAACAAGTAAACAGAAAGACGATGTGTTTCAAGTATTTAAACATATAAGCAACATCAGAATAAGAACACGGAAGCAGAAGTGCTACGCTGGCCTGTCGGCTTCAAGTTGAAAACAAAGCAGCCCAATAACACGCTAACTTCAAATTACAGGAACTATACATACATATAGACTGGGTGTCACAACACTTCAGTGATCCATTGCTTTGACTGAGTGAGGCTTAGCACTCGGCCCTTGGATAAATGCCACACAGGATTAGATGTAATTCAGGCAGAAATCAAATTGATTTAGCCTACTTTGATTACTGAGGTTTTATACATGCCCTCTGTTAATATATTTTATTGCCAGGAAAAGTCTCATAGTATCAACGTATGACTATCTTAGAAATTAGCTCTGTGTTAAGAAAATGAGCCCTGAAATTCAGATTTTGGGGACTTGAGACACCTTTGACTCCTTTGTCTGTCCATAAACACACACACACACACACACACACACACACACACACACACACACACACACACACACACACACACACACACACACACACCTGAATGAAGGCATTGGCCTGCAGGGTCTTGTTGTCTTCCACAGTGACCTTCAGCCCGTTGGGGGTGGCACTGAAGATGGCATGGTCCTTGAAGGTGATGGCTTTCAGTATGTTGGACAGATTGCGGGCGTTATCCAGACTGGCCACCAGAGTGTACTGCCCCTCGTCGGCTTGGGACTGGGTGGACAGAGGCATGGCTGCGCTGCGTCGGAGACCAACACAGCTCGTTTTATCGCTTTAAAATTATCGCTTCAGTTCACAGCAGTTGTCTCTCCGTTGTCAGGAACCATAAAACGGACACACTTCGGTATACAGTTTGACGTATTTTTACATTATACTACTGAAAACAACAGCAGGTGGCTAACGCAGTTGTTTACACAGCGAGGTAAGATTAGCTATCCTTAAAAACCATGTCGTCTGTGGTAAAATTTCAAAATATAGACACTGGCGGTGCTGGTGTGTCATTCACTTACGTGCGTACAACTTTAAACGATCTTGTTCTTATTCCTCTTCATGAGTTTTAATGGCGACGTCTATGCAAAACTACAAAAATGAACCTTTTGCTGTGTTTTGAAGAAGGGCGCCATGTAAAGCCGACACTTCCGGCTGTCTGCTTGAGGGCGGAAGTGGCTGTTGCGCATGTCGTGGGGTGATTCCAGATACTTCGCAGCATCCAAACACACACGGGAAGCCGCCTCAGCTTGTTTCCTCTCCAACTGTAAAGTTACGAACCTCCGTTTACTAGTTTGCTACATACTAAAAAGGTAAGAATCAGTGCTTTATCTGATTTTTAAAAGCTGACCAGCCTATAGGTTACAAAGCTCTACAGCCGATAAGTTAGCCAGCCAGAGCTTAGCCACAGTTAGCGTCAACAGTGCTGGCAGCATGAGCTTGCTTTGTGTTTTCATCGTAGTTAGTAAATAATTATGATACCAGGTAAAATGTAGACAAGAATAATGTGAATAGGAATGAAACACAGCATGTGTCTATGCGTCAAGTAACGTTACTGCCTCGTTTTTCCACTTCATGAAGGTGTTAGTGGGCTAACTAGCCGGCTGAGTAATGAATCTCCCCGGCACGGACGTGACGACGACAGCCCTGAGCTGTGTGGACTGACGAGGCGATGTCTGATTGTGCAAGTGGTGTGGACAACTTTGTTATATAAAGTCTGACACCACCGATAACGAGTCTCTTGTCGCATTTTATAATCGAGTTTTAAGTTACTTTATTGATTTAAATATCGCTGCAAAGTCAGGCTAAATTTCGGGGGGCGGAAATGTGCCATTGCCATTTTCAAAGGGGTCCCTTGACCTCTGACCTCAAAATATCTGAGTGAAAATGGGTTCTTTGGGCATCAATGGGTCTCCCCTTTGCAGACATTCCCACTTTATACTTGCAGGCAGCATAAATGTTGTTTTTGACTGTGGTAAAATAGTCTATTTCTGCAAAGTGAGGCGTAAACAGTCTTGGTGTCGCATAAATTGGGTTTGACTGGAAAGCTGAGACTCAAAGAGCCCAATTTTATTCATGTGTGTGATGATTTTAGCCCCCATACTAGTTGTTTCATTGTAGTGAGACCTTTTTTTTTCCAAACTGGACATCAGTGTTTTAAATGACCCATTTTGACCTTTAGGATAATCAGAATCTCATGAAACAAAGTAGAGGATAATTAAAAACAAAAAAATTGCATTACATCAAAATATTGAATGGCAGTACCTAAGAATCGCCATACTCATCGAATCCGCACCCAAGTATCATGATAACATTGAATTGGGAGATATGCGTATCGTCCAAGCCCTGATGGTCTGTCTGAGCACCACTTTGTCGTCTTCTTGAGGAGTATCAGGGACTTCTCAGTGGTGCTAAGTGATATTCATCTTCTACCAACACTCACACTAAATACAGTTCCTGCTAGCTATGGGAAACTGCAGGCAGGAGAGCAGTAGATGCTGACCAAGGGAAATTATCATGAGCATATCAGTCAAATTTACTTTGAGCCAAATGAACAGTACTGCTCACCTTATTCTATGTGACTTCAACTTTGTGCCCCTTCATATAGATAAAAACAAACCTGCTTGTCCTGGGGTTTGGCATTGTATTTGGTCATATTTCAGTTTTGATGATATTTTGATTACTTGTTCAGGAACAAATTAAAAAATAAAACATATTTAAGATGCTATGATACAGTTTTTGTTAATTTGCCATGCTCTTCTCTACTCTCTTTGTTTTGCATGGATTTTGTGTGTGTGTGTGTGTGTGTGTGTGTGTGTGTGTGTGTGTGTGTGTGGTCATAACATCAAACATTAATCTCCCAGGTTATGTTTTCAGTCAGCTTGTGTTATTTCAGCTTGTCTCGCTGACATGTTTAGGAAGGTACACCAAGTCAGTCAGCCAGTTAAATTGCCACCATTATTGGCCACAAACATCTATGCCCTGTCAGCAGGTCTGTGTTTTGTCTTGTACACTGTAGAAATTGTCGGTTTCTGATTATGAGTCTGAAAAGAGCTCCTCCCTGGTTGTCAGTGAAGTGAAGACATTATCATATACAGTTTAAACATCTCATGTCTGCACTCTCTCTGCTGCAGGCTCTTTGGGTTCTACAGCCATGGTGTGCATTCCCTGCATTGTGATTCCTGTCCTGTTGTGGGTCTATAAGAGGTTCCTGGAGCCGATTCTCTATCCTTTCATTTCCCCCATTATGAATAAGTTCTGGACCAAGAAAGCAGTCCAGGAGACGGGCACAGGGGACCTAAAGGCCAGTGAAAAGAGTAATGGGACCTGCAAGGTAAACCTATTTCATTGTCTCCTTGACCAGCAGCTATTATTTTTTTTCCACAGCTATCACCATTTTATGTGCACACTGTGGTTTTACATAACTACTTGTAGAAAATGGTGCAAAAGCACTGTCAGACTGGACTAAAGATGAAAGTTACATAGCTCTTTGCCCGACACACATAATGGACTAGTGGCAGACACAGAGTATCAATCATAAAGTCTGTTTTTTTTTTTTTTTGTTTGTTTGTTTGTTAACACCTAGTCATTCAGTGAACATTTAAGCACACATGCCTTTTTCTTCCATCAGCTTCTTTGTGTCACATTAAGGTAGCTGCACAAATTCACATCTGGGAGGCTCATGGCCTACTATTTTCGGCTGCTATGCAATTTTGAGTGCCTTGCTCAAGGGTGTGTCTCAGTTTTAGTTTTTGAGGAGGCGAGAACATTATGCTATGCGTTATGCAGTACTGTGTTCTCTCATATTTGCATTGCATCTGCATCTTGGCTCCTGCACAAGTTTTCTACAGCTTTGCACCTAGGTGTGTGTGTAATATTTATTTTGGTTTTTCTCTTTTTTCTTTATTTTAAGAGTCCTAAGGTTTTCCCATGTTCTGGTTTATTTTGAACTGCATAATTTCTGCAGTTTCTCACCAGTCTAAGGTTTTGCTGGAAGGTGGTCTGTAGAGATGTCGGTCTTGATGGACTTGCTGCACTGATCTCTCTTTGAATTAGTCTCAATCTCTCTGTATCTACAGTATCTGTGGCCACTAGTGTGTAGTTGTATATTTATTTTAGGCATGCACATTGTGTTTAGACCCACTCTGTGACCCTCTGTGGGTGCTGTGTGGCTCTGTGATCACGGATACTCTTCAACTATAAAGAAAGCTTAGCATCTCTTAAGCCTCTCTCGATTCAAAAGTTGTGTGATGTCTTGCTTTACCCGTGACACAGATTTTTCAGACACATGAACCCTGCCATATCCCGAAATAGCTGGCATAACAGCAGAGGCAAAAAAAGAGTCAGAGGTGGTTGAAGGAATCTAAAATTTGAAAGTCTTTAACAACCGCTTTTTGAATTGTCTTATAGTTAAATAATGAACTATTCAAAAAACCCACTGTTTAAATGAAGTAAATTGTTAATATTGACAGTAGCTTAACATATTGGATAACAGTGTTCTTTATCTTTCAGACAAATCAGTAAGCTATTGTGTTGTAGTTAGTAGGTCGCACTCTGTCAGGAACTTTAAAAGGAGGTGAAACCTTAACATGAGATATTTTTTTTGTTTATAAATGTTCATGTTCAGGACGGTTATGTGATGGAACATATCAGTTCTTTTAATGGTGACAGTCCATCACATAATGTTGTCTGCCTGGATTTTACTTTCAAATCGCTGCTTTTTTTAAGTGGAGGAGGAAAACTGTTCTCAAGATATTGGCGCATTAGTTGGTATTTCACATTTTATCTGCTGTTAAGTTATCAATCCTAAATACTTTTTTTTTTTTGTTTTAACCCTTGTCTTGCATAAAATCCTGTTGTGTTGTACACAACTGGTCCAGACACTGTAGGCAATATGTATTTTTGTCAAATTTAATCATCAAAAACAGTTTGAGTAAAGGCAGTTATTTCTTCAACAGACCTTATCCTCACCACAAATGTTGAGCCTGTGTATGATTGTACAGTGTTGAATACTGCAGGTTTTATGAATTTCTTTGCTTTTCATGTCTTTCAGCCTGAAACCAATGGTGAGGTCACTGCCAATGGGTCCCATACAGTAGCAGATAAGAAGACAGACTGACACCTTCTTTCCATTATTTTAATGCATCTAAAATTGTGTAAATATTTCAGTACACAGAGAAAAATATATTAACTTATGATTTTACTTTGTAATAAATTGATTCTTAGACGCTTACAAAATTATGTTTGTGTGCTGGCTTATGATATTTTTTTCATCTCAATAGCTTTAAGAAATTCATAATTGTTATTGTTTCCCCTGTTTATCATGATTTGAAAACAGGTACTTTATTGAATATGTACAATCTGTATAGGATAGTGCATAACATCACAAGTTTTTGTACGTCAGACTCTTTCATCACTAAATAAAAGGATGATAATAAATAAATAAAGGTTTGATTCATTGTTTCCATATTGTGCCTTAGTGGCCTATATTTGTATTTTATTTCAGAAAATAAAAGGAACTAGGCCTAGTTGATTTTTAGCAGAGTGAACGATGTGCAGGGCCAGTAAATGATATATATATATATTGCTAACATTATATTTTTCATACACATAATAATGCAATGCCTGGCAGACTGTATAAAGCCAGTCTGGTCAAAAATCTAGGGATGATTTTTTTTTTTTTTTTTTTTTTTTTTTAGCCCAATCTGTCTCTGAATTAATTTTGTGTTTAAATATTTTGGCAGTACAGAAAGCTAGGCAGTTGTCTTACTGAGCAGGTCTTTGGGAATATACGTCCTGTTCTCCAGTGTTTTTGGAACAAATAAAACCAAAAGGGAAAGTGGAGTCGGATGGTGAAGAAACAGCAGCAGCTGAAAACTCAGGAATTAGAGAAGTTATCCAAAAGGTGCAGTCTGCTTTTCTCAAGACCTTGAGACATCCTGCCTGCACCTTGTCCTGCATGTCTGCACACACACAAGAACAGGCAGCTATCCCAACTATGCTGAAATGGATTGAGCTGTCCCTTACTGCTAAAAAGAGGGCATGTGACAACACCCAAACAAGCAGGGACACATGGCAGGAAATTGAGCAAAAGACACCTTGTTTAGAAAAGGCCCTGAAAAAAGCAAATGCTGAAAAGGAGCAACATTCTGCTTGACATTAAGCTGAGATCTCACAATCTAAGTATGCCCCAGATCTTACAAGCTGTCCTTAAAGCTAAGGAAGAAGAGCTCTCCAGAAAGGAAATACTCTGGAGTAACGAGGGGAAAAAATCTATGACAATCAAGGACACGGCAACGAGGATGGAGAAGGATGTGAGAGTTGCACGAGAAATGGGAGGATGAGAGAAAGGTTTGGGTTGCAGAAAAAGAGGCTCTGGTTTCAAAGCTGTCCTCTGCTCAGAAGGAGAGGAGTGATATTGAGGAGACAATGAAAAATTGGTGCTCCTCTCAATGAAAGACACAGCGGAAGCAGAGTGCCAGACGATGAAAGAGGCTGTGGAGGAGAAAGAAAAGGAGATTTCCTCCCTCATGGACTGCCTGGGCGTGCAGAGGGAGGAGATTGAGAAGAGTCTGGCCAAGAGGGAGCAGCGTGAAAATGCATGGAGAGCCAGACAGAACATCCTGCTTTCCAAAATAACTCTGCTGGAGGAGAGTTGTCAAAAAAAGACAACATTGCTGGACGAGGAGAGGGCACCAAAAGAGTCCTCAGTGGTGGGAGGAGTGCAAAAAAAGAGCTGGTTCGAAGGAGAAAAATACCATCAAGAGCAAGAAAGAGGACGTGGCTCTTGAGGGAACAGGAGTGGGAACAGGAGAGGACCGTGCTGGAGGAGGAGCCCCAACCTCCTTTCTGCACTCTTCCTTGACCATTACCTTCCTCCCTAACCAACATCCACCCCCACTGTCCACCACACACATACTCACCTGCTCACACACACCTCTCTTTGCCTACCTCCTTGCTCTATCTCTACTATGTTCTTGTTCATGACTGATCTTGGCCCCAGCTCCATCTTGACTTCATGGCTCTGGCTCAACACCTTGTAATACTTCACATCGGCCCTGGCTCATTCTCCACTCCAGATTACATCTCAGCTCCAGTTCTCGTCTTGTTGTGTCTCTTAAAGCAGCCCTGACTCTGGACTATCTACCAAGCTGCCAACATGGACCAAGATGCCACAGTCCAAGATACTTTACCAAGGTACCATTATGGGGGAGGCAGACCCTGACTGTGCTGAAACGGACCGAGCTGTTCCTGACAGGGCCAAACTGGACCGAGCTGATGCCAAGAAGGAGGCACTGACTCCAGACTCCATTCTGTCTGTTGATGTCACTTTGTTTCTGCTTCGTCTCCATCAGCCTTCATATGAAATGGCTCAGCATCCACAATTTGTGAACAGCACAGTGACTTGACTCTGGCCTCCAGGCCACACCAGATATGACTCAATATTACAATATTAGACAATGCCTGCAAGTAAATGTCCCAAATGTCTCTATTCAGGGCAATAGCAGCAAAAATAAAAACCTCAAGTGGGCTGTCTCCATCCAGAGCGCTGGGCTGACTATATCCTACATGAAGGAAACTGTAGACTTCCCAGTCACTTTGCACAGTGCCCTGAAAACACCACTGAGCCAAACACATGCCAAAGTCATACTGTATATAGTTTGTAAATAGTTTTTAAATAGTTCAAATAAATAATAAAAATAAGAAATTCCATATAACTTGAGCACTGATGTAATTCTAACAACACAAAATAATGAAATGTAGAGATTTTGCATACTATGTAATTCTGGTTTCTGTTTTGCACTTTTCATTACTTTTCCTTCAGGCTGCTAGTTTGCATTCCTTCATGAGTGTGCAATTTGTAATTTGTATTTAATAGTGTACTGAAAGAGACTATATTCCATCTGAGGTGTAAAGTCATGTTTTTATGTTTTATGTGGCTTTTCATGGATAATTCTGGAGTAGATGTATCAAATTAAATCTTGACTTACTGTTTCAGGAATTAAATAAGGGACACATTAAAATTATATGAATGGAACTTTCTAAGAGCATTTTATAGCATTCTAATATTAGTTTAAAAAAATTCTTAATCCATGCACCGATCCCCCCTTTTTTCAGGGACTAGACAAGAATATTTCAAGGTGTTTCTTAGTGGATATTTAATTTTAAGGTGGTATTGTTGAGGATGTGGGAAAAGGTTGCCTATACATCTTGAATATGTATTACAAATATTTAAGATTAACGTTATGTTGAACACTTAAAATATCTTGCAACCAGAGTTTAATATTAACTCCTGAACCACCTGACAGAGCCTTGAAATTTATTTAAAAGTTATTTTTAACCATAATTAATGGGGAAAAAATCTCAGAGAACAGGAAGCATTGTTCTGAATTATTTCTGTTATTCATTGAGATATTTGTCTTTACATTATCATCCACTGTAGAGATAAATGAGTAAAAGTAACAGAAACTGTGTTGCACTTTATCATCCACTTGACTCATGTCATAATATTATTTTTTCCCCCAACAGATGGCGACACAGAGCTTCATTTAAAACCTGACAGTTTTGATTCTGTTATTTTGATTTTGTGGCATGCATGGTATGTGAATCTGAGTGATCCCAAGATGATTATTTTTAGGGGAAACTGATCCGAAATCAGCAACACCCCGCTGATCTTCAACTACACTGGCGTTTATTAAAAATCTGTGTAATTGAAAGGTTTTATTAATGCTGAGCCTTGACGACAATTTAGTCCTGCCATGATGAGATCTGTCCACGGTGCTGAAATTATTTTTCCTCAAGGGAGGACCCACAGGGTGCCAAAGGTGGCAGATGACGCCGTTAAAACAAACAAACAAACAAAAACCATACCACCGCAGTTTTTGGTCATCTAAAACAGTGTTGTTGCTTGTCGGACATTTACAACATCAACTCTCTGACGTCCGAGTTCAAGTGAACGCAGCATGATATGATAGATAGATAGATAGATAGATAGATAGATAGATAGATAGATAGATAGATAGATAGATAGATAGACACGCATTGACATAATGTGAGTCAAATAAGGGGCCATCTCAAGCAGAATTGTCAAGGAAAAGTTGGCAGTTAATAGAAATATACATCTTAGATCAAACATTTTGAAATTTCTCCTAAAACTGACGTCTCCTCACGTTGGATGGGATCTACACGCCACATTTCTATCTGTGACGTCATGGACGCAACACCTCTGCGTCGTCACTACGCAAGGGGTGGCGACGTGGAAAATATGGTGGACAGGAGCAGCTAGAGTAAGCTTGTAGTAAAGTTTACTGACTGAAATTGCTTACAGTTTCCAGTATTGTAGGCCACAAATTATAATTGGTTTGCAGGTTAATGTAAATCGCTGTTAAGTGTAAAAGACCTGGCAATAGTGGTAGTAGGAGCTAGGACTGCCACGGAAAAGGCGAGAAGCATTTATGACAGGTAAGCCCTAACGGTCAGCTGACTGCAAACAAACAGCTAATGTTTGCTGCCCACTGGACAGCATATTAGCTGCCAGTGAGCTGCCAAAGGCCCACTGACGTGCACATGAATTACGAGAAGTTTCATACGTTTAAAATGATGCTAAATGCTGGCAATGTTGTGAACACAGACAAAGTTCCTGGGGCTCAGACTATTTCCCGTGCTTGCTACATGAGGAGCTAACGTTATCCAACTAACTCAGTGCTGCAGTGATGCCAGGCACATTATAATTAGACATAACAAGGTCTAAGATACCCCTCATTGCAACTCAGACTATAATTTGTTTTTGCAAATGAATCCTCATTCTTGAACGGTAGCAGGGACATTAGCACTCTCAGCTAACATGTGGAGGGGCTAAAAGTTGTATGCTAAAGGAGTGTCACGTTACGTAAAAGCACGTCCTGGTTCCCAGTTTGTCATCCTGTAGTAACACATAAACGGTGTCAGTCAATAGGACCCTGTGACTAAGCGTTCAAAGAAATGCATAGGAGTCAGAGAGGGAGGGAAGGGAAAATATTTGATGTTCGCTACCTTGAAACTCCAGCTGGAGCACAGGCCCTCATGATAACTTTTATTATGCATTGAAGTGCCATTTGAGGCTGTGACTCTTAACCCAGAAATGATGTTTAATTTGAACTGTATTGATGTTTACCTCAGGTCTGTGACAGTTTGCAAAGACCTTAAAGGCGATGCTGCCTCCTGCTAAAGATACATGTTACTGATACAGGCAGATGTGAGGCAGTCAATATATCTAATTGTCTTTTTTTTTGTCCTGATCTGTAGTGACTGCATGTCATGGTAAAAAAGGGATTATTTGCCCTCCACATAATCAAATCCGATTTGCTTCCAATGAAGAGTTCTTACACAGAGAGCAAGTTAAACATTGTTCCTATGACAGTAAAGCAGGTGTTGGCGTGTGATTGTAAAAATTATTTTTAGTGGTGTGCCAAATTGCAAAGTTATATGAACTGAGAGCATCTCTGTAAAACTTAGTCTCACACCAGTAAATAACTCTTTACTGATGCTATCTCTGCCGTAGCTTTTTGTCTTGTGCTCATATTTGAGTTCGAGCATCAGTGAGGATGGAGAAGGATCACTGTCAAATGCCAATGCTCCGAGCCTCATAAATTGCATGAAGTTATATTTGAAGTTTTATTTAATGACATCAACATAATGTGACTGTTGTCTTGTTTAATGGAGCCCACTTTAATGTGCCTTGGGCCATCTGTAATTCAGTGTCGTTTTGCTGGCTTTTCAGGTTTTGGTGCATGCCTGGTTAAAAAAGCTGTGAGGAGTGGTCAGTCTGGCTGAGTGGAACCTGTTAAGCGCCCAGGGGAGTCTGTAGAGATGGGAGCTAACACCAGCCAGGTCAGTGAGCTATCGGATAACCCCAGCTTAAAGGCCCTGGTGGGGACAGAGGCCATATCGGAGAATGACCCTTTCTGGAACCAGCTCATCTCCTTCACCTTCATCAGCCCCACCAGCAGGTAAACAAACACATCACCATGCAAGTCTCTCATTAGGATGAAGCATGAGGCTGTGAATGTCAGAGTCCAAGTACAAGTTTTCTGTCACATATACAGCAGGTCTTGATACTGCCACTGTGAGCTGCTCTGCGTTGAGAGGAAACCTTTGTGTGTCCCATTAAAAACAACAGAAGTAGTCACAGAGGAAGAAAATGCAGAAAAAAATCACAGTATTAGGATTTACCAAAATATACAGCACAAGTCTGAAGCTGTGGAGGACTTTGGTATTAAAGCTCTGGGCCAAGCAAGCCACGTATCATTTGAAAGTCCCTTAAAGGAATAGTTCACATAAACATGTATCCCCCCCATGTCTGTTGGAAAGAACCGAAACCATTTCATTAAAGGGCCAAAAAGGGCAAAAAAACTACCATATAATTATTCCAAACAGCATAATCTGAGTGTTTGAAAACCAAATGATTGCACGATGGTTGAAAAAAACTGTTCACTTTATTACCCCCTCGACTTATTTTTACAGCATACCAATTTGTCACCACAGTAGCAAGCTGATGTTGCCTTTACACACTGCCAGAAATAATCATGTATTCAAGTACTTTTTAGTCAGAAATAACAAAATCGACTCTAAAGCAAAAATACCTTTTTTGTATAAAATTCTTAAAAAGCAGATCATATAGAGCTACTTTGTGCTGCAACAAAAGAGAGAAGAAACTATTGGCATCAGTTTTGAAACTGAAATTGAATCGAAATTTTATTATTTTTATTTGCTAAAAGTTGTCAGGGCATGGCATGTAAAAAACAATTCAACAAAGAGTGAGAATGTCACATGTCGCCATCTTGAAGTAAAATGTGACTTTCCCACTTCTATAGGTTCACTAGGTTCTTCAAGTGCATTCCTTCTGTAATTACAACATTCCCAAAATCATTTGAAGGCAGAATCTGCTTGTACTATAGTGACATTTGGTACAGTGCAGCAAAAGTGCAGAAAGTCTAAGAGATAATGAGCTAAATATTGGACCAAACCACAATCATTTGGCTTCATGATACTTGAATTATGCTCTTTAGAGTAATTCTAGCATTTTCTGCCCTCTTTGGATCTCTGAAGAAATCATCTCCATTCACTCATGTTGTTTTTGAGATGGCAGCTATAAAGCAGCGCTACCAGAGTTGCTGTGTTTTATTTTGACATACCATACTTAACCGCTGTTAGGGTAAGTAGGTAAGACATTTGATGTCCTTGTTAAACAGAAATGAATTGTTGAAATGTCAGATTTATCAATGACATCTGCAACAGCTCATGTCTTGTTTGCACATTTGGTATGTGAACTCTCATATAGTGATAGAGAAACAAAGTAGTTCTACCAGTTAGCAAGCAAGTGGGCTGATAAGTTCCCAACAAGCATGTGTTGTTGTGCATCCTTCAAAACATTTTTTTTTTTTCAGCTTTGGGTCGACACTCAATGTGGTGCTGTTTTCTGGGTCAGGTATATTTCAACTGGCATGAGGTTTAGAAGTCTTTACGAGGCCCAGCATCCAACATTTAATGATGTTTGCAGAGCTCACCTGACTGAGTAACAAGGCTTTATTGTCCTGCGTGGCTGAGGATGGGTAGACTAGTTCACATAAGCTCCATTGTAAGGATGACACATTCCCTCATGTTGCTGGACTGTGACTGATGTTACATGTTAGCTTAATATGGAGTGAAATTGTTAATCATTTATATAGTAAGCGTACTCTCTACCACAATATTGCTTTATTTGGTTTCCTGAAATAGTCAAGCTCAAAGTTGCCATCTTCCCCCAATTTTTAAGAACATGGCACTCCAGGACATTGCTTGACAACATTAACACGTATCTGGCTTTTATTTAAGAGTTTGTGTGGAGTTTCAGGCTGCAGTCAGAAATTGTTTTGCAATAGGAGAAGCACAACATTCTAACTGCAAGGACAAGTGCAAGGACAAAACTTTATTCATTACTAAACCACTATAAATGATTCACTCCAAAAAAAAGATGAAGAGAAAGAAAAAAAAGTCTTCCTTTAACCTGAACTACCCCAAACTCTATATCTTCTGTGCTCTTGTCCTATTCAACTCTTTGATTAAACCATAGAACTGATGAAATATTAATAGACAAAATTACCATTTCATTACATTTTTATTTCGATAGCCTAAGTAGCCTACATGTTATATTGTGCAGTCTACCTGGCACAAAACATTGACATGCTTAATAAAATCTAATTCTCTTTCAGGAAAAAAAAAAAAATAATAATTTGTAGGATGTCATAGTCTTTTTACATGTGTTATATGTCTTGTTACATATTCTGTTTTGTTGTGTATGGATCCCAGGAAGACTAGCTGCTACCTTAGTGCCAGCTAATGGCGATCCAATTAAACACTTAAGTGTCAGATGCATGTTTTATATGCTTGCTGAGTTTTTTTTTTTCTCTTTTTTCATTATCTTTAATTATTCATTTTTGCAAAGCACCATACATTTCTTTACATTCACGCACACAGGCATCATTTTATCCAGCGCTCCCTGAAGATCTGTGACAGTTAATGTTATTGCACGCTCTGAATACATTTGTTTTGTAAATATAGTGCAATGTTCCAGCGTGACAGCAGAGGACAGTGGATACAAGGAAATTCCTAACAATTTTCTCTTGTGTGTGTCTCTCACTTCCTCCTTCCCTCTGCCCTCCAGTGGAGACTCGAAGTTGCTGGAAGAAGCTGTCATCCCCCTGGCCAAGATCCTCAGTATGTTGCCTAGACTATAAATCTGAGTCATGTGTATTCTGTTCTGACGAATAGCTTGGTCAAGGTGCTTTAAAAACCCATGAAATCTGTTTTAAGTTCTGTGGTTTTCCTTTTAATGTATTTGTTATATTTTCTATATAGAATTTTTACATTCAAAATAAGTGAATCATAATGTTAGTACAAGTGACACCTATAACATATTAGTGACAGAATTTGCTTAAAATACCAAATGTTTTTCAATTTCTATAAAATGTATCCACGTTTCTCAACTCCATTTTATTACATCTTCATCTCTGAATTTCATATTTAAAGTAAGTGATTTAAAGTAAAATATCTGTAAAATGGAAAACACACAACTCTCCAAATAGAGTTAAAAATAGCACTTGGTGTTATATGATATTCGAAACAACCATACGCTTTTGATATTCACGTAATATAAGCTGCATTCAGTTTAACTTGTAAATCAAATTTGTTACAGCTTATTGGCATACCAAGCTACCAGCTACTTTAATATGGTAGCAAAGTTAGAAGTCTGTGTGGTTTGTGTAATGCTCTTGATCAGTCCTCTCCTTTTTTTTTCTTTCCTTCAGTTGAAAACAATCCCAGAACAGGGAACTTTGGCGCTCTTGTGAGAGTTTTCCTGGGAAGAACCAAAGAGCTGAAAATCTCTACAGAATGCCAGGAGTGAGTATGACAAATGACTTCCCCCAATAATAATAGACCTGATGCACGTCAATGCTGATTGCTGTGTGTGGGTTTGGGTGTGTCACATGCACCCTCACACACACCCCTGTGTGTGTGTGTGCTAGACATTGTTTGATCCCAGGCAGTTGGGGGATCCCTTTTTTTTTTAAGGAGACAAATGGTTGAGTTGTTGCAGTTTCCCATGGGAAGGCTGCTGAGGTATAATAATCAACACTGTGGCAATATTCCACACTTACTGCCAAGTCCCATCTCTGCTGCAGCTGACCCAGCCCACGTCGCCAAATGATTTGGATCGGATCGCTCTATTCTGAAATACACATCATTAGAGGGTTAGAGTTTTCTTTCCCCATTCACTCCCATCGGCTTTTCTCATATTTCACATCAGGGCCTGTTCTATACACGCATACAAATACACAGTGTAGCATAATTGGCATGTGCTGATTTGCAGTGTGTGGGCCTGATTAGACCCTGCTGTGCTGGTGTTAGTGGTTTAGAAACATTGTGGTTTAGATTAGATGTTTCCAACCATTTGTCATTCTCCTCTCTCTCTTGCCTTTCTCTTCCTCTTCCCCTGTTCTCTCCGTTGAACCTGGCCCATGTGAACTGTGTAGCGTCATTACACTGTGGTGAAGTCAACTGTATTCCCACCAGTATCTCCGTTGTTGAAGGAAAAGTTGCATAATAGTTGTGAGAAAGCTGCTGCTGAAGAGAATATTTGTGAGTGTGTTTGCTTACATGTAAACATGAGCGTTATTAACGCTTTAGCAGGGGAAAATTGTCAGGTTTAGGGACACGGTCCAAAATCAACTTTTTGGCTCATCTGCCAATGGCAGGCAAACTGAGAAAATTTACTGGCCATGAAACAGCATCATGTATTATCTGACTAAAAATAATTACCTCAAGTGATGGTCCTTAAAATTCTTTGCCAAGTTTGATGTGTTAGCTTTACATTTATTGGCACCACTCTGTAGCATTTTTTTGTATATTGGCCTGTTGACATTCTAAGCCCATCCGTGTTTATTAGCCTCACATGAAAAACAATGCATTTGGTACTTGTTGGGTGATAATTTTGGATCCTTTGAAGGGACACCTGGTTGTTGCTTACTAATGATTGGGATGTGTTGTGTATTTACTACATGTTCCCTAAATCATGTGCTTGGGAGTAGCACGTGTATAAGGCTGTGTGTTCATTCCATTTTACTTACCACTACCTATGTTGTGTAAAGCCCAAGAGCACTGCACAAGGGAAATAAAGTGTGCGCCATATGCCAGGCAGTACGGCAGACGTCGTGCAAGCCTCAGCCAGCTGTAGGCTGATGTGCTGTCCATTTAGATGAAGAAGTCGGGTAGTGCGGTGATTTTCTAACTGTATTTGGTCAGTCACTGCATGAATTTGTCTTCCCTTTGCAGTGTCAGACATCCTAAGCAGACCTGCCATCGGGAGGGTGACAACTGAATATTATTTATTAAACAGGGCCCAGGCAGGTCCATTAACTAGTGGTACATTAACTTGTTGAATGTTTTAGCCAAACTCTGTTTCCTGGGAAATTTATATAGCATATATGATACATGTGGAACCAAGATAGTCTAATTTTTAAGTTTGTAATTTTTCATAATTTCTATGCACCTCAGCTATTATACTCAATAGAAAGCCCCGTTGTGGCAGTTCAGTCACAGTCTCTGTTGTGTTTCCCGTCTGCAGTCAGCTGTTCATCTGGCAGGCCCACAACGCTCTGTTCATGATCCGCTGCCTGCTCAAGGTGTTCATCAGGGAGATGAGCGAGGAGGAGCTGCACCTACAGTTCTCCTACCAGGAGAGGGCACCAGGCACCTGTGGAGGTGAGCTGCATCAAAGATTGATAAGGAATCCAAGGGGTCTGTCACACATTCAGATTCATAAATTACTAGGGAAAAGGGTTGGTTTCAAAGGACTCAAGAAATCCTTTTGACTGAACCACAAGTAACATGACCATAGCAATCCCTACTGTCCAAGGATGAGAGTAAACCTAGGGCATTGTAGTGACCAGTTATTTATTAATTTCACATTTTGTCATGCAGAAACAATAGACCACACAGGAGTGCATTTGTAAGAAACACACAGGAGTAAACAAAATCCATTCTTGTGCAACAAGATCCATTTTGTTCTCGTGCTACAAAATAAAACAAAATGTGCTTGTATCATGGGAAAGTGTGTATGAAAGTAAATTTTGTGTTAGTCATTTATTTATTTATCTGGATCAGCTATCTCTGTGAAACTCATTTAATATAGGGCCAGCTCTGTGTTCCCTCATAAGTAAGCCCACATATGCCCTAATCTGCATATGTGTGCACTTATGAAGTACTATATAGATATAAAAAAAAAGGCTTTTTTTAATGCCTATAGAGAAGGATGTTGAAAACAACGGCAAAAGAGGAAGTAATGAATAATGATTTTTGTATCCCCCCCTGTCTTTTTTTTCCCCCACTGCCAGTACTATTTCTCAGTTGTATTTCTGCTATTGTCTTCAGCTCCCTCCTCAACCTCCCAGATACTCTGTCTCTGACACACACACATGCTTGGACAGACTAACATACACACTTACTTGTAGCTCCCTACAGGCCTTCAGGGCTGGCTTGGGTATTGGTAGGATGAAAACTGCCTTGGCTGATTTCTTAACCCTGGAAGGGGATATGGAGCTAATTAGAGGTTGCTGGAAGTGAAGAAAAGAAAGGCCGATTCCAGCTGGCTATCTTTACTCTCTGCTGTCCTCTTTCTGTACACTCTGTAGCAAGCAGGAATGGGTGGGAAGGATAGAGAGAAAGATTGATGGAGTAGGAGATGGAAGGAACAGAGAGATACTGGCGTATATATTTTATTATAATACCGGAATGTTCTTTTCTCTTTGAGTAATACACCCTTTGCTCCCCCATCCACCTAACTCCCAACTGTCTACTCTGTCTAGATACAGGGAATGAGGATCTCCTTGAGGAGTTGATGTCCAACCTTGTGCACCTGATTGTTGAAGTGCCCTTACTGTAAGTATCTCCAGTGTGTGTGTGTGTGTGTGAGAGAGAGACAATGAGTGAAACACCCCCTGTGTCTTACACACAGTGGCTGAAAAGGTCAGACATGTACTGAGACACATACACACATGGTGTAAAAAGACACTTGGCACACGAGTTATTTGTTCACAGTGCATCAGCTGGCAACACGCGGTGATTTTTAAATGTCACAATGCTAATTTTTCAACATCACTTGTGTTCCTCATTGAGCTAATCAGCATAATAATCACATTTAAATGTCAAGTAGTTATGATTTCTCTCCCCCAGTTGTTTCTCAGTCAAGTCCATTGCTTAGTTTGGGTGTCTTGTTGTTTTTCCTTCTTTTTTTCTGTTCAGAAATACTTTGTTAGTTGTTCAGAATGTTAGTTGTTCAGTATCTGAGCAGATAGTGAAAGGCCTTTTATAGTTACTTTGTTGTATGTGGCTGTCTTTGGCTCTCCTGCTCTCTTTTTTTGCACTATTGTGCTTGCTCATTCACCCCTCAGTAAGTGTCAAGAAATGTTTAAGTCCCCATGAAATGACCTCACATGACTTCTACTTGCTGTAAATCAGGGTGTCTAAGTCACATTGTCCTGCACTAGTGGATGTAAATTAAAATCTCAACCAATGAAACCTTCACAAATCTTTTAACATTCTCTGTCATCCACCTATTCCTTCAAATAAAATTGTGTTTCTCTCCCAAGCTGATATCGTATCGGGTTAGGGGTTTGGTCTGTCCTATTGCTTTGCCCTTGTGAACAATCCTTCCCTGCACTATGTCCGGCCCAAACATCCTGTTTCAACAGGAAATGCATCAGATCAAGAAAGTAGGAGTCCATGTCATTGAGAGCATTACTAGAATCTCCTTGTGTTTCACTCCCAGAGTCCTCAGACACATGCACGCTGGTGCTTGGGGCAAAGAGACAGAGAAAAAGGAGCATACTGATTCAAAAATGGTGTCAGCCACCTTTACTCTGAGAGTGCAAGGTAGTAAAGCAAGAGGTGACTTACTACAGTTACTCCAGTTACTGTAATTGAGTAGATGTTGTATACTGTATAATGTTTTTTTTAATTTAAAAAAATTTTAATTTCATTTTTTATTTTTTTATTTCTTTAACACTCTAGTTAAATATTGTGTCCAACAACATTTAAAAATCACACCCATCACAGAGTAACACTGTTATTATTTTGAATGCAGATGCCCTGCTGGGCCTGCTGGTCACGCTCAGAGAGAAGGTCATGGGGTCATCAAAATTGCCAGGTTTCATCCTTTAAGCAACACGAGTGTTGTCGCCAAATTTCATGGTGATCCACCATATAAATGTAAGGATATGGTGCTGTGGACCTAACTGCTGACCGACTGACAGACCAACACAAATATGGGCTGCTGCCCCCCAGCAGCGCAAAACAACATGAGCAGATTCTCCACAAAATCACAGAAACAGGACCAGTGTGAATTTGGCCAGTTGTTGAGCCATTTTGCAGTTAAAGGTCTGTAAGCAAAAAAGAGAAGAGAAATCGAGTTGTTTTTCGTTTGTGCAGTTTACTTTAATTTCTGATTTTTCCAGTTAAAAGATCTAGTTTGAACTTGGTGCTCTTGCTTGTTAAGAATTTCTTGGAAAAAAATCAACAGTGCTCTTTTTACTTCTGACTGAAATTTACTCTGATTACAATTTATATCAGCTAGCTTTTCACTTTTGCTTTGAGCAGGATGCACTGTAGTGCACATTGCTTCAGACTGTCTATCTCTCGGTGCTCATTCAGCTCTGAGAGCCAAGAGAAGAAATGAAGAGGGAGAGAATCCTCTTTGCAGCTCTGTTTTTCACTCCAGCTTCCTACCAAGGTCAAACTATGTTCATGGACACAGGACTGACTGGAAATATTTCCTTGACATACCATCTGCCAACATACTGTCTTTTTGTCTGTATCCCTTTCACTTTTGCTTTCTCTATTGGCTGTCATATTTGATGCTTTCCTCTGGTACTTCTCTCTGTTTATCAGTCTATTTCTTTACTTTCCCTCTGTCTCGCTCTTGCTCACCCAGTCTCTTCTGTTGTCTCTGGACATCAAACCCCGGCTCTTGTGTAAATGTGTTCAGCATTCCAACATTATTCATTGTTCAAAGCTTCAAGACTCTCCCTGTTCTCCCTCCCTCCACCACTTTGTGGCTGTCGACCCATTTCCTCCCTACGTGCTCCTGGTTTGACGCAACAGAGCTTTAGGGAAGTCTCACCATTCTTTTGGTATGCTTCCCAAAAAAATCTTTACAAATTGACATACTTGATGTGAAACCCTTGATGAAAACATTTAAGGAAACACTTTATGGCTTGATTTCACTGGAAAAATAAGGATATATCAAAATCTGCCCTCTCTTCCATTGCTTTTTTTGGGAGGTACCTGACTCTTATTGGTAATCAGATCACAGTTATTCCCTTTTTTTATCATTCTGCATATACAGTTTTCTTAAGAAGAGAAAAACAGCTAAATATTTATTTATTTATTTTTTTTTGCCATTGGCCAATATAAACAGACAAACCTGTGCTTTCAGCTCAACATAAATTATTGAATTAGTACTACTCAAGATTTAGTACCGTCCTGAAGCCTGCGTCATAGTGACAAAAAGTATTGGTTTATCCCTACATTTAAGTTGCAAATATTCAACAAGAATCAAGGCAAAGCCATATAGTGTTTGTGTAATTTTGAGGTATTGTTGTTTTACAACTATATATTTTTATTTTGTATTTTAACCTGTATCCTCAAAGCTAGGTGTGTGGTTTAATGACCTGTTCTTGACTGGTGGCCCAATCACATATATTGTATTGTTGTAAAATTGGCACAAATTTGTGTTTATTTTCTCCAGTGTTCCCAATTACCTCTAGATCTAGATCTGTGACTGAGGGATTTGCTTGTTTGACAGAAATCCTTAAAGGATGAGAAACCACTGAAGCAAGGAGGCAATGAGTTGGTGTGTGTGTGTGTATAATCCAGAGTTTGTTCTCAGGTGAAGATTTTAAGACTTGAATTTGGCAAGGAATTTTCACCGCCTCTGTGTGCAGATGTGCCTTTGTCATTGTTTAGCTGTTGTTGTTTTTTTGACATTCTTTTGTGTGCACATCAGTTTTTGTGAGTAGCCGTGTGCCAGGCTGTCTTGTTGATTCTGCCTCACCAGTGCACACACCAGTGCTAACTCTGGAGATAGCATACCGTGTGTATGAAAGCGAAAGGCAAGCGCATTTATCGCATGTCACATCGCAGGTCACCCAGGTGAAACTTGAGCGTGTGTCTGTTTGTGTGACAGGAAATAGGCAACAGCTTGGTTTCTTTCCAGTGGGGAGGGAGGTGGGACACACTGCTACACTAGTGTCACTGAAACCAGAAACTACTATGTCTTGCCGTGTCGGAGCCACGGTGCCTTCTCTGCCTGTTTACACTGCAGCTGTTGGCCTGTTTTTATTTGTGACATCTACCAAATTTAGAATAATCTGCATCGCACAGTAGTACAAAAATATTATTATTTGATCGCACTATTATTTGATTATTTACTGATTATTGTGAATCATTGTGTGAACATCATCTGATTATTCCTAGATTTATGTATCAAAACCTATATGAAGTTGTATTATTAGGGATTATATATTATGATTATTAAATATTAATCATGTTAAACCTGTTTATTCCTTGTGTCTGTCTGCCCCTGTAGTGACATCACCTACAGTATCCTGTTTGAGGCAGTGACCACTCTGTTGGTGCTGTTCTCCTATCAGCTATTCCATAAAGACATCCTCCGGGACGGATTAATCTACCAGCACATCATGAAGGGACGATGGTGAGAACACACACACACATTCTCCCACATATACATACATGCACACATAGACACGCGCACACACACGCACACGTTTGGGATAAACTTCTCCATAATAGCACATCAGAAAAGGGTTAGCAAGAATGTGTGCACAAAAAAAAACATTGTCCCGTTAACTCACACATGCCCTGCCAGCTGAGTCCTTTGCAATTTGTTGGCAGCCTTTCTGAAATCAAGCTCAGATCTTTTTGCATCCTGTCCAATGCAATCTGACTCCATCTGATCCAGGCTACCGTCCCTCCACCCAGACTCAGATAGAGTTTGCAAGAATCCTCTCTCTGCCGGCAGACATCCTCGTCATGTTCCAAAGAATGTTTTCACATTGCAAGATAAATAAATCCAGTCCAGAACAACCCCAGCCAAGGCCACTCAGTCTCCACTGTGTCCTTGTAATCTTTAATAACCTTGACTTCTTAAAAAAACAATATGGGGAACTGAGCCTATTGCTCATAAAGTTAATAATAGTAAACCTTATTTGTATTGCAGTTTTCATAAGCAGTGTTCCAGACAATGCTCATTCAAAGCTGTGAATTAAACAATACGCAAAATATCTAATTGAATGCTAATAAATATAAACAATAATCATGACCCTTTGGATGACTCAAAGACCCAATGTTTCTTATACAAGATACTTTGGCAAACTTTTTGCACATTGAGATAGTTGCTTTGTCACCAAACTTATTTTGGGGTCAAAGACAACTTCAGCTTTACTAATTGTGCATTTTAACATGGCGGTTGGAGGATGAAGTTCAGCGTTTCAGATGAATCATCACTAACCCAAAGAAAGACATACAAATATTTTACATCTGCGTGAGAGGTTAAAGGGCTTTCTTAAGTGGTTTTGGCTTTTACATGACAAATTACATGTACGTGACCAGGAAAGAGATACCTGGTAGATATCATAGATAATATGATCACACCTCTCTCTCCTGCCTCCACAGGAACACCTGTATTATGCCTTTGACACGAGAAAGCAGGAAAACGACACACACACACATGCACTCACATATTAAAATGCTCTGCTATCTCCCCTGCATCTTAATCCTATAACAGCATCAGAGAATGTGTTTGCCATTCACTCTGCCACAACACAGATATTAGATGGGATTAACAGAGTGTCACAGTAGAGATGAGGGAAAGATACTGTGCATAACACTAGCTGTGCTGATCGTCACATTAGTTTTTGCTCAGAAATGATCACGCTCTCTCTCTCTCTCTCTTTGTTTTTTTTCTTTACCACAATTGCCTAACTCTGAGCAATGATTACTTCTTTTTCCTCGGATTGCCTGTTGATGAAGTTTGAGTTTCTGTAGGTGGTGCACTTCTCTGTCTCTGTTTAGCCATGGTGGTGGTTGCTGCTCATGCTAACTAACCAGTTCTTCTGTTTATTCCAAACAATCTGCTGTTGATGCTGCTAGCCTACCTCATACCGGGTGTTGAAATAACAGCAAATGTAAATGTTTTCATGAACTGTGTGTTGGATGAGTTATTATTTTTGTGTTGTCAGTCACATGATGAAGATTTCTTATAGATTAAGATTATTTAAGGTTATTTAAAGGTTTGGATTGGATACGTTAAATATGAACCTAAGCAATTAAAGGACTATACCAATGGTTTTAAATAATTCTCCCATTTACAATTTACCCATATTTTACATAAGAATCATGCGGGGGTGTTAAAGACTTCACAACACAACATCAAAATCCCTCGATTCTCAAATTTGAATTTTTGGTTGAAACACCCAACTTATATGTTCTGCTTCTACACCTGGCAAAGTTGTCACGGTTCATAGACCACAGAACTGATACTTTGTTGTGTAAAGCATATGTTTCCCCAGGGCCTGTTTTCTGGTGGAGAGACCATCTCACTCCATCCACATTCAAGCAATTTTAGTTATTAAAACACAGCAGTGCTGCTGCTTTTAGGAAAACTACTTTATTACAGTGATGGAATACTGGTGTGAAGAAAATTGGAAGTCTCGGAAAGTAAATTTTCATATCACAGTGGAATGAATGGAAACTAACGCCCGGATGGAATGCAGGAACAGTGATATTGGAGCTCTAAAATACGCCTGTCGGCTGTGGGAAAAGATTAGCAGAAAAATGAAGCATACACATTTTGTAGATATTACACTAAACATGCAAAATCACTGGTGTAGGTGTAAGTTATGGTCTGCCGCTTTATGGTGTATAGAAGTTTGTGAAGTTTTGAGTGAATGGTATTACTGCACATTAACACTCGTATTTTGTCAGGAATAAGATGTAGAGGAATTTGAAGTCATTTGCTGTATATGTTCATAAGTATATGTGCTGTTGTCTTGCAAGTCCCCATGCCAGCAGGGCCATGAAAGTCTTTATGTTGGAGCAGTAGGTAGAAATGTGCATGCCAGTGTTTTCTGTGTCTTCACGTAGCACTGGTCCGACAGAGTCCGACTGCAAGCCTGCAGCTACTCTTCACAAACCCACCTTCTCTGTGTTTATGTTCTAGCGACACAAACATTCAACTATAAACCATTGTTATTTTTCATCCAATTAGTTTGCCATTTCAGCATGGCTTCAATTGCACACCGTAATTGTAAGAATCAGGGCTACCTCTGAGCTAAAGTTTTTAGTTGTTGTGATGCTTTAAAAGTGTCATCAGGCGAAAAGACGACCAACAGATCCAAAATGCAAGTGTTAAATTCTGTATAATGATTAGCTATAACACATTAGAAGCTGTGTTTTCAAATCTCTCTCTCTCTCTCTCTCACTTTGTCTTTCTGTCAGTCTGTCATTGACCAGTCGCCTGGTGAAGACCCTGCTCTACAACTTCATCAGACAGGAAAAATGTCCACCTCCTGCTACACACATCTTTGAACCACAGGCTGAGGGAGGTGGCCTGCTTTATGGCCTGGCATCAGGAGTGGCAAGTACGAATACACACACACATGCACACAGACACACACTCACACACACAGCAACTGTTGAATCATCTGTCTGTAATATTTCTGTCTCATTACAAATTAGATTGTCTCGCAGATTACCTTTTTTCTGATCTAGAGGATATTGTTGTTTCATTCAAAGGAGTAATAACAATGTGACGGGAAGTGAAACCAGAGGATACCTTCTTTTTATTAGTATCTAAGAATTACTCATATGTTTAATGACATGAGTCATTACATTCATTGAAGGACTGGCTCAGAGGATGTACAAGAGAGTCTTTCCCTCTGACTCGCTTCCGTGAGAAGGGAAAAAAGCCAAATCCAAACAACCGGAGAAGCAGATTCAGTCTATCCCTGTAAATAGCTCAAGTAGATAAATAAGAAACTACCATTGGCCTCCAAATACAGAAAAAGACAAGGTGGTAAAGACGTCACCACCAAATTATCAGACCTCATATCTAACTCAATACTGATGTCAGTATCTTCTCTAATTCTGAATGACCTTTCTGTGCTCCAAATTCCTAAATTTTATAAATGGATAGTGTTGGCAGGTCTAACGGCTGCAAAAAAAAGTAATTGCAGGTGCGCCACACAGTCTAATGGTGAAACAGTCACATTTCTGGACGTTGTTTATCTCAAGCTTTCTGCGGCTCAAATCATCAGTGGCTATCAGCAGCTGTAATAAAAAATATTTTGTAATGAATTATCCACCTGTAGTCTGGTCTCGAATGGAAGGGTGGAAATATGCACATTGCATGTTTCAGTTTCAATAATAACATTGATCAAACAAGAAAAAGACAAGGTGACAAAACTCCTTTGTTTAATTTAGTCTTTCTGTCGCCTGGTAAAAATGTGGCCTAAGTGCACAATATGTCTGTGTCACGTATGCCAAAACTGAGCAGGAATTGCAGATGTTTTCAGTGAAACACCAGTGACTCTATCAGCAATGAAGATGAAATATCAAAACATTTGTCTCTAGTGGTGAAAATGTGCTCGATGGAAGACAATAATTATGTTAGCATCTTGATGAGTAATATCGAAACATTTGTCTCACTGATAACTTACACAAGAGATTTAATGAAAGTCACCAGCAGATATTTTGTGTCTTTTTCATGGCTTTGGGTCGAGTGCCAGTTCCAGCTTTTCTCTCTCGTTGGAGCCAAACAGTAAGAAATGTAATTAGTCAGAGAGATGAAAGTGAGAGCCGCGCTGACAACCATGCCAGCGCAGATCAAAATGATGACTCGGAACATGAACATAGAGAGGGTGTGCGTGTATGTGTGTGTGTGTCTTAGTGTGGGTATGTGCTGTTTGTGTGTGAGTGCGTGCTGCATGTTTGCTTGAGTGTGAGAATGGGAATGCTCCCATGGGTTTTCCCCGCAGATAAATGGCCTTTGTCGCTTGTTGGTGGCAGATTACTATCAGTGAGCCATCAGCATTCACCCAGCCTGTCTGTCTGTGGCCAGTGATCAGGGCTATGAGTAATGGTACCCTGTCCTGTTCTGTAATCCCCTAGAGCCTGTCTGTCTGCAGCCACCTCCCTTATACACACACATACGCACACACAGACAAAGACACACGCACTCAGAGCTCAAACACGACGCTCGTTTTCTTTCTCTGTCTCCCTCGCATACACACGCATTCACAAGGGATTGACCAGGCGCACACACTTCACTTGAATGAGTGTGCATGCATGAGTATTGTTCAGCAGTGGCAGGGCTTGCTGGTCGACCGTCTCAAGCAGAGTTTACCGCGACAATCATTGGTCTCTCGTCGCTTGGAACAAGTGTTCGTAGTTAAGTCCATAAATCCACATGTGGTGCTATCGACTAGGCTGGACACTCGTAGGACTTACTGCACATTCCTTCACTCTTATTGAGATGTCACTGGTTCTCACGTTAGTAGCTTGTGTAATCTGTATGACATGCCAACTGTAACTCATCTTGTCCACGCACACGCACACACACAAACACAGATGGCTGGATTTTCCCCAGAACGAACACAAGCCAGATGACAAAAGCAGAGCAGCGCTCGGTTTCCGTCGCCATTTTAATGTCTTGGGGATAGGATGTCTGTCCCTCTCTCTTTTGCACACACTGCCGTCTGAGTCTGAGTGAGCGTCTGCAGGGGGGATTATCACCCCGGCTGGCAACTCTGAGCCTATTGGCATGATCTCTTCTCTCCTCTCCTCTCCCCCCCTCTCGTCTCCTCTTGTCTCCTCTCTTCTCCTCTCCTCTCCTCTCCCTTGTCATCCTTGTTTTGATAGCAAAGGTGTGTGTATGTGTGGCTGTCACCCAACAATGACAAAGACAGTGATGCCCATTTTCTGCCTAAGAGAGAGAAAAAACCAAACTAGTTACCAAATTAAGGTAGATGTCTCTCTCTGTCCTCTTCTCTCTTTCTCTTGCTCTGTCTGTGTTCCTCCCTCACACACATACAGACACACAATATTAGCAGAGTTGTCCGTCTCCCTACAAGGGAGACACACATAAAGATAATCCCTTTACAGTGCTTATATCGCACATTGCTGGCATAGTAGGACTTATATGGACTGTAGTTCTCTTACAGGCGAGAAGCAGAGACCCACTGTCCACACTTAAGAATTAGCTGGCCATGGCACCACACAAACTCAATACGCACATTCATGTATGCTGGCTCCTAATGAGTGTAGCACAGTTACCAGAAAATGGCATGAGAAGAACATATTTGCTGGTTTTCACAGTGGGAAGAACAACTGGGACTTGGCTGTTAAGGTCAGGGTAGAATTTGGATTACATTTTGCGTTCCAGTTCTTGTTATGATTGTAATGGTGAGATTATAACCGAGAGTCTGTGGAATGTTCTCACAAGTGTAGAAGTACCAACGGCAGTGTGTATGTTAGTAGGGATGCTTGAGCTTTGAGCACACATTTCGATTTGTTTGAGATTATCAGAAGAGTTTGTTTATTTAATGTCTGTGCTGCGTGTTTCCCCTTGTGAATATTTGGATAATTACCACAACAGGCTCGTGCTCTGTGTGTGTGTGTGTGTGTGTGTGTGTGTGTGTGTGTGTGTGTGTGTGGTTTTGGATCTGCACATATGCATGCTTAGCCAAGACAACAGTTTGAAGCTGTTATATTTCATTTGCAGCTCTGGTAACAAGGGAGCAGCATATGTCTGTCACCATTCACATCTGCCTGCAGCCCAAATTCTCTGCCTGGCTCGAGGTGTTCGCTCACAACTTTGCCGTTAAACTTTGAGGAGAAATCCCTCCCTACCTCAGCTTCCTCTGCAAGCACTGAAACTGATGAATGTGATTCGGCAGTCCTCGGTTCACTGAGCCATACATGTCTCGTGATCCATCAACTAATTATTTTTTTGTTTGTTTGTTTGTCACCACAGTTCTTGCATTATTTATTATTTAATTTTTTTTTTTTTTTTGAAAGATGACTGTTCATAATGAAGAACATTCAATGCACTGCTTTTCTTTAGTAATTACTTCAGGCCTTGTAACTGACTGAATTGTTGGTGTATGTTTAAATTAAAAAGAACAAACTTTGAATTCTCAGTCTGTTCAGGTTTTTTTTTTCAAGACTGTGATACAAATTGGAACATGGACTAAAATCTAGGTTCTAATTTAACTATGAACATGGCTGTTAGACCCCTGCTCTACATGCTGCTCTTCCTGCCAGTTAAAATGTTTTGATGCTTAGGTGAATGCTATGAAGTGGCACAGGTAAAAAGTATCTGAAACATCTGAAATTCTTCCGTGTGTTATCCTATTCCAAGTAATGTTATCCCACTCTGGAGGGAGAGGTGAATCATTGTTTTACCTTGGTAAGCTCGGCCAACTCTTCTTGGGTATTAAACTAAGTATTTTATTCAGCATTATTTTCTGTCTGGGATTGCTGATTTATTGCCAAAACATTGCTGTTTGTCTTTTTAGAAGGTAATCGTTGTCATATGCATTTCTAATAAGTTTTTTTTTAAGGAATTTTCTTAATTCCAATTTCCTACTTCATGCTTCCTTTCTGCAATCAAGTAATCATCATCTTCAGTGTATCTACTACTCATTCAGACATCATGCAACCTCAGATCAGATAGTTTTAGCCTGTGGCTGTACCCATAATGTGAATGGTATATTTCATGGAGTGATCCCCTGTGGTATTGAGTTATTGTTTTGCATTCACAGTATGTGGTGTTGAAGCACGGTGCAGCTGCAGACACGACCCTCTGAGGTTATCACTGTCTAACCCAGCGCAGGCTGCTGAATGACTCATTATCTGATGATGCGCACAGACACGAATGTGTGTATGGACTCAACCAAATGAAAGCCACGAGAACAGTTTGCAAGGTGCTCATGTTCACACTGTACTGTATGTTTTCCCAGGAGGCCTTTGTGCTATGTGTATTCCATATATGCATTAATTGAGCTAATCTGTTTGGATATGGAGATTGACATTTCGTCAGCTATTGTTCTCTGCAGTAGTTTGTGTGTCTGTCACGATGGTGATCATTATGTAAGACTACATCAGAGCCTTCTGTCCTAGTTCCCACGCAGGATATTATGCTATAGTCCTGGCTTTGCTTATCATGAAAGGCTCATCCTTTGTTCCAGAGACTTTCATTATGACAGTGATTATTCTTGGACTCATTTTCCAAATGTTTCTAATAAACAGGAATATATTACAAAATTAGATAGATAATATGTAGATAAAATGTAAATATTGAAAGAGAGTATTTACAGATCACAGAGAAATGGAAGATGACTCTTAACATTTTAGGAATGTGAGCTTATTTGCAATGGATTACTTGACTTTCTGGGTGTAGATGTGTAACGTGTCTTGTAGTACAAAGGCGTTACTGCCCCCCCCTCCTCAGTTTGAGGCCCAGACTCTTATTTCAGGGTGCTGGCCTCTGTGTCCGCGCATGACCTCTCCTTTTCTCTTCCTCCCTTTCCCCTTCCCCTTCCTCCTCCTGTTCTCCTCCTCTTTTTCCACTGGGCGGCTGGCCAGGCCCTGAGCAGCCTAAGTAGTATAGCATTATTGGGTTTATGTGGTGGGCAGGCAGACAGGCACAGGGAACCAAGCCAGACACATAGCACCCACTAAAGTAAAGTAGCGCCGCGTATGTGTGTGTGCGCGTGCATGTGTGTGCGTGCAGGAAACGTGGCTGCCAGACTGGGCTCTCTCACACTGTTGGTCTAGCCGCTTTGGTGCCAGTGATAAGATGAGCAGGGCTCAGTCACAACAGGCCTCTTTCTCCCTGTCTCTCTCTCTGTCTCACCCTGTCTCTCTCTCTGTCTCTCTCTCAACTCTTTTCAAATGTCAAGGGTGAACCTGGAACTTTCCTTAACCTGGGACTTACCAGTACCTGGGAAGTTCAGGCTCTGCCTTTTGTTTCCTTTGCCACTGCATGGAGAACCAACTGTGGAGGGTAGGAGGTGCTCCAAGGTTAATGTTTTTGTAGTCTTACTTTGGTTTCCCCATTAATTGGTTGTGCCCTGGATGCCCAGTTCTCCCAAATGCAGTGAATTTTTTAAATACTTTTTTTCATTTCTAACCACTGATCTATAATATTTATAATAAAATCTGAGTTGAAATCCTGCTGAATACTGTAAAACTAATACTATAAAATTAAAAGCTGAATCAACATCAAAACAGACATGAAGCATCAGGATATTTAACTAACCTGTTTTAACCCCAGCTTGTTGAAAGATCAGCCGCTTTCTACAGCATTTTTCTCCCGCAAGCAGCTGGCTGCTCTCCCCTGTACTGCCTGCGGGAGAAAAGCAGTCTCCTCCGGCCGCTGCTTCTGCAGTAGCCACTGTGAGGAGACTGTTTTTCCAGACCAGTGGCGGCACTCCGACGTTACCGGTATGTTGTTTTTTAATATGTGCACATGATGCATTCAGGATGGTTACTTTATTCTCCCCAAAGACTTGTACCTGTTAGTGCAACTTGCAGTAAGCACTGTTTTGCTGTTTCTGTTTTTCGCTGGCTGCTTTGTGCTCTAGTCCTCAAGTGTTGTCAGGTCACTGTTTGGACCAATCAAGACGATAACCCTGCTAGCTCCTCGTCTTCAATGTTCCTGGTACTCGGTATCGCCTCCTGAGCAGGGACTAAATCAGGGTCCAGGAACTTAACCTGAAACCTTGTCGTTGCCAATGAAGATACTTTCAGAACCTGTGAAATAGCCTACATGGCACAGTGTGCCTCGGTAAATTTTTGCAGTTGACAAGAGTCATCTCTGCTTGAGCAGCAGAAGGGAAGAGCAGTATCGTGTACGAAATAAAGACAGAGTCATAGAGAAACTCACAAGTGCTCTTGGGTTTTTCTTGTCATTGTGGATGCACTTTGTTTTTTATTGTTTGGCTCAGACTTAAACAGTTTCTCTCCCTTCCTTACTGGACTCACTGGCACACACATGCACATACACTCACATAGAGAATTGCACTAGTTCTATACGAGTTATCAGTGATTGTAGGCAAACCAACACATAAACGATTGACAGTGGCCATCACTGCAGTGTAGAAGTCACACATTTTTGTTCTTACACTTACTTAACCAAACACAGCACAGGCACGACATTTTGGGATATAACCTCCCATTTTTCCTTAGTAGGAGGTTATTTAGATACAGTAGATATGGGCGCATTGGACTGTGTGCATGAAGTACGTGTCCCCATGTCTGGGAGTAATGTCATGTAGAAATTCTGATTTAGAAAAAGTAAACTTTACAGAATTGCGTGCATGTGTGTGTGTGTGTGTGTGTGTGTGTGTGTGTGTGTGTCATACTTGGATGGATTACAATTACCGGACCACCATACTCTTGGAGGCTGAAATGCGTTACGTTTCTGCTGTACTTAGAGAATTGCCCTACTATTTCATCTTTTGCCACTAGATGGCAGCAAAATCTACTTGACCTCTGCTTTAGCTCAGTAGTCTAGCTTGATCAGTGTTGAACTGCAGAGCCCTTAGAGCTTCTTTCTACTGGTTCCTGCCATCTGAGTGGCAAGAGATGTGGGAGCTCCAGACGTGTTCATGTACACTGGTGTTTATGCGTCTTGCACTTGTGACGACTGCACTCCTGAAAGCTTCAGAACTTTAATGGTGTGCAGAAAAATTCAGCACTTCACATCACCTAGAAAGAAAAATTAACATAACTGGAAATGGCTAGTAATTCTGGTTCCTCTTTGCACAGTCGGCACTGTAACAGTATCCACATTTTTTTTTTTTTAAATTTGAAGTATTGTGCAACCTCACACGGGAGTTTGTGTTCAGTTGTTTTTGTAGCAGGCGATTTTTACTGTGTACAGTCTGTTGCATCCATTTCTGTGTGAGGCATAGATCAATTTTAATAAAATCAATTCATTACTTTCTAAAGAGGTTGTCATCAGCACCATGCGTTCTCTTTGTATCCTATATCCTATACAGATTTCCTGACATATTTTGTACTGTATTAGAGCAGTGCAGTTCACAGGTCAGTCTTGACTCTGTCCGCTCTCATTGTGTAAGAGAAGAGAGAAGAGACAATATTATCGTATGTATTACAGCTAAACAAGATTAAGATTAAATCAATGCATTGGGAGACATTTACATAAACTGAAATTTGAAAAATTACACTCAATGAAATCACTGAAGCTGAATGAACCTTTGACTTTACTATGAATGCAATGAATATTAACCAATCTTCTGTCTAAAACTCACAACGTTGTAAGAACACTCTGCCATGACTTAATGCCCTCTTACTCAACAGAAGTCACATTTCAAAATAAAATGACATAATACTTGATAACCATGGTGTTGCGTTTGTCTGTCTGTGTTCATGTATGCATGTTTATGTGCGTATACATGTGTGCCTGTGTTTACATGTATGTTTGTCCATGTGTTTGTGTGTGTGTGTGTCTCCAGGTGGTCTGTGGACTGTCTTCACGTTAGGTGGAGCTGGCAGCAAGACAGGACTAGACCAGGAACAGAACCCCTTACCTTTGTCTAATCAGAGCCTTTTGCTACTGCTAGTCCTGGCCAATCTGACAGACGGGCCCGACTGGCCTAACCCCTACCGCCAGGCTGTTACATGTTTCAGAAACACACAAGGTAAGGTCATGCATGATACTGTATATTCTGCATTCTGCCCACAAGACAATTTGTAATAAGTATGTACTGTGCCATGATGTAATCAAATACAAATATGCTAATAATCATGATAATACTTGTTTCTACCCATGAAGACACGTCGTCGCTGCCCGTGGAGCAGCCCCACACTTTCCAGATCAACTTCAACAGTCTTTACACAGCTCTGTGTGAACAGCAGCGCTCTGACCAGGCCACACTGTTGTTGTACACCTTGCTTCACCAGAACACCAACATGAGGACGTACGTGCTCTCCAGGACTGACATGGATAATTTGGTGGGTTGGATATTATGTAAGACCATACACATGTATACACATGTTGCCTGGCACGTTGCCTGAGTCAGTGCCCTGCTTCACTAAATTTTTCCTGTTTGCATCTGATATTTTCTGTTTCTTGCGTGTTTGTTTGTTGATTTTGTTGGTTCATGCTAAAAGAGAGAGCAATGTTCAAGCCGAATTTGACTGTGATTGGGTTGCCTATTAGCATTCAGAAAATTTGGCTTTTGCACAGTATCTGGTCCTTTGTTATTCGTGTTTGTGTGCCAAAGAAATCGTCTCTGCAAGGACCAGGTGGGGTAATGCCAGTTGTTCCCAACATCAGAGTGGCACTAGCGAGGCATTTGGTGAATGATAATTGCCCCTTCGTATGTGCCAGAATGGTACCACATGAAATAAAGATGATGCTTTCATAAGGGTGGTGCATGACCACACAAATGAGATTGCTTGTCAGTATAACACAAAAAATATAACATCTCTTTGTATAACCATCCATTTAAACTTATTAGAGTCTATTATACTCAGTAGTGAGCACCATTGCTAGAGGACACAGATGTGATTTCAGATTTGAGTGTGTGGATGCAGCCAAACTACTGTATATCAGTGTAGCTTTTGTATCAGATTTGAAAAAGAAACCTGCGTCTAAAAGAGATGCAACAGAAAAGCGCTGCAAACACTGTGATTGATTATTGATTGCCTCAGTAGCTGTTCCAGAACACAGTCTTAACTGTCAAAGTGAGTCTGTTATCAGTGGGTATTCCTACTTCAGTATCACCATCAGCGATGCTAGATTTAGGCTTTCATGTTGTCACCCGGTTAATGGATCTACTTGAATTTCTGCTGCACCACCACAAAACCATGTAAAAAGCTAATACAACACATTGAGCTCCATGGCTTGCCTCGGTAGCTATCATGGTGTTCAGTGCTGGCCATGCTCCTGTTTTCACCGAAACAACATGATTCTGCGAAGTAGTCTTTGAATCATTGTTGCCATCTAATGATCACCATTACCTTTTTTTCCCTGTGTGCACCAGAATGTAACATTAAGGTTCTCAAAACAAACTCTCTTAACTGACCTCAGCCTGCAGTGTTGTAACATCTAGCTTCCCCCTTTTTTACCTGGCCTTCCATGAGAGGGTTACAAGGTGAGGCAACTATGAAAGTAAGCCTATCTTGATTCACGTACACATGCAGTGGTGTGACTACCAGATTAGGTTTTTCACCAAAGCCCATTGGCAAGACACCGAAAGTATGCTTTCCCTGAGTAAAAACTTTTTAAACCATAATTTATTCACACTGTTACCGATGCCTTTCCCACAAATTGAAGAGTCCAGTCAAAATGCCAAAACATCCACACTTTCTGATCACACCACTCCAAAAAGAGGACCCACCCGACTTGCAAAGTAACTAATGTAAAGCAGGCATTGCTAACAAGCGAAACTGGGGAATGCCAAGTGTAAATGTTGGCACATTGAGGGCTGAGGCCAAGCTTGGGTAGAGTACTCTGGTCCCCATTATTAAATAGCCTCCAGTGACTGTCTTGCTCCTCAAGGAAACGCAATGCCTAATAGTCTATTAGGCAGTCTGATATTCTCTAATAAACCTAAATATTCTGTACATTTGCATCATCAAGTGTCTAGTGTATCACTAGCCAGTGATATGTACAGACAAATACACACAGTAGTGGATCCACTCAGATGTAAGGGTTTCTTTATACGTGTTGTAACAAGGACTATTTAAATTTTATTTCTTAATCAACATGCACACAAATGCTCAGTCTTCGCTCCTCCCCACCTCCTGACCCCCTAGGTGATGCCCATCCTCGAGATCCTTTACCATGTAGAGGAGAGAAATTCTCACCATGTCTACATGGCCCTTATCATTCTTCTCATACTCACAGAGGATGATGCCTTCAATCGCTCCATCCATGAGGTGGTGAGTAGACGCACACACTTAACACACACACATTTAACATCTCCACTCTTGCCACAGCAACCCTCCATTACCTGTAATTGCTGGGATAACAGTAGGTCGCTCTTCTCCCTCTCTAGGTATTGAAGAACATCTCGTGGTACACAGAGAGATCGTTGACAGAGATCTCACTTGGCAGTCTGCTCATCCTGGTGGTCATCCGCACCATCCAATTCAACATGACCCGAACACGGGTGAGATGCACACATACACACTTCAAGCTCACACACACTGACACCCTTAGTCTACTTGTAAAGCCAACCAGCTGTGCATACCAAAATTCATCAAAAATACATGCCTTTATATGCTCAAGTGCACTTGTTGTGTTGGAATTGTGAAATTGGAGATGAAATTGAATAGTTTCTAATCAGGAAAAATAATATTGAAATAATAAAAATAGAATTGCAGTATAATAATATAATTATTGTGTGTGTGTGTGTGTGTGTGTGTGTGTGTGTGTGTGTGTGTGTGGTGTGTGTGTGTGTGTGTGTGTGTGTGTGTGTGTGTGTGTGTGTGTGTGTGTGTGTGTGTGTGTGTGTGTGTGTGTGTGTGTGTGTGTGTGTGTGTGTGTGTGTGCACGTGCGTGTGTGTCTGTACATTTCCTCTGCAGGATAAGTACCTCCACACAAACTGTCTGGCTGCACTTGCCAACATGTCAGCCCAGTTCCGCTGTCTTCACCAGTACGCTGCCCAGCGCATCATCAGGTGGGAACATAGATGTACAAATGGATAAATGTCTAGAGTGACACAGTAGGGCTACACAGTTAGGGCAAAAATTAAACTGAATAAATAAGACTGAATTAATAAATAAAAATAAGACCACTTCAGCCATGTTAAACCCTGTAATGCAGCACCACCTCTTAGTGTACACTGAATAAGAGTTTGTGCTCTGTATTGGGACTGGCTTCAGGGCTAGGAGTGACCTCAGTTGGACCGCAGTTAGGTGGGTGAGTGAGGAGGACTCTGAGAGGCAGGTCCTGGTATGCTGGGAAACAAAGAACATTGTGTCATGGGGTAGTAATAAAAATGAAATAACGTAAGATATCAGTTACCAAACATATTGCATAATTAATCCAGCAACTAATAAAGCCATCAAATAGCTTATGAACTTAAATGTGTTGACATTTTCAGGAAAGCATGACTTGAACAATTGAGCAAACACTGCATTAAGTAACTTAACATAATTAAATCATGTCAAACAATGCAGGCCTCTCAGGCTCATTGGATGTTTTGGCGACTGAATAGTTTTGTTCCTTGGGTGTGGACATTGCAGTGCATCTCTCTACCAGTTAAAATTGCCTCTATGGAGACATTTATTGTCGCGGAACAGTTCTAAATATTGCACTCCACTGATAAGTTATTTCATTTCCTCATGTTGTTAGTTTCACACACACAGAGGTTTCTTCACAGGTAAAGATAGAAGGACAATGATCATGTACTGCACTATGGCAACTTCTGCATTTTGGGTTTTATGCACATAAACTATAAAAGAAGGAAGTAGCAGCCTGAAAATGAGAAACAGCTTGCTGGTTTGTATCCCAAGAGCAGCTGTGAATATTTAAGTATGTTAAATGAATGAGTAATTCCCTTAAACTGGCCATTTCCCATAGGATTTTTAAAAAGTTGTCGTGGCCGTGTTCACACAACTTTAGTTTGTGGGCCATGTGAACACGATCAGTGTACCTCTGTAGAGACCAATATTATGTCCTGTGTGGAAGGTTTTAGCATGAGGACACAGATAACACTGGGAGGATGTCGTCCACACACACACACACACACACACAAACACGCACGTACGCTCACAAAGTACTGTGGATGCAGTACTTCCTGCTTAAATAAAGGTTAATAAATAAATAAACTCAAAAATAAACTAATAACATAGTAAAGAAAGGGTTCCTATCCTGTTGATGAACTTTCTTGCACAAGGATTGTCTTATCTCTGTCCCTCTCTCTCCTTCTGTTTCTCTGGTGTTTTGAGTCCAAGGGGAACGCCGTTTGTGAATGCGTACGTGTCCATCCTGTAGTGAAGTAACTGACTCCATGCCTGATGATGATGATGATTATGATGGTGATTATTATGGACTGGACTTGGCTAAACCGTCTGGCTTGATAAAGGGAATTTCCTGTCAGGAATTTCCAAATGTCAGCCAGTCAGTGCTGAGCCCTGCTCCTTAAAGGCCTCTTAAAGAGGATCACGGCTGCAGCCATTTATTTACTGGCAGCACGAGGTCAAAATGTCTCCACCCGACTGCTTTCCTTCCTATTTTCTATTCATCCTCAGAGTGGGAATCATTTTCAGTTTAGGAGTGTCTTACTTCAGATTAGCCTATTCCAAAGTCTGCTCACAGGGGGTAGCCACAGTAGGAGTAGTATTTTACTATCAATAGTGGCAGAAGTAGAATGGTATGGTCTTTTTGCAGTTTGTTTGGTGCTTGTAATAACTACGACATTTTTCATAATGTTTGACTTCAGTATTTTTATTTATTTAATCTTTTTTTTTTTATAAACACACACAGGACTGTAGTTTGCGGAAGACTGAAGAAATTCAATAGGGCTTCCAAAGAATTATTAACAATTAATAAACAACAATAACAATAAAAAAAAGGTTATTACCTTGATGTGGTCTGTAGTCTTCAATAAGAAGGTTTTTAGGCCTTTACAAATTCTAAGATGAACTTAAAACTCAGAATGAAACTGATTAAATGAATTTTCTGTAAAAAAAAAAATTCTTTCTGGTACAGCCTTTGTAAATTATGGATTGACAGTGAATCCCCATATGGGTCCAGGCCTGTACATTTTGGATCCACAAACCACAAGGAACGCAGTACACTTCCAGGGTTCTAGTTTTTAGGGCATGAATAACTTCATTTTGTATGAGCACCTCTTTGGGCACGGAGTGGACATAATAACCAATGATATTTTAATGATAATTAAATGAAAAGGGCATTGCAGAGGTGCATCAGTTCCAAGTTTTCCAGTCCTCATACAGCACAACTACCAAGTACTTTATCAGCTGATGTGATAACTGACCCAAGTACCAGGTAACATACATTCATGTTGCCTAGAAAATGGGCAGAATGTTCTTTTTCAGACATGGGAACATTTGAGTCATACCAAGGCAGTGTTGTAATGAATCGGGGGGGGGGGCAGCGGACTGAAGGTGCTGCTCTAACTGTCTTCTCATCGTATCAATGCCAGACACCTTAGCTTGGCACAAATGGCATTTCAATGAGATTAAAAAAAAAACACAATACTGCAAACATTGTCCTTTCCGCTGGAGAAGTGTTTTATGGCTCCAAAGTGCAGCTTGTTTATGGATGGGCATCAGGACATCTTCATCTGCCAAGCAGAGTTTGAGTACTGCAGAGGTGCAGCAGCACTGATTCTGATACCACAGATACTACTCTGATACTCCTACTGAACTGAACCTCTGGACCTTAGTGCTTAATCAACACATTGGTGTTATATGACATGTTCCAGTGTTTTGATTACCAGTTGTTTAATAGAGGATTAATAACAAGGTGTTTGATATGATTGGACTGTCTTTTGCTATCAGCTTTCACTCTGAGTTCATGTTAGAAGAAGAAATGAGGGATTATTAGCTGTACATTATTATAGGAGGGGTGTGTGTGTGTGTGTGTGTGTGTGTGTGTGTGTGTGTGTGTGTGTGTGTGTGTGTGTGTGTGTGTGTGTGTTTTCACCCCCCCTGTTATATCCAAGGTCACCTGAGCAGACCTTCTGACACTTGATGTATGTCTGGGTTCTCAAGCCATCACATGCAGCCCTATTGCACTAACCTTACCCACACACACACACACACACACACAAACACACCAAGGGTAAACTCGTGGGACCTGGGTTTAAGGCACGAAGGTCAGGCTGCCACCTGCTAAGTGAACAAAAACTCACACACAACCTATTGATCAACATGATGGCTGTGTATTTGTGTTGTCTGGTCTTTGCAGAAACCCATCGCTCATCACCTTTTCCCCTCTCTGTGTCTCTCTCCTGCAGTTTATTTGCTCTGCTATCGAAGAAGCACAACAAGGTATTGGAACAGGCAACACAGTCGCTGAGAGGCAGGCAGGGAGACAGCACAGCCCTGCCAGACTATGTGAGTAACACACACACACGTGCACACACACACACACACACTGTGTCTGTATTATTTGTATATGAAAAGGTGGCAGTTAGAGGCATGGACATATGTGAGTGTGTGGGTGAATTTCTAATAGACACACACATAAGCTGATTTGGTGTAAAAGAAAATGCAGATAAGTACACTCGGGTCCACCTGCAGAAAAAATTTGCAGTGTGGGTATTTTTTTGATGACTGCTGCCAGGCACGTGCAGGCACATTGTTTTCATTTCATTTTCATTTTTAGTTGTGTTTATTCATTTATTTATTTGTTTTGCACTGTCCACAGTGTGACTTGGGGGTGGAGCTTGAACAGTTAATGAATTGTGGCATTATCTGAATGAATCAAGCATGTTAGGGTGTTTATTTATCACCGGACTTGACAAATGAAGAAGCTGTTTTCACTGCGGCTGACATTTTAGTCTTTGTGTTTGACCCTGGTTCAGGCACCTCTGCCTTCAGGTTTATCTGTCTCGGTCTCAGTCTGGCTGTCTCATTAGGTTTGCATTGTTGTGTATTTTTCTGCATGTGTGCGCGTGCCCATATGTATGTGCATGTGGGTGGATGATGAGGAGGGAGGGGCGGGTCACACAGTAGACGGTCCCCACGGATGGCCTTAGGTGTTATTTGGCTGTTTGTGTGTGTGTGTATATTTGAATGCTCTTTCAACCGTTGAGCAAATGTCTGATGAGGTCCCTTACAGACATGTGAGCACACACACAGACAAACGGCAAGCAATCCTTATCCTTCTTTGTTTTGACGCTCCCTTCCTTCAGGGCCCATTTTAATGCACTTTAATGCATTTTACTTACACACACACATACACACAAACAAGCACACAGTCATACTCTTACATGCCTGAAATTACAAAAGAAAAACATGAAAGAGAACTATTTCTTTGCTTATTCTTACGCCATGATCGCGTCCCTTCTCTTAAAGACATTTAACAGTATGCATTTAGTGGGAATAGTAGCAAAAATACTAGTAATGATAAGAGAATTAGACATAAAATAAAATCAAAGTGCAGAACCAGCTACAGAACAGCACACCTGCAGCTTGGTAAGTATTCAGTGTCTTGCTTAAAGGACCATATCAGTAAATTTTGAATGTTCAGCATAATCTTTTCCCAAAGCAAAAAGTCATATTTTAGAACTCCAGTTCTCTTTTCCTACCTTTTATCCAGCCATTAGTCCACTGTGATATGAAAATGACCTTTCAAAGACTTCAAACTGTCTACACACCGGTATTCCATGACCGTATTAAAGTCTACATTAGTTTTCCTAAAAGCAGCAGCACTGTTGTGTTTTGATGACTGAAATTGTCCACAGGGAACATCTGCTTTACATAAGGAATTATCAGTTCTGTGGTTTATGAATGCAGACAGCATTGTTAGCCACAGACACAGAGCATTACAGAAAGTGGGTGTTTGAACCAAAAATTCAAGTGTGGAAATTCAAGGATTTTTATTATGTACTCTGAATTCTTCCTCTGTATGATCTGCAAAATGGTTTGTTGCAATGTAAAATGTGGGTGCATTGTAGTAAATGGGCCAAACTTTCAAAATCATTGGTATGGTCCTTTGAAGCCCTTTGAAGAGTCATTTCAAAGTCACCATTACAATAAGCAGCGATACACCAGTGAACACAGTCCTGACAATATTCTCTCCATAAGTGCCGGTCAGTGAAACCATTTATCCCACACTGTTGTGGTAGACCACAATGCCAAGAATTGTAAGTGACTGTGTGTGGGAGCTTTGTAGCCTCTGCAATATTTACCACTGTCAGCACGGCCTGTGAAACGTGCTACACCTACAGGTTTTGTCCTGCAAAACAGTGTAGGGAGCAGACACAGTTGTATTATGTTCCAAGAAAGTTTTCAGACGGGTCACAAGTTTTACTTTGGTCTGCAAAATGCAGCTTACTGTGTAGCCTAAACAGCAGAAAACTAGCAAATGTCACCTTTCCTGAAATCAAATCATCATGGTGTTTTGGGTCTTTGCGAGAGGAAAGGTGTTGAAACAGCAACCACCTTGGAAGTCTGTGGGTGCAAGATGGACACAAAGTGGATATTTGCAGATCAGGCAGAAGTCATTCAACAAGATCACTCCATGGGAATTATATGTTGTTTTTTCCCCTAGTAGAGTGTCTGGAACTTGATCTTGGTCAAAGACTGTTCAGGTCAAAATTCTGATGATATTTCTGTTATTCTTCAGTTTAGACTATACTAGTTCAGCTTGACATTGGTTCCCATGTCTACAATCCACAGCCACAAGTCAACTTTCTGTTGTATTTAGGCTTCTCATTGGAAGGGAACTTAATGTATGCACTGTGACCATGTAGACACTCCTTTAGAGGCATGAACTCACACAGTTATTATGAGTGCGCACACACTCATACACACACATTAATTATGTCTTGGAAGTTAGAGTCAGGGTTATACATCCACACAGAGGGTAAACATTCTGTTTTTCCCATGCCTTGGCTGTCTGGTCACTGCCAAGTGTTCGATATGGCATGTTGTGTTTTGCCACTCAGAGGGAAGGACACTTTCTAGTCTGGCCTTGTGTTTGACTGTGTTATTTATGTGACTTTGTGATTTAAAGGAGTATTCCAATGTTTGAGCAAAATATCCCTTAACCCAGACTGAGACAAGATGTTTGATATGTTTTCACCTCTGTAGGTCCAGTGGTTCAGTTCCTATGGGTAGCATTTTGTGTTAGCTTAGCACAAAGACTTGAAGTCTATGGGAGTCATTAGCCTAGCTCTGTCAAAGTGAAAAAAATAAACCTTACAGCAACTTTGAAGCTGTCTTATTTACACAATGTATCGTGTATCTCAAATTCAGGTCTTGATTTTTTTTTTTAAATAAAAAAAAGAGCCATTGTAGGAGAAGTTGGTGAAACTGTAACCACTGAACACATGTATCCCTCCACCTATCGCAGTGATCCGCGCATGGCTAAAGGTAGAGGAAGATCCAGAATAGATTAACTTGCAAACTGTCTAACTGGCTAATTTTTCCTCACTACTTGGCCATTTTTACACCCCTGGCCTTTCACACTTTTATGTCTTCTATGCCTCCTGCTTCCTTGTTTTTTTTTTTGTTTGTTTGTTTGTTTTTTTAAACTCTTATTCCTTTATCAAATTGTAAATCAAATAATGTAAATTATCTCTATGAAGTCTAGAAACTTCAAAAATCTGCCCAAAATGTTTTATTGTTTGGGAAACTGTGATATGCGGTGTTAGATAGCTCTCTGCTGCCAATATAAAGGCTACTGTGTAGCTCCTTTCCTCTTGAATCTGTTGTTTCTTGCTCTTGCCATCTCTGGCCCTCTTCTCTGGTTGCAGTAGTAGTGGATGTGGCAGTGTAATTGAAAACAGCTTCCCATGGCATTGTTCACAAGCCCTTGGCTTAACTTGGGAAGTGAGAGAGGTAAGAGGAAAACAGGCAGAGATAGGGGAGAGCAAAATGTGAGGCTGTATAGAGAAGAGGAATGGGACATAGAGTGATGGTGGGTGTTTGTGTGAGTGGCATCTGGAAACAATGTAATTTAGCAGAGTCTGGCTCTGGAGAGAGAAAGAGACAGAGAGAGACAGAGAGAGACAGACAGAGAGAGAGAGAGAGAGAGGGAGAGCTAATGTTTGTTTAATGTGGGATTGTCCTGGACATGTAATTACTCTCGTTAAGATGAAGAAAAAGAGAGACATTAAAAAGGAGTCATCAAATGCGCTCAGCTGTGGGCTAAAAATCATTGCTTTCTCCTTATGTGTCAGTGTGTCTCTCTCTGTCTGTCTATATGTCTCTCGGTCTCTCTCTCTCTCTCTCAGTCTGTCTCTCTCAGTTTGTGTCTCTGTCTGTCTTTCTCTGTTTCTTTCTCCATCTGTCTCTCCCTCTTTCCCTCTCTCTGTATGACATATAAACACACAGCTTTCCCTTCCCCCTCAACTCTGGATTAGCATGTGTGTGTGTGTGTGTGTGTGTTTGTGCTGCTGCGTCTGGTTAGTGTCAGGGAAGGAGTGAAGGGTTAGGACCTCCGGACCCCCCAGGGGACAGCCAGAGGCTCCCGGCCCAGGCGGGGCAGATCTCTGGGGGCCTCACAGGTCTGTGCGCCTGGTGGTCTGTCTGCTTTTTTTTTTTGTTACATTTTGTTGCGGCATATGAGAGATGTGCGGAGACATACAGTAGATGCCCAACAACTGTGTGCACTGTGTGTATGTTTCTGCTCACACTAACACACACAAACACACAAATATAAAGAAGACGTGTGTGTTGTGTCGTGTCATGTCGTGTGCTGTCTCTGTTTATCCTCCCAGGCAATGGTAGTGGTAGTGTTACTTCTCTGCCTCTTAGTCTGTTTACTGTTGCACATTTCTGAGAAGAGACTACAAACATACTCATGCACACACACACACACACACACACACACACACAGAGCCAGAAGCATGTTGGACCACCCCGTCTATGTGTTTATGCATGCTGGTTGAGTCACAATCTGTGATCTCTGTTTAATCACCAGACTGAATATATACATTAGCTTTGTAGCAGCATTCCCTGTATTTAGGGGCAAACCAAAGTGCATCAGTGTACCAAAAGAAATCATAATGCCTTATGTTTATCATCAGTCCATCCAGAAATTTGCCACTTTAATAGGCTACAAGAATGTTTTGTAAAATAAGATTTTCTGTTAATGCTACGTTTTTAACTAATTCCTCTATATTTATTTTATGAAACCTACCACATAGCTAAAGATCCTTTCTGTATAAGTCTGGTGAACAAAATATATATTCATGAAAATAGTACATGAAAAAAATATTGCTTTATTTTTAACCTAAGCAACGTGTTTGTGCTGAACAAGAAGTCATCGGCCCATCAGCAATGCATGAGTTCCTCGGTCCATGTGGTCGGGACAAACCACTGGAAGGAAATATTCTCGGCTCACAGGAAGTGATGCATGGAAACTGGGAAATGCATATTTTATGACCATCTTTAAAAGAAAAACACAAGGTGTCAGGTTACCTTAAAGGAAGTTACCTCAGTTACTTCAGTTACCTCTCACTACCAAAATAATGAAAATAGTATTTTGTGGTTAGTTATTAGTTTTTACAGTTGATTAATCTCTAAAGAATATGTTAACAACCGGGTAATTTTACCATTCTTTCTACCCATCTGATACCCTGCAGATTTTTCAGCAGTTTGGTTATGATTTACAGTGTCAGTTCATGAATGAAATGTACTTCATGAAAAAGGTCCGGTCAGCTGTACACCTGACAGTTTTGTTTTTCCATTTTGATGATCAAGAGCTGAAAAATCTTACCTCAGATTACATCATTCAATTTTGGCTGCTAAATTAGCATTCTTGTATATGAAAATCCCTATGGGCTTTGTTTTTTAGTCTTTTATTATTATTATTATTATTATTTTGGCTTTTTTCAACAGACAAAAAAAAAAAAAAAAAAAAAACATAAGTTGAGGATGCTAAGGACATTCAGAGTGTAATGAGGAACAGTCAACAGTAACTGGCCAATGTGCAGTTTCATGGCAATTTTCCTCCACTCTCACTTCAAATGAGCCTGTTCAGGGTTTGCTTGGTAGCATTGAAAGATTGCCACTAATGCAAATTTTAGTTTATTGGACTGTTTTCATTAGGGGCGTTCCGCAATTAAAGCATATACAGACCGCCAGCACTCATCATTCCAGTACTTGTGTCCCTATAGTCTGATTCCACCTACCATTGAGAATCAAATAATAATTTGATTCTAAGATAATTTTCAAATAATTTTCAAAATCAATCTTATTTACTTTGAGTCATCACCTCCCATACAAATTATTTATGTGTTTATTTAATTTTATTATACCTGTATTTTACCAGTAAGTCCCACTGACAATAAAAAATCTCTTTTACAAGAGAGACCTGGCCAAGGTACAAAATCACAACAAATTAAAATACAACAGAATACAGCATGGTATACAAACATTCACAATAAAACAGAAAGACAGCCGTTAAGAGAACGCACTGAAAACCTGAATCCAACTTCACTGACAAACTGAATGGGGATTTAAAAAAAAAATACCAAAGCAAAAATTATGGTCACTTGTCACCTTGGGCCAAATTCACTTCTCACTTATTCCTGGCACGTTATTGGACACATGCCCTTGTAAGCGGGATAAGCTGATGCCCCCCAGTTTTCATCACCTCTGCCAGATGATCCAAACTAAAGGTTCAAACACCCAGGCCTCAGTGCCTCTATGTAAAGTTAACTTTGTGAGCAAAATGGTTTGAAAAGGAGGTTGAACCTGGCAAATTAGTAACCTCTTATAGTAATGCCCCTCTTCATGTGGCTCATTATTCCAGGCTCTCAGTCTCTCTGTATGCCAGTCTGCCTGTATGCCACTCATTAACGTGGTGTCCTGCTGGGGGCAGAGAGCTGCATGGAGAGAAGATGATGACACATGGTCTGACTTACTTGCTGACCCCTCCTGTTGAGTGTCTGAACCTCTAAAGCAGTTGTACTGTTATTTTATTCATTTTTTGTTGTTGTTGTGTTTTTTCCCTTAACTGGGTGACCCTCTGGCTGACTCGCTACTGCCTGACAGACTTGTCTCGCTCTCTCTTTATATATCTGCTCTGTCCCCCTCTCTCCCTCTCTCTCTCTCCCCCCTCAGGCAGTAGGAGGGCTGCCCCTGCAGGCAGCAGGTGCTCTGGGGTCCTAATGGTTGTCTGCATCCAGACAGTAATTAGGGCAGCCCTGCTGTGTCCTGGTCTTTCCCTGATCAGCATGGCAAAACAGAGCACAGCTCACAGCGGATCAATTAACGCTGCCCACCTATCTGCCTAGGGCACTCTTGCAGCTGTTAGCGTCATCTTCATCATCAGCAGCATCATCATCATCACTGGCGTCATCGCTGACATCAGCGCCATTCATCCGCAACCCCCTGCTGTCAGCGAGTGCTTTCTGCTCCAGTAGGAAGTGTGCTCATTTAAAATGATCCTTACAAAGTGTCTGTTTCCCCTCCTGCACAGAGACGGTGGTGCAGCGGTTGTCCCGGGACAGTCTTTGCCAGACAGACAAGCAAACCGCATGTTGCTGTTGTTTGGGGGGCAAGCACTGTCTTTTGCCTAATTCTGTGTGTGTGTGTGTGTGTGTGTGTAAGCATGCGTGGTTGCGCGTGTGCGTGAGGCCATGGGGTAATAACGGGCTGACCTGGGCACAGCGCTCCACAAAGTGGTGTGATTATGAAATGGCCATGGTACCATAATGCAGGTCAGACAATGACCTATTTAAAACCTCCCCAAAGACCGAGCAGGCTGCTGCTACTGAGCTGGCCTGACCCTCTCTGTCTGTACTTATGCCTTTTTCGCTGCCTCTTCTCTTCTCTGCCTGGCACTCTGCCCCTCTGTTTTTTTCTTTGCCTTTTTTTCTCATTCTCTCCCTTTTGGTCTCTTTCTTAGCCTTCCCTTCATCCATGTTTATGTGTTATTTTACTAGATTATTCAATCTACCTCCCAGTTTCTCTCTTTCTCTTTTTCTTTCTCTTTGCTGTCTCTCTCTCTCTCTCTCTCCCTTGTTTTTGCCTATAATTTTTTCACTTTGAAATGGCATTATGTGTTGAAAGTGCAAAAACATATCTTGGATATAATATGAGTATTGGCATGTGTTGAAAGTTTTGGATCCTCATACCCTCAAAGAGGTTTCAAGCTTTCTGTTTAAATGTTTTATGGCTTCTCTCCCTCTCTCTCCCTCTCTCTCTCTCTGTCTCTCCCTGTCTTTCTGTCAGGCTCTGCCTCTCTCCATGCCCTTGTCTCTGTCTGTATGCCTTCTTAATGCGTCTGGTTTGCTGCCCTGCAACAGCCTACAGCAAACAGCAGGGCTAGCCAGGGAGTCACTAAGCTATTGGTTTAATGATGCCAGCTTCCGCTTGACAGAGATTTATTTGTCTCTGTCCATACACTGTCCACACAAACAAACACGCATACTTGCATGATAATATATATAAACATACAGGCAGTGCAAACATGCATGCATGATTGAACAGCTCCAGAAGGACACACAGTAGCAGTGCAGTGGCAGATGTGTAGTCTTGGCCACTGTCCTTTCCAGATGTAGGGAGACGCTGTATGTGCAAGTCTGTAATTTGCTTTGTCTCTCATTTTCTCCCAGACGGATACCAAAGGGTGTACGTACTCACACATATGACACACCTGCGTCTGCCGTGGTGAGGCATCAGCAGCAAACAGACAGATGAAAAAAGTTTGGGCTTCTGAGTGTACACACAGTCTGTCTGACTTATGGCGCACACACACAAAAACACGCACAAACACACACACACACACTTCCAAGGTTTATCTAAATGGTGAAACAAGTCAAAATGAGGCAGTATCATTGAGACTAATGATATCTTTCTGCTCTGTGGTATGTGTTTGTCTGGGTGAGGAGAAGAAATAGAGGAGTGGCGTGAATGGCTGTGATTAAATGACAGCGCAGGAAGAAGCTAGAAAATAACACATGAGTGTAGGAGAAGGACCAGACAAGGAACAGAGAGAGAGTGGGAGGAGGATAAAGGAGCAGAGGAGAAGAGAAGAGAAAGGCAGTAATCACACACACTTAACATGCCTATACACACACACACACACACATAACAGTGAGGCATTTTTTGGAGGATATATTTTTAGGGAAAACCAGTGTAGGATAACAGAGAGAGTTGGGCGTGGAAGAGAAGGAGGAGCCAACATATATAAATCCTGTCTGAGTTTCAAGCGGACAGTTAACTGTGGACCTCCGACTTAATCGCATCCACTTGACAAACATACACACAGGGCCAGGCAGACGTCTAGCTAGCCTATTTTCATGTGACCTGAATTCCCTGGTGTGGCATTTTTTCTGCTGGGCTAATCTCATTAAGCTGGAACAGAGCTGGAGAACACACAACGTCTCCCGAACTCCTACTCTGTCTCCCCCTCTCTCTCTCTCTCTCTCTCTCTCTCTCACACACACACACACTCACTCACACACACACTCTCTTTCTCTTCCTTTGTCTCCTTTTCATCACATTCACCCTCTCCATCCAGCTGGTTTTTTTCTTGCTCTGTACACTCTCTCCTCGTCTCCCGTTTTATTTCTATCTTCCTTCCTCTGCCTCCTCTCCCTCCTACTCAGTTGTCTCCTCTTTCTGTCGCTGCTCTCTGTCTAATTATGCCCTGCCAGAGCAGAGCAGGTCTAGCTAGGCAGTGGAGTCAAGCCCAGAGAGCCACCTCCACTCCCAGACACACCATCAATCCTCATTATAGCCTGTTCTCCTGCCTTCCACTTGCCTCTTCACGTCTGCCTGTTGAGGCTCCACTCCACCACACACCTTCATCCACCAGCCTGTAATTCAGCGCTGCTTATGGCAATCAATACATTATTGCATCCATGTGGCAAGTTGGTTTCTTCAATTTTTTCTTGCTTTCTCATGCAAATGCATGAGTAATGGTCACGACACCCCTGTTATGTATTTTGTAAGGATCCTCACCACTGCACATGTGTATATGTGGTGAAACTCCCTATAATCAGCAGTTATTCACAAGATTGGGACTTTTTTGAAGCAGAACACAGAATTTTGAATAAAAGCTTTGAATAAAAGATTATTCGCCCAATTTTTTGAACTACTATGCTTTGTAGTCTATTTTGTATTATTATTATTTCTTTATCTTTGGTAACTTGTAGGTAGAGGGATTGCATAAATGTCCTACATTTCACATTTATTTTCTCAATCTTGAAACTGCAGAGGACAAGAAACACGCTTTTATTGTCTTTAGATCTGACTGATCTGTGCATCTGCCTGTCAGAAACTGCTTGCGCAGTGCTTTATTCTAATTCATTTCACAGGAACTACCCTCAGCCAGAAAAACTCCTCCTCAGCTGAGAGGCTTCCTTCCCACTTCCTTGTTACAGTGTATATATTTTCACCTAACATCATAGACAAGCCTGTTCTTCCACTGTTTGCCCAAACAGGATTTTCTGAATGTGTGCATTCATTCAGCAGCATTAAACTGCATTTTTATATCAGCAATGTTGCATTCTCCAATGTTTTTGTTTTTGTTTAATCAGGTAAGACTTAGCCAAAACAAACACGTGCATCACCATATATTACATTGTTACACATAGTTTCACATTTCAGAAATTAGATTTTGATATAGTTTGGAATTGAATAAAATGTAGTGTGGCAACACATCAATTTGATAGTGGAGCAGCATAATGGAGTACCATGTTTTACCACTGACTAGCGTAATGTTCCCCCTGAATGACCACAGAACAGCAGCTCTAAGTGTAGAGGAAAAACAATAAAACACTGCACTAGACTCGTTTAGATGTTAAGGAGGAGCCGTGTTTCACTTGGGAATCCAAAGTTGTATCCAGAATTTCACACAGTAGTTTTCCTTCCTATTTTAGTTCAAAGTGGTAGAGGTTAATTAGAAAACATTGAGTTATGAAATGAAAATGAAATTGATTTTCAAATGTGTGCATTTTTTTCCTAACAAAAAATGGCTTGTAATTTGGTTGAATTTCTTGTATTTGTGGTAGCTAAATTGTAGGTAGTTTATTTTTTCAATCACAGAGACAATTTTTCATTGCTGGCAGGGTCAGCACTGAAGCACTGAAAATGTCTGGGGAATTTTTTAGTCTCTCTACTCCACGTGTGTGCGTGTGTGCCTGTGTGCGTGTGTCTCTTTGTTTTACAATACTGTGCTCACAGTGCCAGACGGTTTATTTCATTAGTACTCCATCGCCTTAAGCTAAGCTGCTTTGGATGTCTTGACTCCTGCATTCTTTTAGTCTGCATCTCTTTGTCTCGGTGCTTCGACCAGTGTCTGACCAGTGTCTGTCTTCTAGCCCTGCCAGTAGTTTTCCTACTTAACTATACAGTTCTTTTTCTAATTCCTTTGGCTATGAATTGGAGGAAATATTGAGAACGTGGGATAAGGTGCACTGAAGCAGGGCTTGAATGCCAAAGGTCATATTGCTGGACCGTTGGTGGTTTTTAAGGCCTTTGTTTTGGATGAGCTGTGGTTTTATTCACAATTCAGTATTTTTGGATTGGCTTGAAAACTAACAGTATTATCTGTTGGGAAGCTTATATATATAACAATAGAACTTGTCACTTCTCTCAGAGCTCTAACCATAGTACTCACACTAGGGGGACTCACACTATCTCTGTTGGACCATATGTTGGATTCATGCCGCTGGTTGTTTTATCTCTTTGAAGATCCTTTTCCCTGTGTCTCTGTGCAGCTCCTTTTATATCCCGCCATCCTATAGTATGCAGGACATTGTCTGTGTAGAGTTCTTCTGAACAAAAATACTCAAGAGCAATACAAACCTCATACCTGCATCACATGCTTCCCCAACAGACAAGATCTGAGTAGATTTCTTAGCACCTTGCTACTTAAATTTGTCCATCAATCAGAAGAAACTGATTTTTTTAAAACTCCTATAGCTCCCTAGTGCATTAAAATAGGGAGTTCATAATAATCACCCATGTGCTATATGAAGACGAGTATACTGACATCAAAACATTTTCTAAGTAATGCATTCCTAAGTTTAATGAATGATTTTATTACAGTAACTGGTTATGTTTAATATACCATGGTGATTTTGCAGCATCATTATGCAGCTCAAGTGCCTCTCGTTTAAATTGCAGCACTCAGGCTGGCAGCCGTAATGAAACAGGATTAGGATGCTTTTTGATTTCTTGCATGTTGGCTGATGAAAGACTTGTTTGGGGGCTCCAACAGAAACAGCTTGTCAGTGTATCAGCATCACTTTATTGTAAAGTTTCTCTCTTTCTTGATGTGTGTGTGTTTTTTTTTTTTTTGTTTGTTTTTTTTGTGTGAGCTCTTGAGTGTGTTTCATGTGAAATAATAGTGTTGGTGGAGGAAGAGGCCGAAATCCTTTGAAACTGTATTTAAAGCAGGTAATCCTGAAATTCTACATTTGAAATCAACATAAATGAAATTCAGAAAGGCACCTGCGGCGATATCCACACTAAGCGAGTTTAAAAATGCCCTTTTGGTGCGCCATTTACACTAAATTCAGTTTTCAAAAAGCTTGCCATCCACACTGAGACATCCCACACCACTAAAAGTCCCCCGCTGAGCGTGTACAAGCCTGTGCATGCTTGATGCTTGACTACAACCTAGCTCACGTGACAGTTTGTGGGTGGGAAACGTCAGCCTAGTGTGGCCAGAAAGACAAAACGGAGAAAGTAAAATTCAAATTTACCCGAACATGGCCTGAGTAATGGGTTGAAAAGTTGAGAGAGAAAGCAGCAGTCAGCATCAGAGCATGTGCCATTGTATCACCAAGATCTCGTTTCTGGAACCTCTATAAAGCTCCTAGAATAATGATCAGTGTATGATTCTCCAAATAATTTGATAGCTGTAATTTGATAATTTTGATAGTATAATGGCTGTAGAAAAATGAGACGGTTGTGGTGAAAATTTATCTAGTCTTTGTATTACTTTCCATGTGTTTAGTTTGTATGTCCCAGGTGCGGTTTGGCACAACTATGCTGGACTCAGTTAGTGTACAAAGAAAGAGACTCACTTTGAATCGCTCTACTTGTTTGTATCCAAACAAATACAAAGACAAGCCAAGACACTGTCTAGTTCCGCAGTGCCTGTCTTGTTTCTGTGGGTTAAGTTGCTACAGTTCTGAAGTAATCAGGATAAACACATTGTTAACCCGATGTACTGTCAACAAGAATAGATCTACTGTCCTGCACAGCTACACTCTGGCAGGTTAGCCGTCTCTCAGTGGTACAGTAGCCTATAGGACTGTGGTTTTATGGCTAGGCTAAAGCCTCGGTGTATTCCTCAGCCAATATTTGATTTGTTTTAGAATATCTGTTGTAATGAATTTTTCATTAGATTTAGCTCAGCTCCCATTTTGCCTAATGCTCTAGATAATTGTGTGCACACCTTTATTTTAGTTCATTTATTAAATAGTGCTTGTAAACAAAAAACATGTTTGAAGTAATTTTAAACAGAAGTTTACAAGGATACAAGGAAGTTTATTGGTCATTATACAACTGGTTGTATAATGAAATTAGAATGTGGTTCCCTCTTGATTGATTAATTGATTGTATAAAAAATAAAATTATTAAGCCTGGAGGAGTGCAGATGGTGCATTTAGTAGTCTCACAGCCTGAGGGAAGAAGCTGCTCTGTAGTCTGTTGGTACGGCAGCGGATACTTCTGTATCTTTTGCCTGATGGCAGCAGGGTGAACAGGCTGTGGCTGGGGTGGGTGTGGTCTTTTAGGATCCTTTTGGCTCTGCGCAGGCACCTCACCTCCCCGATATCACTGATGCTTGGTAGATGGGTGCCAATGATGTTTTGGGCAGTTTTAGTCACTCGTTGCAGAGTCTTCCTGTCCTGGGCCGTGCACATCCCATGCCAGTTTGTGATGTTTCCAGTCAGGATGCTTTCAATCGCTCCTTTGTAGAAGCTGACAAGAACTTGGCGTGGGAATTTTGCTTTCTTAAGTTTCCTTAAGAAATACAGCCGTTTCTGAGCTTTTTTAACCAGGGCAGAGATATGTGAAGTCCATGACAGGTTCTCTGTTATGTTGATTCCCAGGAACTTGAAACTGCTCACTTGCTCCACCTCAGCTTCATTGATGTAGACAGGGTTGTGTGTCTTTGCCTCCTTTTTTCTAAAATCAACTATCAGCTCTTTGGTTTTAAATTGTCTTTTAAATGATCATAGAGGGAAAATAGGCATGTCTATTCATGGGATGACATGTTAATAAAATATGTTTCCAATTTGGATGCGGTAATTAATTTGTTAACTGCTCAGAAAGTAAAACAAAAGAAACTGACCGGTAGTTACAGATATCATATTACCCTGGTCTTTGTTTGCCCCCCCGCATGTGTGGATTACAAAGTTTTCTAACTCTAACAAAGAATTTAACTGTGACCCACACTGAATCAGCGATTACCTCACTCCCTATCAAGCTAGTCAAACTCAAGTTTGTTTTATGGGTGCAAGCCAGCCTGTTATTCCATGTATTTAAAAGAAAATAGAGGGCCACATAAGGAAGTTGTCGCTTACTTGCCTCTTCCCTTTGTTCAGATCACTTCCTGTCCAGACTCCAGAACATTTTTATTTAGTACAACTTACAATCTGCATTCAGCTCGCCAGCCTTTCCTCTCTTTGTTTCCTCCTCTGATTAAGGCGCCTTTTAGCTTCTCATGGCAGACAATCATATTCTTGTCTATTGCTCCACTATTGCCTCATTGCTCATATATGCATTCACTTATGCAAATTGTGTATGCATACACACAGACAAATGCACACACACACACACATACATGCTTTGACCTGGTATCATAAAATTTGAATTTTTGCTCTTTTTTTTCTTTCTCAGGTTTATATCTGTTTATGCTCTGTGCTATTTTGCGTCTTGTATTTTGTGCCGTCTTTGTTTTGTTAAAACGACTTCCTAGATAAATCTAACTTGACTCAACATGTCAGCCCTTCTTCCTCCCATCTCGTTCTTACCATACAGTCACCTGCCACTAAAAACGTCTCTTTCGACCCCAGAAGGAAACATAGTGTGACAAGACCTGTCCTGTGTCTCACAAGGGCACCTCCCTGTCCCTCACCCAGATCTTGTCTGTCAGTTTACGTGCTAGAATAAACTTACACCCTTCACACACCAGCCAAACAGGTAGCACCCATTATTTTGCTCTGATCTACAGACTGCAATGGGACAATTCACACCAGGCCGTTGCAGGATTAGTGTTCCGTCTAGACGCCAGTCACACCAGACCAGCAGGTTCCTGAGTAAAGAGAGTGAATTTTGTTCAACACTGTATTTGCCACACCACTCTACAATATCAGCATTTCTTTCTCATCACTCTCAGGCCATGACTTGCATTTTGTCAACCTTTGTTATCGGATGCACCAGATCAGACCTCAGCTGTGTCCCCCTATGTATGTCCAGATTTTACAGTCCAACACGACCTGCCTCGTCAGATGGTGACTGGATAGATTCCTGTTGTGGATTTATTCCACTTTATGTGTTGATAAATTGTCCCATATGTTTCCGCACCTCGCTAAGATCAAAACTCAATGTAAGCCAGGCCAACTTGGCATGCGGTGTGGCTGATGGTATCCAAATGCAAGAAAGATCGCATCACGGAGCGTACAGACTTGACAGTTAATGCGTCCTGGTATGATCAGAGGACAAAAGTCGCATTGAAAAGACAACTGTAACCATGGGCTCGGATGACCGATGTCTCTGTTTTGCTCGCATCAACTGTTGTCGCTGATGCTGTGTACATTTTGTATTATGTGTGCTGTGTCGTTCTTGTGCCAAATCCATAAGCCAAGGAGGTGTGCTCTTGAACATGATTCGGGTGAAAACCGTTCACATCAAAGGCGATCAAAGGCCGATCAAAGTGCAAGCAGGTATTCGTGCCCAACTGAGACCAGGTCAGCAAGGCCGGTTGAGATCAAACGACTAGAGCGTTGCACAGGGCTGGTCTAACCGGGTTGTAAGCGGTGTGAAAGCGACCATAGAGGGCTGCGGAGAGGCAGTCTGGCACTAGGTGGTTGCATTTTAGTATCCTTTTTGATCATTTCTTTATTTCCTCAGTGCTTCCCTCTTTCCCTCCTTCAGTTCTTTCTTAATTCATTCATTCTTTGAATTCCCTCCTCTTTTCTGTCACTCTCTTCTCCTGTCCTTTTGTCTACCTATCAATCTCTCCATCCATCAATCTATCTGGAAGACAACAGTAAAAATGCATCAGTATAGGTGAAACCAGTATAGTCAGAAACCAATTAACCTTTCTGTTTCCCCGCAGGCCCAAGACCTGAATGTAATAGAGGAGGTGATCCGCATGATGCTAGAAATCATCAACTCCTGCCTGTGCAACTCCCTGCACCACAACCCCAACCTAGTGTATGCCCTGCTCTACAAGAGGGAGCTCTTTGAGCAGTTCAGGACGCACCCTTCCTTCCAGGACATCATGCAGAACCTGGACACGGTAAGTACATTCACTTACAGACACACAACACACACTCACACTTGAGGTGGAACAGAAAGCCAACACCGCTACTGTAAGGTGAATGCCAGGCCATTGTTTAAATTTTTCATGTACATTGTGCATGCAAGTATGCCCGCGTGTCTTTAGCAGTTGAGTAAATACGTCAGAAAGCTTAAAGAGAGGAAGTGAGCAGATCTTTTTGTTTGCATGCTACCAAAGCCTTATTGTCATTTCCAAGAAGGCTGAGATTAATCTCTGTGAGGCCAGAAGCACATTACATGACCACATGTTGTAGGACAGCCTACATCTGACGAACTACCAAGCCACTGCAGTCCCATCTTCCATCAAGACAGTGTGCACACTTCAGGATGAAACAACGCCGTGAGTTTGCACATCAAAAGACAAGTGACGAGGGACAGCACAGCCTCGAGTGAGCCTGACTTCAGACAGAGTTGACAAGACGCTGAAGTCTTGTTGGTCTGGCCTCGTAGGACTAGAGCCCGTAAGAGAGAAATCCAAATGGCTCATTAGTGTAGATGTTTGCCCATTGGTGACCAATAACACAACACATTTATACATCAACTGGCCGCAGTTTTTGCTGGCACGTGTAGACGACAAGAGGCTGGCGACGACTAGAGTTTGGGGTGCGTACACAGTTAGGTCCACTGGAATTACAAAACAAGTTGGAGGTGAGGCAGTTTCCATAGTAAAATGTGCAGTCATAACCCCTGTATATCTGCCGGTCCATTAAACAGAGTGATGATGTATCCTGCTGCAATCTGATTGGTCAGCATAATAAAGTAGCCTGTTGTGCCCTCTCACACTACAAGAGCAACAGCAAAAATTTCAGGCATGTTTGAAAATGCTCTGGACGTCCCAGACAGTCTCAGACCGTATCTTGAGAACATGATGTGACGCGCTGACCTTCTCACACTATGCCAGCAAAGATGTGCTGTTTTTACTCGGAACTTGACAATTTGTCTGGGACCATCTGGGATGCCGAAATTGGTTGTGACAACGTACAGTATGCGCCTGGTATAAGCCTAGCTCAGGGTAACATCCTAATGTTTCCAGCATACAATATACAATATATGTGCTTTTTCTTTTAAACATAATTAGGTGTTGTTGCATTGAGTCACATAAATTTGTATTTCACTTCTTGATTGTCAACCAAACATCACAGATCAAAGATTGTGCGAAGCTTCAATGCAAAGACCTGGGAGCACTTTCCCTCATGGTGTTGGTAAATTTCTAGTACTCGCTCCAAAAATACTGCATGACTTTTAACATTGCTGAAGAACAGATCAAAGTCATAACGAGAAATTTGCACTGAGTGCTGTTCTCCCTCTCTCAATGGGGAACCCCCTCAAAAAGGCAGGGAGCACAGAGATCCCAGATCTGGTACATATGTGTGCTGCATCATTAACATTATGTGCAATCGCACGGTACAACATGCTGAGTTCTGTTGGCAAAAGCAGTATTGATGAATTAATCAGTCCCTCAGTGTCAGGAGGCCTTGTGTCAAATATTAATTGAGTGTATGGTTGTCTTCGGAGGAGGAGGGGGGAGGGAGGGACAGCGAGGGAGCAAGCTGTCATTCATAGCTGTAGTCATATAAAAGGAACAGAGGAGAAAAGGAAAATAGCTGACTTCAGTGGAGCCCGTCTTCCTTTTTAGTGTGTGTGTGCGCACGTGTGTGTGGGGGGAGGGGGGAGCACATGCCTGCATACATGGCCATAGGCTTGAGTGTTATTCATAAGTACAAAGGAAGTATGCTAGGTAGCTAGAATGCGTGAGTTAAACCAGGCGATTCTCTGAAGCCATCCCTGTGCTGGCAAATCTGTGCGTGTGTGTGTGTGTGTGTGTGTGTGTGTGTGTGTGTGTGTGTGTGCGCGCGTGTATGAGCAGGAGATTCAGGATGAAGGGCTGCTTTTTTTGCCTCTCTAAATTAACCCCATATGGGAGGCCTTCAGAGTTAATGAAGAGATCAGTAGATAGACATACACACGGTTCATTCGGGCTCTAGCGTATTTGAATTCTCCAAAGCAGCTACAGCCTGTGAGCATAGAAAACATTGCCTGTGGATGTAGCTTCAGTGTTGGTTCGACAAAAAAGAGCATTAAAAAGAATCAGTAATACCTTGAGTTTTAATGATCAAATATCAAACATTTCTCCAGGGAAGAGCCTTGCACACCAGGGGGGGAAGCAAAATACAGCTTCCTTGATCTCTTGTTTGGACTTAAACCTGGAAGACATCAGCTAATTTGAGCCCTAGTTTGGTGCTCCTCTTAAGTGGGATAAAAACATACTGAAAACTGTAATACGAAATATTGAACATATGTGTTTACTGAGCTTACAGGCATACTAGCATTTTGAATTTGTGCAGCTTTCCTCCGCTCAATTCAAAGCAGAGTTCATACCTTCAACTTTCTACAGTTCTTAACAAAAATTGCCAGTCAGTTTAGGTGGACCACATGTTTGCATACCAGTGTCACCATAGCCATATGCCCCTATATATATATATATATATTGTATGATGTCATCTTGTTCTAATTTACTCCTCCGCATTACACCCGGTGTCATCATATGTGGCTGGGCTGCTGCAATCGTAATGTGACAGCTCCAAACTCCAGGATTAGAAGAGTCAAGGAACCTCTTGACAGAGCTGGCATTTGAAATTCAACTTCAGTGAGATCAAGATGACACGAGATATTGTATGTTTAGGAACAGGAAAGGATTTAATCGTGAACGTATTTTAAAAAGGATGTTGTAAAAAAAAGCAATCTCTAAATCGACTACAAATGCACTCAGAGGGATGCTATAGCTGTGCCCCATGCGGTTTTGGTGGCTATATATCGCAAACTTTGATGTCCCACCTTGTTCTTTGACTGGTCTCAGGGACAAAATCATTTGATCCTGTCCTGATTCTCAACCAAACAGTTTGATCGAAATCAGATAAAAACTGACCAAGTTATCACTGTGACATGCAAACAGAGGTGATTACAGTGCCCCCACCCACTCTACATAACGTAGGTATAGTAATAATAAGTTGGAAAATTATTAATTAACTAAAAATGATGATGCTGGTCAATTCCATCATGAATCTATTTTCAGATTTACAAAATGCTTTACCCTGTAGAAAACGTCTTTTAACCACAATGCATTTTCAGTGTAATGAAACTTGATGTTTGTGTTTTTGCTCATCTTGTGTGTGTGTGGGCCCTGTAACGTGACTGTTGGCTGTTTCCTCTCGTGCGATCCTCAGGTGATCGGCTTCTTCAGCCAGCGTCTGGAGCAGGCGGGAAGTGACCTGTCAGTCGAGAGAGTCCAGGAAGTCATCATGAAAGGAGCTCAGGCCCTGCCCAAAGACAGACTCAAGGTCAGTCACACACATGCTGGATGGATAGAACTGGAGAATATGTAGGAGAAGAAGAAGAAGAAGCAGAAGCGAAGCCAGCGGAAGAAATGGAAGTGGTGTGATATACAGTGTGTTACAATATGGCACAATATGCTGTTAGAGGCTGGGCCGTGAGGTATGGCAGACAGAGAGGTTGGGGAGGTGAAGAAAAGAGAATTGGGCAGTGGAGAGAGGGGGAGATACGGAGGAAAGGACAGTAGAGATGTGGGATAGGGCCATGGACGGGGGGCGAGAGAACGATGGGAAAAGCCATTGGGACACAAGACAAAAGGCCAAACCCCAATTCTCATTAGCGTTAATGCCCATCTTCATTCCATCTCTACTGGCCTGCTACATGTGAACATGGAATGACATTTCAAGGAGATGGGATGGGGGGCTGGGGGACACTTTGTCATGGGCACACAAGATCAGGAGGAGGGGGTGAGGAGGTAGCGGGGAGATATAAATCTGCCACTGTGCCTCGTTACCCAGCACTCCTGGCGGGTTAGCTGGCTCTCCACCTCCCCCCGCCCGTCCCAGTGCTCCCACCATTAATCAATGAGGAAATATGTATCCGGCGGTCTCTCCATACCTCTTCTCACCCGCGCAGAAGCTCTTAATTGCATGTTTTATCATGTGTTTCATGTTCTATACTTGGCGGCTGGCTGCAAGGCATTTGTCTCGCTAGCCATTGTGGAAGAGGGATGGTGCGCGGCCGCGACTCCATGTGCTCACTCTCTCCCTTCTCGCTCGCTCGCTCTCTGTCAGCACCTCGGCGCGGTAATGTAGCGATCCACTGTGCGGCATTACACACGGAGCCGCGCCGGTAACCCTGCGGTGTCCTTCAGTGAGAGTGTGATACCTGTAGCGCGCATTCCTGCACACAGCCAGCGTGTCTGTGGGTGTGTGTGCTTTGTGTGTGTGTGATGACAGTTAGTCATCCCGTCCGTCTGTGTCTTGCCGGTGGGTGACCGTTTGGATTTGTGTGTCAGCGTCCCCGCGTGTAGATGTTCAACTGCGTGTGCCGATGACTGTGCGGCCGTGCGCGTCCGCCTTTGTGTCTGTGTGAGAGTGTTTGCACGTGTCACCCGGCCACACATTTACTCTCTGCCATCTGAGCGCTCTGCTGCTCCGCGAGGCGAGGACGATTTGTGAGCAGTGTCTATTCAGGGAGCAGTTCACCGGCGGACGGCTCCATTGATAAGCTCAACAGCAGCAGTTCATCCTGCTATTCAGCTCTTAGCTTCAAATCTATAAGTTGGGTTAATGTTGTATGCAATTATCAATAAGTCAGTAATTACTCTGTGGGAAGACTTAGAAGGAGTAGTGCTCTCTTGATTAGTGTGTGTGTGTGTGTGTGTTTGTCTTGGGGCAGTTGATGTGAGTAATGTGGAAAAGGATAATATGAATCAGTAAGAGTAGGATTTCTTCATTCTGTCTTTGACATATCAACTGCATACTGTAAAACATGAGAGACAAAAGTTAAATCTCCTCAGTCCCGTCTTGGATTATGAATTGAAATCTCTCTCTCGGCTGCATTGAAATCGGTTTTAACTCCAACTGAAGCAACAGAGCCATCTCCATTGAGTCGAGGGAAACTTCCAAAGTGGCCGGTGTGGTGTAGACACAGGACGACAAAGGGCCCAACAGACTCAGAAGCATTTACACAAAGAAACAGACATGCAAATGAATCCCCCACAGATAAAAGGAGTTAACAGAAGGTGGTAAACGCCCCAGGGACAACTGTGTTCAATAGCTCGTCATTCAGCCCTCTCTCTCTCTCTCTCTCTCTCTCTCTCTCTCTCTCTCTCTCTCTCTCTCTCTCTCTCTCTCTCTCTCTCTCTCTCTCTCTCTCATTCTTTGTGTGTGTGTTGGTCCAGGGTGTGTGAGGCTGAGTGGCTCTCATGGGCAGCGCCTGTGGAATGTGCTGTTTAGCTGGGCCAGCTGAAATCACCCTCATTGAGCGGTGATAGGCCAGAGACTGCCTGGCTCCTTGGGACGGGACAGGACTTGGGAGGTGGGCGGGGGGAGGCGGGGCGGGCGTCACAGGGAGTCTAGCCAGTTGTTCCTCTGTACCTGGGCTTCCATAGATCCGGCGGGGAGCCAGTATTACTTTCTCCCACGCGGACAAAACACAGCATATGCTCGTGCTCACTCGTGGCTAACAATAGGCTCACACTGTGCACTGTTTGTTTGGCTGTGTGTGTGTGTGTGTGTGTGTGTGTGTGTGTGTGTGAAGAATTTCATTTCATTCAAAACTGACTTTACACCCATTGTCGTGTTTTCACAAAGCAATAGCTGGCATGAAAATATATCTCACTTAAGACTCTTGTATGTGGTGACATTTTCAATCATCTAATTATCTGTACTTAAGAGTGGCCATGAGTTGATGTTTTATCAGGAATAACTGCATAGCTTTTTGGAGTCTAAGCCTTCAGTGCTTGTGTGTGTGTGTGTGTGTGTGTGTGTGTGTTTTAAAAGAGTATGCTCTAATTTGCTCCCTCGCCGCATTCTTCTGTGTCTGCCTGGGGTCTGACAGCACAGCGGAGTGGAACACAGAGTTCTGAGAGAGGATATGAAGCCAGCTGGTCAGTCTGTGTTTAGGGGCGCGGGCCTGACCAGCCAGGACCCATAACTAACTGATATGAGACCGGGCCAACTGGGCCTAGATGGCTGCCAGACTGAACAAAACAGTGCAGGGGTGGGGGGAGAAGGTGCGGGATAAGCAGGGGTGTGTTGTGTTTGAGAGAGGAAGCCCCGGTGTAGACAGACAGAGAGATAATAGTGAGATTGGTGGGGGTGGGGGGGGGGGGGGTATTCAGACCATGCAGCCCCTGAGGAAGGGTATAGGGATAACTTGGAGCCTGGCTGCGAGCCAGTCCTGAGATGTTCTGATTTTTTCCCAGAAAGCTCTGGGGCCTGGAACAGGAGGCCTTTAAGGCGTCTAGTCATATCTACAGACCAGCTAAATCCCTGGGTGCACAGTGCAAAGTAGAAGGAGGAGAAAAATGCTGCCCATTGTGGGTTTTTTTTTTTTTTTTTTCTCTCATTTTATACTGAGCATTCAGTGAAGCTGTTTACATGTGCGCAGATGAATTTCCTGGCGGTCTGGATTCATAATTGCTACTCAAAGGTACTTGTCTGAGGCCTCTATTTTTGATAAAAGATGTTCATTTAAGTGTCATGCACGGCTTGGAAAGGTGACCTTGGCACTTACAAATAAGCTCTCTGTTTACTGCTAATGCTACACCGCACCAAGAGGCTTCATTATTGTTTGCTGACACCTTTCTTTGCACCAGTGATCCTACTTATGGCCATTTTATGCTTTCTGATGGCACTTAACTATGAGAAAATATATAAATCAGACTAATAAGCCAATAGACCAACTGGTGTCTTGAGGAAGTGGTTTTTTTTTTCAGTCTAGAGTTATTTTAAGCTGCTGAAACAGTTAATGCTTTGTCCATCTTGCTTCTAAGGAAATCCCAACACTGAGTGACTCATTGTCGCTGAATCACCTGGCGGGGGTGTTGTCACAGCCCCACATACCCCTCTATTGTTATTCATAATTCTTCTATTTGGTTTCACCTTCACTTCTAAATGTTGTTAGTTTTCAGTCACTTTTTGTCTCACTTGTCTGTCATCTAATGAAGACCATCATGGCTAAAACATCACATGTCATAAATACAGTTTTTGCACAGAGCAACGGCTGCGCCCCGGTCTTTTCTTCTTTTCAGTATTTTTTTGTGCAACACCTCAACTTTAGGTGTTTGAGTACAACTTAGTGTGTCCTTCCTATTTCTCACTTTTCTCCTCAGAGCTGAGCAGCTTGCCAAAGCTTGCAGGTGACAGTGGTGATGCTCATTACCAGGGCATATGCACATATACGCACAGTTGAGAACATATGTCTAAATTAACATCAGAGTGCTTGACCTTTGCAGTTGTGATATATATATATATATATATATATATATATATATATATATATATATATATATATATATATATATATATATTTTTTTTTTTTTTTTTTTTTATCTATTCAGGTAAGTGAGAAATATGCACTATTTATCTGAAGAAGTTTCCTTTTCTCTTGGACGACTATTAATGCTGAATGCTGCAATTCATAAATAATTCACAAGCATTTCATACAGAAAATAATGCAGATAAGGAAAAATACGGACAAAAATTGTAAGCTCCAATTTATTAGGGGTATTTTTCCCCTTCTCACTGCAAATTACAGGGCCGTTTTGTGAGTCTGACCTTCAGGCTTTACTTTAAAATCATTTTCAATGTTCTTTCCAGTTCTTTGTGGGACAGTTTTAATATTCAGTTGCAGTCCAGTGGGTCTCTACAGACCTGATCAACTAAAATTTGTCCCTGTTTTATGTCTCACCACCACAGCGCATGTAGTATGGGACATTATATAATTAGAGTGCCGTCTGCATGTGAATCCGTGTGTGTTTTCTTCTTTTTTTTTTTTTTAACACAATATGCACATAGATTTTGCAGTGTAATGATCATGCAGGGTTATTAATTTTATCCCCAATCAGCAATGTTATTATTAGCCATAAAAGGTGTGGAAAAAGGGTTAAATTTTCAAAAAAAAAAAAAAAACACTTCCAGAAACTGTGAACACAGTTTGACTCTGTGACACAGCATGGCACAATACTGGAAAAGGGGGCGTATCAGTGTCATGTGAGCATCGTATGAGTTGGTAAGCTTGTATACTAGACTTTGACAGATTGTGGCTTTAACACACACACACACACACACACACACACACACATACATACACACACAAATACCCGCCAGATAATACAGCCAGTGCATTGTGTCTAGCCAGCACAATAGTGGTGGTGTGTGTGGTAGCCTGGCATATGGCCTATGACCCCGCAGCCCCTCTGTCTGTGTCATTATGATACTGATAGTGTGGCTGTGGTGAATAGAGCCAGCCAGGACTCAATAGACCTGACTATGACCACCACATAAAGGCCCCCAGCGTCTGTCTTTCACCGCAGACTGATTAGCGTGTGTGCGAGCATAGACGTGCGTTGTTGACAGGGGAATATAATGAGATACCGTTGTATTATTGATGCTCCTCTTTCTCCAGCTACCTGCTGTTAGGTGGGCTGGGAGAGGCCTGGTTTGGTCACGGTGGGCTTCTTTGTACTGGAATTACAGGCTGGTCTTAACTTGGTGTAATAACTGCAGAAAAGTATTCATGTGAATTGCACCAATCACCATTTTCGTTACATGTGTTGGGGCTAACAAAATTCAAATTCAGTTCCCAGGAGGATTTTGCGCACTGGTTTTCCAAGTCGTGTCTTTCTTTCTTCTTCTCTGTCTTTATATGTTCTGCGGATCAGTCTCTTATCAACACAAGAGCCCTGCACTATAGCAATAATAACCTCTCCAGGTCTTCTGCAGTGGCTGTTGTGTCCAGTAACAAGACATGCCGCCAGTGTTAAAGAGATTCCTGAAATCACAGACAAGCTGTAGCTTTCACAGAGTGCTCCGTAGGTCATCGAGTCTAGTGGCTATTACCCAGTAATCAGTTTCAATCATTTTTTTTTAGTGCACCGAGGTCTGGAAAGTCAACAGCTTTCTATAACTGAACTATTTTCTCATTAATCTCTGGGTTGCTACTCCACAAGCCCCGAGTGACAAACTGCCTTCTGACTGCATTATCCATTGGATAGTAGCTCTCGCTATCCAGTCTCCTGCTGGGGTCAGGAGGTGACATTAACACATTAGCTAGCCCTGTAAGGGGTCAGGGGTCAGGCCACATAGTGATACCTGTCACCTGGCCCATTGTAAGCAATTTTACGCCAGACAGCTGGAATTACATCTGCCAGCTAGCTACTGTACGTGCCGAGGACTGAGTACAAAGTAGCCTGAGGGAGCTAACCAAAACACTTTAGCAGCACTTATAGCCCCTGTGCTCCTGAGCCTCCTGTTGCACCTGCGGTCACAGTAGCGCTGAGCGGTATATCAATATGTCAGTACTGTGATATGAGACAAGACATCGTAATATAATATAGCATAAGTGTTGTCTTTTCCTGGTTTATAGGCTGTGTTACAGCAAAGAGATGCAATTTCAAGAACTTAATAGTCTGCCGTAGCTGTGCTGTTAGTTGCCTCTACCTGTTTGGTCGTCACATCCACATTGCTAATGATTGCTTATAATAAACCTCTTGTGTCTAAATATCTTATGAATGCACCAATAATCAATCCCAGTTTTGTCCCAGTTTTGATATATATTGAGGTGTCTTTCAATATTTTGGGACCATCCTCTTTTCCCCAAAACTAATATCCACTCACTGCTGGACGGCACTTGATGTTTCATATTCATTGTTGGTATCCACACTGAAAAACTTGGTGTCTGTTTATCCCTCGTTTAAGGCTATTGCTTGGTTTGCAAACTACCAGAACCTCAACCATTAGTTAAGTAATCGATTAACTGCCAAATATTAAATTAATTTCCAACAATTCTGATAATCACATAATTGTTTCGAGTCATTTTTAAAACCAAAATTACTAAATTCTCTGATTCTGGCCTCTTAAATGTGATTATTTTCTGGTTTCTTTAGTCCTCTGTGACAGTAAACTAAATATCTTTGGGTTGTGGATTGTTGGTTGGGACAAAACAAGACATTTGAGGACATCATCTTGGGCTGTGGGAACTTGTAATCAACATTTTTCACCATTTTCTGACATTTTATGGGCCAAACAACTGATCTGTTAATTGTGAAATTAATCAGCAGATTAATCGATAATGAAAATAGTTGTTACCTAAAACTTTCTTGTTCATTCCCTAAACCCGTGTGCCCTAATGGTTGTCCTCGTTTCTGTCTGTGTGTTTATGTGTGAGTAGAAGTTTCCGGAGCTCAAGTTTAAGTACGTGGAGGAGGACCAGCCGGAGGACTTCTTCATCCCCTACGTCTGGTCCCTGGTGTTCAACTCTGGAGTCGGTCTCCACTGGAGCCCACAGGGCATCGAGCTCTTCAGCATGGACTCTGGCTGAAACACCACCGCTACTGACCGGGTGTCTTCTTCCATTCAGTGTAAAGATTGACTGAGTGTGTGTGTGTGTGTGTGTGTGCGCGCGCGTGTGTGCGCATTACCCTTTATATGTGCACGCTGCTTTGGAAGTGCCTCAACCTTGTACAGAATGCTTTTCTGTTTTTCTTTTTCTTTTTTGAGGGAATCCAGCACAACCGACGATCTTTCCCCCTCTTCCTCATATCATAGTAATTCTTGCATGCTTCTACACTGTGAAGCTTCGGCCATACCAGTTGGCTGTTCTCACCGCAGCAGCTGGTCATTTACACAGTAAGCCCTGTGGTGAATACCTGTTTTCAGATCAGGTGTGCTTCATCTGCCCGCGCAGAGCAACTTTACTTGACGGTCTCCACGGCACCTGCTTGTATAAGTTATATCAACACCTGTCAGACCTGTTATTTTGTGGAGCTCAAGACACTGGCGTTGAATAATCCCACATCATCATCATTATTATTATTGTTATTATTTTTTTTTCTCTCAGACAAAAAGGTCAATTAAAACGAATGCCACCTGAGTGTTACCTGGGATCTGTTGACTTTGCTGTGGTGAACGTTCTTTTACTGTTGCACTGAATGCTGAGATGGTACTATATCTTATTATTGTTCAGTACATTTCTTGAAAGAGATGGCATACATTTTATTACAGTCCTCCCTAAAGTTTTAAGTGTGGTTACCTCACAAAGCAACTTTGTGTTTATTTTGTTTTGTTTTGTTTTTTAACATATATTGCTCTCTGGGTTTGATTTGTGTTTTGTGAAACAAAGTCCAAAAAAAAAAAAAAGAGAGAGACTTTCAGTAACGATAAGATGAGGTCAAGAGGGGCATTTCTCCCCTGTCCGCCTCAGCTCCATCAGTTGATAATCCTCATTCCCTTTGTTGCAGCCACAGTTTGTTTTCCCAGGTAGTAAAGATATTCGGGGCCGAGAAGCCCACCGGTGTCGGCTGCCACCTCCAGCAACTCACTCGGAGTTACGGTTCAATTAATGCTCAATTTCAATCCTCGGCTAATATTAGCACATGATCCTCAACCCTCATCAGTTTGATTCATACGTCTTCATGTTCCTTCCGGCCCATTTAGTTGCCTTTATCCTGTGTCTTTGTCATTTCCATTTTTTTTCTGATGGTAACCAAAGGCAAGTACTTTAACTAGGGCAAGTCATTAAACCCCCATGTCCTATTGTGCGTAATCATCGTTGGCTCTTTAATTTGTCACTTTATTTGCATGTTTAACTGGAGACTCTGTATTGAATTCTGAATTATTTATTTTCATGTATGTTATTTTTTTATATTCATCCCACCACCACCACTTCACCCTCCTCAAAAAAGAAAAAAAACTTTACTGATGATCATAGTGCAATGACTATTAATACACAAAGAAATATGGTGTTACTCGACTTTGAATCTTCCTCAGCTGGGACGCTGGCTTTATATTATTACATACCATACAACAACGGCTGACATTTTTTGAATATAGAAAATAAAACTATTAAATAAAAGCAACCTAAGTGTCACATGTTCATTGAGCTGTGTAAAGCTGATTGACAAAGAACTCATTCGGGGAATTATGGACTTATAAGGGACGTGTCTTTTAACTTTTCTCATTATCCTTTACAAGGTTTTAGGTATTTTTTTGCATTTGGGCATAGATTTTACACGCAGGATGTATTTATGCATGCTCTCAGCACCTCCACTCTCTCCTTCCTGTTGTATCAGAGCCGAGGCGCAGGCCTTCCTCTCCTCTCCCAGTAACACGACCCCTCCTCTATAGGGAGGTCGTGACGTGATGCTCCGTGGACAGCTTATGGCTGCATATTTTATTTATTTAGGTTATTGGGAGCTGTTAAGATATCGACTACATGGCTTGCTAAACTGAACTCTCACTGCAGGCCGAGACAATTGCGGGGTGTCACTTTACTCAGGTAACTAGTACAGTGATGATGTATATACAGCTGGGCCTTGTTCTTCCTCTCCATGTTGGTTTCGTTTGATATATTATTTTATGGTGAATCACATGACCATGGTTGCTTATCTCAGACAGGATGCTTTCTCTTTACCTCTGTACAGGAACACCAAACAACAACAATAATAATGATAATAATTATGATTTAAAAAGCCTAAAATTCAGGTGTTATTTTATTTGCATTACAGAACATAATAAACTTCGGCACTGAGTTTGTCTCTCATGTCTTATTGTTGCCTGTTATGGTAATAGCTGGAGATGGAGCCGAAATTGAGGCATGAAACCACTTAGGGGGAAAAGTTTATGACACAATGGCACCCACTGTATTGGTGGAGCTCCCATTTCCCAAGAGAATTTCATGCCTCGCGTCTCTGTTTTATTGATTTTCATGCCTGAAATTCTCTTATTCTCAAGGACAATGTAATTGATGCAATTTGACGTAAAGAATGGCCCATTTTCAGTCGAGGGTCATTCGTAGGTTACAGTAAGATCGCATGCATGAAGAAAGTCTATCCATTGGATCAGGCTGATTCTCTCACTCTCTCTCTCTTTCTCTTTCTCACACACACACACACACACACACTCTCCCTTTCTCCCTCTTTCTCTCGCTTTTCTCCTCCCAGATCTATTATAGCAGTGCCAGATGGTTGAGGGGAGGTTTTCACAAAGTGACATGGCCCTCCTTGTTCCTGTATGGTGCAGGGTCACCTTACCAGGGGCTCCCATTTCAGGTGACAGCAGGAAGATGGATGGACCAAGGGATTCTGGGAAGGGTAGTTTATTTATTCTAAAGGCTGCTTCTTTTCCCTCAAGGTATAGGTGGGATTGCACTGGAGGCTACCGGTGTGCGGATCCATAGGTGGCCGCAACGGCAACGGCGCATCTCTTAAGTTGTGTAGAAAGTAGGGCACCAGAGACCAGTTTGCTGAAGTGGCTCTGTGCTACCTACTGGTTGCCCCTAGTGACACAGAAACTCATTAATATGACAGATTACCGTGGTAACAAGGGAAGGTCGTTAGGCTCCACTGTTTTAGGATTAGGTCACAGCAAGGGGGGGAGCAAAGCCAGTTCACGGCATACAAAGAGAGCACTGAGGGTTAGACGCAAATATTACCAATTTAAATAAAACTTACAGGCTCATAATACATGCAGTGGGTAATTTTGCCTTCTATTAGTCCTTACATCAAAGGCCTGCACAATAAACGTATGAATGAACCAAACAGCTTCAATAAAGCCAGTAGGGGAACAACAGGATTTCATTGGGAAGGTGCACAGTGCAATTATGTGCTGAGCGCAAAGGGAAAACGTCCTAAAACCGAAATCACAAAGGCAAATAAACGTGAGACAGGCATGCGGTGTGCATACTGTGAGCGTCTCCGACCCGTCACCGACCTTCTGCCGGTCAGAGGTCACAGGAAATGACCTAATTCTGGTCACCTCACCTCGGGGATTAGGCCTACTTTAAAAGTCACTTTCCTCCACCGGTGACTTTTCCCAGATACACGTTTCACGCTCGTCCCTCTGACTTTGGCGCAAATCTGCCTTGTGTTAGTTTGGCACTGAAAACCCAACAATAAACGCAACATTTTACTTAACTTTGTTTTGCAGACGTGGCTTTTCTTAAAATTTGCTGCTCAAGACTTCACAAATTAAAAACCGTTAAAGACGAGAGGCAGAGAAATTGCACACAATGTAACCCCATTTCAACCATAAGGTGAAAATTTTCCGCACCTTATTGCACATTTGTCATGTGTGCTTAATAAAAATCTTTAAATTAGTTTTCTAAAAAGAACTTTAAAACTTCACAAGTCAGAAACAGTGATCCTATGTACTTTTCTGCTTTTCGACAAGGATGATATGACCCTTATTCTTTATATGGCTCCATTATTCTCATTATCAAAGGCATACATTTAATTTTCAGTTTAATGAATGTTGTTTATGCTGCATATATTCTGCTTATTTATGCTTTAAAACATTTCTGCCATTGTGATTGTTTGGATTAATCATTTGAGTTTGAGGGGTAAAACTGTCCCGTTAGCAGCTTTAGGTGGTTTTATAATTTTGGTGGATCTAGACTGTCTACAACACCGATGTACAGTGTCATCATCAAGCAGCACGATGTGGAGCTCTGTGAACTCATGCTGCTCTAAGCTGAGCTTTTTGAACCTCAATGAGCTTCAGTTCACAGCAGACACTCCGTCTCCGGCTCAGTGGTGTCTGATGAGCGCTTCCTCGTTTTCACCTCAGGGAGAAATTGTTGATTTTACACAGCTCTTGACTCAAATGTTCAACTTACTTCACGACTTACAAATTCACTTTAAACGGAAAGAGACGCATGTGGGGAACCGGGCAAAGTGACTTGGAAACTAATCCCATTGGTGAGGCCACCAGGATTATATAATGACCTTTGACCTCCCACAGTTCACTGGAATGTCACTTGGCTTAAAGTCTACAGGGCAGGTCGACTGAGAGCTAATAATTTTATTAATCTCTCTCTCTCTCTCTCTCTCACACACACACACACACACAATTGTTAGCACAGACATTGACAGATGATTGATTTTTCAAGACAAACTGAACTGAACATCCAGCTTCTGCATTCTCACTTTTTTAAATTTTATTATTAGTTTTTTTTTCTTTAATTATACAGTGGCATTTCAAACATTGGGGCTTTGGTCTTCTCTGACACCATATCAGATGTGAAAGAGAGGGTAGAAGTCTCTTCTATCTTTTTAATTAAAGTTGTGTTATATTTATCGCCGTTATCTTAGCACCGAGGCGCTCCCTGTATGCCATCCTCATCCCGTTTGGAGCAGACTGGTTCAGACAGAATAAGCCTCTTTAATTGCATATGCATGACCCCTTGTCTAAAAGCAGTTACTCTGTCAATAAATTATAGGAAAGCCCAGAACTGCTATCTAGAATGTTAATCATCTCTCTTCCTCTTGTAATTGTTTTTACCCTGTTGCATGTTTTCTGGAATCAGCTGTGTGGGCTAGATTATAGGCTACAGGGTAGGCCCGGGCTAATAATGCTATCTTCTTTAATTAATGTGGAGGTGGGGATTTGAAATAAGTAAAGGGAAAAGTGCTGTGGCTCGATCTTTGTGATGCAAAATGTTAAAATACTTGAGCAAAACCCCTGCCGGCCCTGCATCTCTCCTCTTCATCTTTGCAGGCTAGAATGCAGACAAAAGTCTTGCAGTCAGACTGAAATGGAAAACGGCGAGATAAAATAGCCTACTTCCTGGAGTCTGGAGAATAGACACTTAGTTGCACACAATAGGAAGGGCAGGGAGAGGGGAGGGGGTCTAGGGTCTGCAGTCACTTCCACAATTCTTCTGACAGACCTTTTCCCCTGACTGATTACTTCCAGACCACCTTAAAAAGCGGCGCAGCCCGCTGCCCAAGTTGGGGTTTTTGCTTTGCGCTCTTGTGCGGCGCCAGTGGGGGATTGTGGGACAATGTGGGGCTGAGCTGCTACCTCCCTCACTCACTCACACACACACACACACACACACACGCGCACCCTCCCCCATACCCCACCCCTCACACATCCCTCACATCATCATTATCAGCCATCCATCCCTCTGCCCTGCAGCGACACTGGCTCGCTGGCAGCCACATTAACATACTGCTGCCTGCACCTCCTCCCCTGGCCTACTGTCTGTCTAGAGAGCACAATTAGGCTGCGGAGGAGCCACACGCACACACACACACACACAGCAGGCTGGGACCCTGTGTGTCTGAGGTCTGTAAGGTCTGCAGCGACAGATGTCGTCCTGCTCTGTTGTGTGGATTGAGAGAGGATGTGGATACAATTACATTATTTATACAATTAAGTATATATATATATATATATATATATATTATGCTGTTCCAATTCCCATTGTATTTCCAATCCTATTGCGAAGACTGTTAGACGTGAGAGCAGTGAGAGCAGTATTGCCCAAACAGGCGGACCAGGGCCAGATTTGAATGAAACTAACAAATAAATTTAACCTGCGTGTGCCTCAATCTCTCCTGTAAATGGATCACATCAACTCGGCGCCAGTGAACAGGGATTACTTCATCAAGAAAGTAAATGCTAACAACATGGGCAAATTCTAGGCTGCCACTGATTTATTGCCAGGCACAAATGGAAATTAATCCTCCACTGGCGCATCATTCCACTGGATACAGAAGTGTGTAAACTGTGTAATGATAGGCCACTTACACACTTAAACACACAAACACACAAACACACACACTGAACCAGTTCAGCTATTTCCAATGTGAAGCTAAATGTCCAGAGGGCGGCAGCAGTGCGCTCCCATCGTATTGGCTCAGACTGTCAGATATGCAATACAACCAGCCAAAAATAGACAGGTTGATCAATATAGCAATGACACAAAAAGTTTTATTTTGCAGGAGGGAAAAAAGCAGCTTGACTGTTTAACTGTCCACGCACTGCTGATTACCACATCACATTCGTTCCTTTATTTAGCAGCTTTATGTCTACCATCATAAGCCAGCATGAGCACAGGCCTCCTTTAATATGAATACTAAAACACTAGAGAGAGAGAGAGTGACTCGCTCTCCAATAAACAATTTTGTACAGGAGGGAAAGAGACGCTTAAATGATGAGGATTATTCTTGTTATTATCATTATGATGCAATTCTATGTATATTATTTTGTTTTACCATTCATTCAGTATTCGTAGTAATAAAGCATATTGAATTTATTTTGAAATGAATAAATTTGAGAGTTTCTCTTGTGTGCAAATGCTAGTTTCCCAACCATGCCGCCCTGTGCTCAACTTTAAACTGTCAACTTTTTTTCGGAAAATGTTAACTCTCCTGCCCCGCAGACGTTTTTCTCGTGTGTGTGTGTGTGTGTGTGTGTGTGTGTGTAAGAGAGAGAGAGAGAGAGAGAGAGAGACAGAGTATGTGTGTGTATGTGTGTGCTCGTGTGTGTGTGAGAGAGTATGTGTGTGTGAGCGTGTCAGTGCGTGCGTGCGTGCGTGCGTGTGTGTGTGTCCACGCGCGCGCTGTGGGCTCTACTTGATCTGTTGTTTGCGCAACACAATCACATTTCTTTTAAGCGACAGGGTGTCTAGACACACACGTGACCGGGCGCGTCAATGCGCACTGGAGACTGGAGACGGAGCAAGGGCACCCAAACCATCCGCCTCATTTGCAGAGCCTTTACCCCCTCAAGATCACTGCTCGGTTCGCTTTCTTCCTCACCCGGACACGGAAACTTCGCGTGAGATACGAGGTTGGATTATTTTATCCGAGGGATTGGCTACTAAAATAGGTTACAAGGCTCGCCGCGCGGACGTAACCCGAGGGTCTCTCTCTGCGCTTTCAAACGCAACTCAACTCGGGTTAGATATTCAGTCTGGATCAGACCTGGATTTGCTCCCTGGCTTTTTGGACGAGGCTCATTCCTTCCAGCATTTCCCCGAAGACCACATCCTCTGCAGACGAGTGTCATATTTAGATGATAAGGGATAAAAAATAATAATTAAAAAAAAAACACAAGCCTTGTCAGAGCCTTACTCCGTACCGTCGGATCAAGGATTTGTGGATTAATGCTCTTCAAGACACCGGGGCGAGCTTCGGTTTTCATGGAATAATAGTGATAGCGTTTAGCCTTAATTAGGCCCGTATCAAATTTCCATATAGCACCCAGACGCGTAGATGAAGAGACGTTCTGACCATGCTTATACAGTTGAAATCAGCACGAAGTGTATTTTAGTTCAGAGTAAGCTTAAACAGTTGCCTGCATGTCGCCAAGTGAATAATTGTAACGTATTTGGGCTACATGCTGCTGTGGTGTAGCGATTTTCAAGCGTCCCCGGTGCTGTCCCGCCGTTATAAATGTTTATAAGCTGCTAGGCGGGCTGTTCGAGTCTTAAATACCTTAAGGTGATGGTTACTTATCCCCTAAGGAAAAGGTGGACTGCCACATGAACCCTGACTGCTTTTCAGAGATCTAGTTTATAGGGCTAGGCAACGGAGACTGGCGTATGCTACAGATTGCCTCTGCTTATCCGGCTCCCAGTTTTTCCACCGTATTATCTCAGGCTGCTTGTCATTGCCTGGACACGGATCCCGGAATCTTCATGATTTGCGGACACCATGCTCGTTTTTTAGCCGGGGAACCCTCTTTTCGTCCCGCATGTTTAGGACCAAACGATCGGGGCTCGTCCGGCGACTCTGGAGGAGCCGTGCGCCCGCCGAGGGCGACGGGGACGCGGATAGAGGGACGCATGGCTCCGGGGGCTGCTGCATGGGCAAAACGACAAAGGTCTCCAAGTCCAACGCCGGGTCGGAGGCTGAATTGAAGGCGTTGACCCACTCGATACTGAAAAAGATCAAAGAGAAACAATTAGAGGTGCTCTTGCAGGCGGTGGAGTCCAAGGGGGGTGCCCGAAGCCCCTGCTTGCTCCTGCCTAGCAAAGTGGACGCCAAAGTGGGTCAACAGTCTTACTCCCTCCCCTTGCTGCTCTACAAAGTGTTCAGGTGGCCGGACCTCAGGCATTCCTCGGAGCTGAAGAGGCTGTCTTGCTGTGAATCTTATGGGAAAATCAACCCAGAGCTCGTTTGCTGCAATCCGCACCACATGAGCAGGCTTTGTGAACTCGGTGAGCTGGGACTATCTATCATAACAGTGATGATGATCATAATAATAACAGCTTAAAAACATCTCTGAGATTGTAAGGGGAACATTTTATGACACACTGTTAAATCTAGCGGTCAAACCATGTGCCATTGTGTGTTTTTTTTTCTTTTCTTTCAAATAATTACCAGAGCCTTATAGTTCTAATTAGCCTAATTGAAATGACATCACCTCTCCTGGCACTGTGATCTTGAGTTTCCATAAGGTCAAACTTGGCCGAAGTGGCAAAGTGTGTCAAGTAGCAATCTTCATCTTTGGGGCGGCGTGATAATGTTGTCAAGTTGTGTTGTGTTTCGCCTATCAGGCTGCATCGGGAAAGTGACAACCCAGCCGTTTCTAAATAGCATCGACAGTGCCTGCTTATGCTTATTTGCCTGTATTAGTTAGTTTTCTAGCCATGCTGATCCCTGTCGGTATTTGTTGTAATCACATTCCAAGTTTGCTGGCTTGTATTAGCTCGGGCATCTGACCCCCCCTCCCTCCGCATGCAAAAGTTGCTCAGTCCACCTAAATACGGGATGTTTTGAACTTCATCATCAGGCATTACTTTTTTTTTTTTTTTTTTTTTTTTATCATTACACAATTAATTTCCAAAGTTCAACGACTCGGGTAGACCCTTTTAGTCTTTCCACGGTGAAGTTTCCAGGCTGTGTGTGCGTGGTGTCCCGGGCCAAAAGAGGCCCGTATCTCAGTTTGTCCTAGACGCTGATAGTGGCCCTCCTGGCGCCAGGCGGCCCCCTGTTTATCTGCCTGCCAAATGAAAGGCAATAGCCGCCCGGCCGCCACACTGCCTCTCCAGCCTGAGCTGACACAAGCCCTCTCCCTAAAGAATGACAACTCTTATCATAAAGTTGAGATCTCTCCCCGTTTTTTTTTTTCCTCTCTCTCATACTCTGCCTCTTTTTCCTCTCTTTCCTCCTCACGCAGAGTCTCCTCCTCCTCCATATTCGCGTTATCCCGTGGACTTTCTTAAACCACCAGGTAAGTTGGATTTTTTTTTGTTGTTGTTGCATTCGCCCCCTGGCAAGTCTGCAAGTTGCATATTGTTGAAGTGTCTCTGTGCAAAGCTGCCTCACACAGCGGTTATATTTAAATTTGCCTGAGCTGAGCTGAGCTAGACTGCAAAACCACATCTCTTGCAAAAAAAAAAAAAAAAAAAAAAATCATGCAAATGCTTAGAGAGATTTATATGCAGGATTTCTTTTTTGCATCTGCAGTCTTGTGTTGTCTTTCCTCTCAGATATATGACATTACATACACATATAGTCTTACGCATACATGACACTAGCTCCATTACGCATTTGTGTGTGTCTGTGTCTGCCTGTGTGTCTGTGTGTGTGTGTGTGTTGGGAGGGTGTGTGTGGAGGAAACGGCTCCATGTTATGTTGTGATTTATGATAGCAGTGGAGTGGCACGCCTGGCTGGCTGGGCAGTTATAGCATGGCTGGCAGCCAGGCCAAAGCAGCACAAAGTTGAGATACCAGCTAGCTATAGACTGACTGGCAATCACCATGGGCACAGTGTCTCTCTCTCTCTCTCTCTCTCTCTCTCTGTGTGTGTGTGTGTGTGTGTGTGTGGACGGTGGTGCCTGCTTGTTTGTGTGTCAGTCTGTTCATCTATCTATTGTGAATCGCACAACAGAGCAAACAGACAGACAGCGGCGTCTCTGGAGCCAGCAAGCTTTTATCAACCGAATTGATCAACAGATTAAGGCTGAGGGCTTGGGCAGTTTCATCATCCACGTCTCTGTTTGTGTTTGTGTGTGTGTGTGTGTGTGTGTGTGCGTGCACGCGCTAGAGAGTGCAGTAGAGCATATAAACAACTCAGCTTCTCCCAGTGATCTTTCAGCCAGTTATCCCAGTGTGAAGTAATCATGATTTTTCTCGTAACTCAGACTTTAGTAATACCTGGTGGTTTTCTCCTGCACCTCTGCGAGCCTCCGCCGTGCTGTTTTGACTGTCTACTTCCCCGGTGCTGCAGAGTGCCACCGCATATTATATCATGGCCCAAGTCAGTTTTGAAGGTTGTTAGATTCTGAGATAACCAAGATAGCGTGAGGGCATCACAGAGGCAGGGGAAGAGGAGAGAGAGAGAGAGAGAGAGAGGAGGGGGGTCTTGTTGGGGAAGGCAGCCTCCTGCAGCGCTCCATTGACTGCTCGCTGGAGTTTCTCTTGCAACATATAAAGGGATGCTGCTCCCGATTGACAAAGATATGAATGGATGGATCCAAGTGCATCTCCCCTCTGCCTCGCTCGCCCATCTCTCTTCAGTCGGTGCAGGAAAGGCTCGTAGAGAAACAATGACCCGTCGCCCAGCCAGTCAGCGAGGAGAAGGAGAAAGTGGCTTTCACCGAGTGCAAACAATAGGAAGTCATTGCAGCTGCAGCTGTGGTTCTTCGAAGGTCTCCCTCTCTCTCTCACGCGCTCACTCCCTCTGCCTGTCATTGTTGCGTTCAATTCAAGTCCTGATCCCTTGATTGTATTATATTCAGCGGAAATGTGTTGCCAGAGCATCGAATGATCTAAAAAAAAAGTCCACAGGTGAATAACAGGGAGTGAATACCTCTTTCACTTGTTTGAGAGCTTCAGGATACTTGGTTCTCAGGTTGTTGCATGTGCAGCTCCCACACTCAGACCTTAACCTGTGGAGAGATAGATACTGGTTTGGCTCTGTTTGTGTAGAGCCGCTTGTTAATGTGTGAAAAGAATTTCACGTGGGGGGGGGGGGGGGGGGTGTTTAAATGACAAAGCAAAGCAAACAGCTGCATAAAGAGCACAGGTTGCACGCAGAAAAGGGAAATGATCTCAAGGCTCATAAAATCAACCAAATTGGGCGGATGGAAGTTGTCCACTCTGATCATATTTTTCTTTTTTTTTTTTTTTCTAAAGAGGTAAAGCACATTTGCCTCTCCTTCACCTGTCATGCGGTGACCATGCTCGCTTTCCTCAGCTGCAGCTGTGGCTCTTCAGAGGAGACTTTCTCTTTCTCTCTCTCTCTCTCTCTTTTGGGGAAAGACAGTGAAAGAGTACATATATTAATAGGACAGTGGAGCAGGCTGAATGACATACACACACACACACACACAGGCGCACACATACTGGCAGGACAGATGAGCTTATCATGCAGACAGGCAGGGGTCTTTCCCCAGTGCCTGGGGGAGCTGTCAATCACAGGCTCCTTCCCATTACTGGAGGCCATTATAATTTTCTGTAATATTCTCATGACATTATGTTTACTGTGTATTAGGCTTTGTTCAGTCCTGTAATGTAATGTTCGTTTCCACTCGAAATGACATTAGCAGAAGCGGCATGGTTAACTTTTTAAAAGGCAATCAAATGTTGTAAAGCAGCAGAGGAAATTTGTGTGTGTGTGTGTGAGAGAGAGAGAGAGAGAGGCGGGGGGGGGGGGTTGGTGATGATGATGATGATGGTTTTACGACTTCAATGAGCAGGAAGTGGGGTTATATGTGTCAGGGTGCCTGTCCGCTCCAGCAGCAGCGGTCAATATGAAAGCAGCCCAGACGTAAAGCGCTACCTTGTTTCAGCTCTGGGGAATATGAATCACACACTGTCTCTCTCTCTCTCGCTCTCTCTCGCACTCTCTCTCTCTCCCCGTCTCTCTGATGCCCCTCAGCCCTGTGGTCAGCTGTGAACTGTTGCCCGGGAGACCGGGGCTGACTGCTGGCAGCCAATGAAAGCGAGGAAAGGCAGGGCCATGCCCGTGCATCTCGTTACTGCGACCGCAGCAGCACGGGCCGCGTCCGGACAGGGCAGGGTGCAGGGCAGGCAGTGAAACCACACCGGGTGCTGCTTCTTTACTGTTTTCTAACTCCTGCAGCTCGGCTCGGTTAAACAGGATGCCAGTCAAAGTTTTTATTAATTTTTTTGTTTGTCTTGTCGCCCTTTGTGGACAAATTACTCTTCACTTTGCTTGGTGGTGCTTGTTACATGGCTGTCATCGATAATAACAAGACCTGAGTTGAGTCACACATCCTGTGCTTTGACAGTATAACCCAAAGGGACATGCTCAGTTTTCTCTCTAATACTGTTTTTTTTTTTTTTTTTTTTAAGAATTTTAGTCATGTGCAACCGAGTTTAACTGGCTGTAACGTCTCAGGAAGCGGCGGCGGTGGCATGCATCGCAGTTTAGATAGAGCGAAGGTGACCGGCGACGCAGACGGCGGCCGGCTGGATGGTTAGGTGCAGCGCGGCGTTGACGTGCAGCGAATGGAATGTATCATTAGCGAATACCAGGCTACCAGCGGCAGTGCTGCAGTGGCGGCCCGCTCCCAGTGGCACACAGCTCTATTCAACACTCGGTGGTTTTGTTAAAGCTCCATTCAGGCGTCATGTTGAAACTAGTCTAGATTACAAGTCTTGGTGGGAGTTTATTATTCAAACACCAAAAAAAAAAAAAAAAAAAAGAGAGCGAGAGAGAGAGACTCAAAGAGAAAGAGACTCCCCCCCCCTTGTCTGCCTGCTAGTATGCCATTAAGAAAATTTACAGTACACAGCTTTCAAGGCTGCCTTTCTGAGTCCTGTCTGCCTCATTGTTTTCGCTATGATGGATGTATCCTGCTAAACTGTGGAGTCCTATTAGTGACCCAGGCGGCTTCATGCGCAAACAAACACGCGCACGCACGTTCACACGAGCACAAATACGAGGTTGGCTCATGACTTCGGGGCAGAAAACAACTTTTCTTGGAGCAGCTTGTTGATTTCCTGGGCACGGAAGTTGTGGAGGGCTGAGTTTGGCGGCTCGAGGTTTCCCCTTTGAGGGCCACACTGAGCTGCGTAAATGTGAAGATGCGTCTTTTTCCTTGTTTTCGCCGTCGATCCAGCGGCGCCAAGACGGCGGCACTTTGCACTTTCTTGTTGCGCTGAAGTGTGGACGGTGGACTTTTGGGAAGCTGAAAATGCAAGACACAAGCAAACCAAGGATGGCTCTCTCGTTTCTCAGAAAGCTGTATCTTAAGAATTTCCCAGTTTGGGATCAATAAAGTAAATCTATCTATCTGTCTAAAGCATGGCTATCAAGTTTGGAGACCCAGAACAGAAAAAATTGCAAACCCTCGCCTCACCGACAGCGGTAAAAGAAACCCGCTCTTTCCAGATCGGCAGCCGGTCTGTGCCGGGACGGAGGGCTGACTTCCTTTTCTAGAGCAGTGGATTATGGGGGATTATCTGCGGCCTGTGTCAAGACAGGGTGTAAGAAACTCTGCTCTGTAACGTCTCCTCTCTGTGCGTGTGAGCGTGTGTGTGTGTGTGTGTGTGTGTGTGTGTGTGTGCTTGCTCGTCAGCGTCTTCATTAGGCATTGATTTCACCGGAGTGATTGACGGCCTCACAGCTGCTGCCCGGCCGTCTCTCTCTCCCTCATACGAGCGTGCGAGCACAGACACACAGTAATAAAACACGGCCCTCTCTCTCTCTCTCTCTCTCTCTCTCTCTCTCCGTTCTCCGCTAGATTCTCCAGACTCTGGACCTTCATCCAGTGACACTGGGGGAACGACCTACTCAGCCCCCGTGGGGCTTTCAGGTAAATATTCCTGCAGTTTCTTCATATTTCTCCCTTTTTTTTTTTTTTTTGACCCTTTCCTCCTAAATTGCTTCTCCCTTTCGTCGCTCTCGTTATTTTCCTCATCGGGTCTCTTTTCTCTCATTCCTTCCTTGTGCCCACTCCTTTTTCCGACACACACACACTCATTCGACTCCCCCCCTCACTTGCAGTGATGAGGCAGTGATTGTGGGGGCCCCTGCTTCCCCTCTGTAATAAAAAAGGGAGTGAAGGAGGGAGGTGTGTTTCTCCCACATCCACATAAATTCCTCCCTCCTGGCTCTTTGAACAACACTTCTCTCTTCTTCTCCTCCTCCTCCTCTTGCTCTCCTCTCTTGTTCTGTCTCCTGTGCTGTGTTATGTTGTAATGGAAGACAAACACGTTGAACTGCTGTTTGAAGACTACACTCTCTGTGTGTGTGTGTGTGTGTGTGTGCAGCATTGTGAAGAGAAACAGTGATGTGTGTAGAGCAGGAAGGCAGGCCGCCGGCTCCGCTCGGTGTGTACGAGTGTTTGTTTGGGTGTGTGTTTTTTTTTTTTTTGCGCGCACGGACGCTGTCTCTGCAGACGGGCGGACAAGGGAGAGACACAGGTTTCTTTCTTCGCTCTCTCTCTCCTCTCTCTCGAGCAGGAGGTGTTTCTGGCTTCCGCAGCTCTCTCTCTCTCTCTCTCTCTCCCATAATCCCCTCTGGCAGCGCTGCCTTCCTTACCCGGCGCCCTGTCCGCAGCCTGCAGAATAAGATGGTGTTTACGAGAGAGAGAGGGAGAGAGAGAGAGTTTTCTCTCCTCTGCCTGAGGTTGCTCTGTGCTGTTCTCTGCTTTCCTTCACCTCAGATGGTTCTCATTACTGGGCCTTTAAAGCCTGTTTTATGTCAGTTGGTGTTCGCTGCCCGTCCCCCCCCCCCCTCCTTTGTTTGGTGGGGGTGGGGAAGCCTGCCTGTGTGTGTGTGTGTGTGTGTGTGTGTGTGTCTTTTAGATGGGGGAGAAGATTGGTGCAGTGCTTTCATGAACAGAGGGGCTGAATGATCACTCTCTCTCTGTGTGTGTGTGTGTGTGTGTGTGTGTGTGTGTGTGTGTGTGGTGGGACGGGAGTCAGGGTGGGGGTGGGGGTTAAAAAGCTAGCCTCTGAGGAGCCAGCCTCAGCGCCACATGAATAAAACTCTGGCTGGCGGTCCGGCCTTCATTCAGTTCCTCGCCCCTCTGCTCATTCTCTCTCTTTCCGACTCCTCGCCCCCCCCTCCTCCTCCTCCCTCCAGCTCCCTCAATCCCTCCCTTTTAACCCTTCGCCCCTCCCACCCGCCTCCCCCTCCTGTAGACCCTCGCAGACGGACACTGAAGTCCTCCCTGTATGCATTAACTAAAGACACATTTTAGACCCAGTGCAAACTGTGAAACCCAAGACCCGCAGTCTTTACAGGAGCCCCCTCCCTCCCTCCGTCACTCCTCCCTCTCTAAGGCATATACGCCCCCCCCTCCTCCTTCCTCCCTCCTCGCCTGTTTTCCTTCCTGGCGAGGATGACAAGGCGGCGGTGGCCAGCCCTCAGTGAATGGCTCTCCTCAGTGAGCGAGGCCAAAAGGCCGGGGCAGGATGGCCGGAGCGCTCTGCCTCTGGAGCCGGGGCCCACATCTCCACGGGCCGGGCACCGGGGGAGGGCCGCTCCATCCCTCCCTTTCCTCTCTCTCTCTCTCGCGCCCCCTCTCTCCTTTCTCCCCTCCCTCCCTCGCTTCCTCGCGCGCTCCCTCCCTCTAGGGCCCTGACAAAAGAAACACGGCTCTCCCAGAGGCCCGCCGCTGACCTTCTAATTCACTCTCTCTGCCCTTTTTATGTCCTTCTCCAGACGTATTTACAGAGAGGAAGGAGGAAGAGAGAGGAGGGAGGCGGCGAGGGAAGGAGGGTGGCAAAGTCAAGGCGGCAGTGTAGTAGAATGATTCAGTGCTTGTCTTCTTTTGTGCGCCGAGTTCCCCTGTGTCTGGATTTGACTCCTTTGTTAAACGCTGCAGCTGAAGAAGTGGAGCGCTAAAGCAGCTGTAATCGAACGGCGGGGTAAATTACCCCGACAAACAGAGCAGAGATTGAGAGGGCGTCCATCCTCAGACAGAGCAGACAAGATGAGGAGAAGGATTACATCCTCCTCTCCTCTCCCATCCCCCCCCTCTCACTTTTTTATCTCTCTTGGAAAGCCCGGCCGCCCAGGCCAGTAGGAGTTAAGTGCGCTGCGACAGCAACAAGCGCAAATGCAAACTAGGCTGCCTGCCAGGCTACCAGCTCCAAAGCTCCTCTCGCTGGCTCACGTCATCGGCTTGGAACAGAGCAGAGCAGGGGAGAGCAGGAAAAAGGAGAGGGGGGCCGATGGCTGCGGGCCACGAGCTGGGTGCTGGGTGCTGGTCTTGGCCCGAGCCACGGCTTGGGCCGAGCTCAGGGGCGGGAGTGCACCCGGGGACGGGCGTCCAGGGGGTGGATATGGGGGAGCAGAGCGGGTCAGGATCCGCGAGGAGTGCGTTTGCTGTTACAAGTCTGTGGAGCCTTGAGCAAAGACTGCATTGCATCAAAAAAACTCCCATCTTAAGACGCCATTAAGTCTCATTTTAAGTCTTTTAAAATTCTTAAAATAAGTGAACAACATCTGCCAGCGGGATGAGATAATTCTGCTTGTTCCCAATGCTAATCAACTTGTTTCCAATTTTTTTTTTTTTTTTTAAATCAAGTGTCATTTTCTTAAGACCTTTTCCTGCCTTGTTATTGTATTTCTTTTTTCTCCCAGGAAAATGTCAGAAAAATTGAAACTGCACTGGAAATAAGTGGGATTATTTATACTGGCAGATGTGTGTGAGTGTGTGTGTGTGTGCGCGCAAAGGTGAGCACCAGCCAGAGTCCTGGCCCTGGGGGACAAGGTCTCTGTGTGTGTGTGTGTGTGTGTGTGTGTGTGTGTGTGTGGGTACATGTGCGCATATGCAACCTGTATTCGCAGAGGCGCGTTATAGACGTGTGTGCGTGCCAAGCTCGTATGCATGTGTAGCGGTGGTGTGTGTGTCGGTGGCATGCCTGCTGGTGCCGTCGGAGAGTGACCCCGGAGTGCCTGTGTGTAAGAAGATCCAGTAGGCCACAGTGACATGTACGCACGCACGCACACACACACACACACACACACACATACACACATACATACACACACCCATACACACACAGGCGGGTAGAATGACCTGGTGCGAGCCCTGGCACATGGCCGAGTGTCACACAGGCGCTTCCTCCTGCCGCAGGTTAAATTTAGGTCGCGTTGTATTCTTATACCGGCCGCCAGTCACCGAGCTCGACAGACAGTCGGACGGCCCATCAGTCAGTCAATTAGTCATCCTGTGAATCAGCTGGATGTGGAACTAATCAGGGGGCTGTGGCACTTTTTTAAGACGATGAGATTAAATTTAGGTTTGAAACACAACTAGCTCCGGTCCAGTTTCGGTCCAAGCCCCGGCGAGAAACAGCCAAAAAGATCCCATTTTCATTTTTGCTCTGATTCTGTTTGATGTCATTATGAAGTAGGAAGGAGATTAGGCGGAAAAAAAAAAAAAAAAAAAAAATAACAAAATAAAATCCAGCTCTTGTGGTGTCTGTTACAGCCGATATTATTTCCCGAGGAACTATTTTAGATTTTTTTTTTTTTGGAAAGCAGCTCCAGCACCTTGAAGAAACAACCCAGTGGAGGAAGCTGGGAAAACAGAGCAGCCTCAGTCTCTCTCTCTCTCTCTCTCTCTCTCTCTCTCTCTCTCTCTCTCTCTCTCTCTCTCTCTCTCGCGGCATTCCTGCCTTGTTTGGGTTAGCGGGGAGAGGAAAGGGCTGCGCAGGATGTGACCTCATGTCTTTGAGGAAAAGGCGAGCGGACAGGGAGGCAGCCGAGGCCTCCGCTCGACAGAAAACAAACAGTGGAGCCCGCCGAGCTGCACTCAAACAACGCTAATCAAAGAAAGAAAGAAAGAAAAAGAAAGAGAGAGACAAAGTGCCCGTCTCGGTAACCTGTGATCAAAATGTCTTTGTTTTTTTCGCTTCCCTTTTTTAGAGAGATAGAAATGTAATTGTGTGGCAGAAATTCTTCCCAGCCAACACTCGCTACAGTTTCCAAGAAACTCTTGAGTGGAATGTTTTCTTCACCTTTTCTTTTTAAAAAAAAAAAAAAAAAAAAAAAAAAGTATTTCAGTTTCATTTTTCCTCCCTTCAATCTTGATTTCTCTTTGGTTTCCTTGTTTTTCTTGAAGAGTTGGAGGGAGGAATGGAGAGAGAGAGACAGAGAGAGAGAGAGAGAAGATGGCGGGTTTGGGTGGAGGGAGAAATGGCCGGCAGCTCTGCTCTGTTCTCTGTAATTTGGAGGCTGTGTTAGCCAGTGAAGTGAGCGGAGCAGAGCCGGGCCGCTCCGTGCCGGGCCAGGATCTCTCATTACTCCCCACTTCCTCTCCTTGCGCGGCAGCCAAGCCGCCTCTTGGCAAGGGACTTAATTTTGGTTTTGGCCGTCCTCTGTTCCCCACCCTGTGTCATTATGCTGCACAAATCAGAAAAACAGCTCAGCGGAGACGGAGAGAGGATAGAGAAAAAAATAAAAAATAAAAAAGCTCGCCTAGCTTGCGTGTCAGTGTTTTGGGTTTTTTTTCCTGCGCGGAAGATTATTCATAGATGGTGATGCATTATGTAGTGTGGCATCAAGATAGTGCAGGCCCGGGGTGAGGGCTGCAGTTAGCCCGGCTTACCTGAGCACAGCCAGCTGATTGAAAGGTGAGGGAGAGAGAGAGAGAGTTGGAAGGAGGCCCAGAACAAGATGGACATTGTTTTGGTTCGCAATCACTCTGTGGCTGGGGATTTTGATATTACCTCAATGTATGAAGAGAGAGGGAGAGAGAGAGAGATCCCCTAGAGAGGGTTAAAGACGGAAAGGGAAATAGGGGAGATAAGTGGAGGTACATTCCTGCAAACGTGTGAGTGGCACGGCAACCAAATTCTGCGTGTGACTCCGCCCACCGAGCGGCTCATTCACGTACGGTCCGACAGCAGAATTGTGAAGGAGCGAGGAGAGAAGAAGGGATGACTCCTCGTCTTTCTACCTCCACAGCTTTTCTGTCTCGCCTTGTGCGATGTGTAGAGGTTTGTGCGTAGGTGTGTGTTAAAGTTGGTTTGTGTATAGGTGTGTGTGTGTGTGTGTGTGTGTGTCTGCCTCGTCCTTTCATCTCCGCCGCAGCCGTCTCAGTACCCACGTCTCCGTCGCACACCGCAAGCGCCGTCAACGCCGCGCGCGCACATGCACAGACACACTCACACAGGTGCATAATTATCAATAACACCTTTTTTCTTCCGAGCAGCGACACAACAAAGGCTCGCCACACACTCGACTGGCTCGGCGGGTTGTCTGTGTCTGTGCGAGGCGTCCGTGTCAGTGTGTTCCCACGGTGTCTCCGCCGTGTGGGTGGTGCCTTTTTCGGCTTGTCTGTCCATCCGTGCGTGGCTGCGGGCGCCCATTGGTGCGTGCGTGTGTGTGTGTGCGCGTGTTTAAGTCAAAGTGAACTGATGACATCATTCCTGCTCGCCTGGCACCGCATATCCAACTAGTGAGTGTTTGTTTACCCTGTCACCCTGGGAAATCTGGGTTGCAAGGGATGGGTGTATGTGTGTGTGTGTGTGTGTGTGTGTGTACAGGGTCAGCATGATGAAGTGTTGGAATAATACCGGAATAGTGAAGAGGCTTTGCAAGGGAGCAAACTGTCCTTGAGAGAGGTATTGCTACGCTGCACTAGTTTGGCGTTCTTCTAGTTGTGTGTGTGTGTGTGTGTGTGTGTGTGTGTGTGTGTGTGTGTGTGTGTGTGGCGGGGGGTGCAAGGTGCGATCCAGTTCCTATCCAGTTCATTAAGAAATGTTCCTATGCTGTATATATCGGAGCTGGGAGAATAATAATGAAAAGCTCATTTGCAAAAACAGATTTCTCCATTTGAATTTATTAAAACCCTTTTAAACTTTTTGGAATTTCATTAAAATTTACTTTATATTTATTTCTATTTTTATATGTTTATTTAGCGTGGCATAATGTTTATCCTAAATCATGCTTTGTGTGGTTACTCCAAGCAGTATCAGTGAAAAACGTGTATTCATTTTAAGAATGGCTTTTATCTGTTTTTTGCAAATGAACTCTTCAGTTGTAACGGAGAGAGATGTTACGGACGAAGGCGCGAGGAAAACAGATGTCGATTTCCCAAACTCGGCCTCGTCCTCGCCCCGCTTGGATGCCAGCGTCCCAAACCCCCTCCCGTCCCGTTGTTTCTGTTACAGATCGGTAGATAGCGAGACTCCGCCGCTCTCTCTCTCTCCCCACCTCTCACTGTGGGTTTCCTGCCGTCGTGGGCTTGTTTAGCTTTCCTGAACTAGAGGAAGGAGTTGACATCTTCCTCTTGCGTAACCCTAATTGGGCGCTTCCTCTGTCGGCTAAACCGCCCACTTTCTACGTTATCGGCTCACCAGTAAAATAAATTCGAGCCCAGTGAGTGCAGATGCGCCACAGCAGAGACCAGAGGCACGTCCAAAATACATCTGCTTGACAAAAAAAAAAAAAAAGCGTGTTAATACGAATCTATGATTGCTGTCTCCGGGGGCGTTATTTTCACTTAGTTCATAACTAAACTGCAAAATCATTTCACTTCCCTTTCTGCTTCCCACTGCCCTTACACACCTGTGATTTTCATGCTTTGGCTGCTTGAACGGTTTCAAAACCAGTCACTTTAGCCGAATAATGCATCAGGTTTCAGGCTAAAAACAAGTTTTTTTTTCTTTCTTTGCTCCTCAAAAGACATTTTGGAGCTGCACAGAGAATGAGTGGGAGAAGCGGTGTAGCCCCAGCTTCCTGTGCTTGGCTCTGTGTGTGTGTGTGTGTGTGTGTGTGTGTGTGTGTGTGTGTGTGTGTGTGTGTGTGTAAACCTATAACATTGCGCATAGATGTCAGACGAGGCAATTCCACTGTCTTTACTGCGCGGACATGATTTCAAAATGACCTTTGTCTTTTTAAAGGGTCGCCTGTCATTGACTTTCTTGGCACAGTTACCATCGAAGAAAGCCGTGTGTGTGTGTGTGTGTGTGTGTGTGTGTGTGTGCACGCTGTAAACTGCTGAACACACTCTCACAAGCCTGTTGTTGAGGACTGTAACCTGCATTAACTCAAAAATCAATGAGGCCAGCTATATCTTTGTGAAGATTGACTCGGGGAGTGAGACATGCAGGGGTTTTCATTACACAACACACACACACACACACACACACACACACACACACACGGCATGGCTGAGAGAACAAAAGGAATGCCTCTAGTGTGACCTTTGACTTTGGAATAGAGTTTCCCCGGCCTGAGAGAGGGTGTTGAGTTGGAAAATGGGGACCATGAAGAGTCCGTCGCTCTCTCTTCGCCTCATGACGTCTCCCTCCCTCAGCCTGATGAAGACAGGGTCATTACGAGTCTGGGCCAAGACACGCACACACACACACACACACACACACTCTCACACACACTCACAGTGCTTTCATGGATCAATAAGAGGCTGTTCTCAGGAGCCTTGTCACTATTTACCGCTGTTGATAGTGTTGTGCCCAGAGCTGAAAGTTGAAAAACCCAATGTGTGTGTGTGTGTGTGTGTGCACGCACATGAGGACATAAGTATGTTACTCTGTGAATGTGTCAACTTCTAAGAATAGCAGCGACCTGGTCTCTGTGTGTGTGTGTGTGTGTGTGTGTGTGTGTGTGTGTGTGTGTGTGTGTGTGTGCACGTATGTGTGTGTGTGTGTGAGAGAGTCTGTGTGTCTGGAGTCAGACAGAGGTAATGATTAACCTTTCCAGACTGTGTTTCTGGCCCTGCTGCTGCCATGAGAGAAGCACCCAGTCACTTGTCATCCCCTCCACACACCCACACACACACACACACACACCTTCTCGGCCATCCCTCCCTCTCTGTCTTTGACATAGCCTGTGGCGTCCACTTAAAGACCAGGGGCCATTAAAATGCTGGGCTCTCTACAGGGGGGCCCTGTCTGCTTTGCCCCCCTTTTTGTATGTGGACTTAAATGCTTTGTCTTGTTATAGTAGGGGAGTTTATTTGTTGGGAAAAAAAAACAGATAATTGCTGTAGTGTTTTTTTTTTTTTTTATGAAGAGGGCCCTGGTCTGCTGTTTTGGGGTAACATCCCCTTTTTCTGCCTCACCCAGACTTAGACAAGACATCCGATACCCTTCTCACCTCTGTAGGTCCAGTGGTTCGGTTCCTGTGGATAGCATGTTTGTGTTAGCTTAGCATAAAGACTTGAAGTCTATGGGAGTCGTTAGCCTAGCTCAGTCAAAGTGGAAAACTAATCCTCACAGCCCCTCCGAAGCCGTCTTATTTACACAGTGTATCATGTGGATTTGAAATACACGTCACCGTGCACGTCACAAAATGGGAGTTTGTTATTAATAGCATCATCGGGGATCATATGACGACCAGTTTAAAAAGGAATCAGGCAGCAAGCAGTTGGACCCGGTCCAGATTCGAGTGATCATGAAGGACACTCTGCTGAGCATAAATTCATGGTGACACATCCGGTCCAGTGACAATAAGCCAAGTGCCTTTCATCAGTCGAGCTATTAATTGTTGGTCCGCATTTTGCTTTGTAGCGGACATGAGGCAGAGAAAAGTAGGTCTGGTCTTGGGGGTTATGGCGCGCAACCCCCGGGCGGCGCAGACCGGGACGCGACAGACGCACACGAGGCGGCCGACGGAGAGCAGAGCCGAGCAGAAAAGGGACGGGTGACAGATGGCTTCAGGCGGCCAGCCAGCTTATCTCCGACGAGGAGAAGCCTGAGACAGACAGGCTGAAAGGCTGCTATACAGACAAGCAGGTGGGCAGGCAGACAGATATACAGACACATGATTGGATAGGCAGACAGCCAGAGAGGTAGACAGATATATGGACAGACGGCTGCACGCGCAGACAGACAGCTCTAAGTCGCGTCTGGTACACTCGGTCCCGGGACAGACGCGCTGACGGGACTCTGTCTGACACCTGAAATTAGGGCTGAGCTATAAATCGATATCATACCAGTGCTGTGACGTGACACCGTGGGATTTTGGATGTTATAATACTGTGATATGGTACAAGTGTAGCATTTTCCCGCTGTTAAAGGCTGCATTACAGGAAAGAGATGCAGTTTTCTGAACTTATTAGTCTGTTCTATTATTTATCTCTAGATAGATAGAGATAGATAGATACTTTATTCATCCCGAAGGAAATTCCCAGTTTTCCACAGATTACAAGATTAAATAAATAAAAAATAAAGAATAAGAGATGACACTCGAGATCTAAGTACAACAATGTGCAAAATACCGTGTGCATAGGTGTATACAATGTGCATAGATGTAGGTCAGTGTGCAAATTTTGAAGAAATATGCATTTTAAACAGATGATAAATAGCAGCAAGCAGCAATAGGCTTCTCTATAGTATTGTTGCAATATCGCCATAATCAAAAATATTGTGGTATTTAATTTTGTCCATATCGCACATCCCGACCTGAAGTTGCATCAGCCTGCCACATGATCAGACACACACACACACACACACAGACGCGCACACACACCCAGTGTGTTAAAAATTAAAGGTTGGTTAAATGAGCCTTGCACTTGTGACAAGGTGTGTCGACGCCGAGCCACTCACATTGGTGTGTGTGTGTGTGTGCGTGCGTGCGTGTGTGTGTGTTCAGCACCATTACTCATGAGGTGTAAGCTCATCGGCTGTCAGGACAAGCTGTGAACACACTCCTCACAAGGCTGCGCCCCGCAGATGGAGGAGTCTCTCTCCCTGTTACACATGTAGCCGTGCGGCCTGCTCGGGTGCGATCCGCTCTGCTCGTTCACCTGGAGGAGTGCGTCAGCGCCGCCGCGGTTTGAGCCGCACGGCCGACCGGCTCTGTTTGTTTTAGTTTCATTCTAACGATGCCCCTCCTTCCCCTCGCTCCCTCTCTCCCTCCCTCCTCCTCTTCTCAGATTAGCTTTCAGTCACTCTCTTATCTAACTGAGTTATTGAGGAATGGAAGGCATTCCGGCTAGCTGCTGTCACACTGCCCGCACTGTTGGCCAGACAGCCAGACAATCGCTTTACTAGCTGACAGCCAGTCCTATGCTGTTGTTTATTTCCGATCATATTTCCCCCTCTCTCTCTCTCTCTCTCTCTCTCTCTCCCTCTGTTGTTTTTCTGTCTCCCTTTGCTCTCTGTTTGCTCCTTTCTTCTTCATCCCTCTCTTCCCCTCAGCGAGCAGTTCTCACTTTCTGCAGCCTGAGAGGAGAGAGAGAGAGAGGGTAGTTGGTGTAGTCCTGAATAGCAGGGTGTTTTCAGGCTGCAATGACAGGCTCAGACAGGCAGCCACTCTAATGACCTCTGACGCCAGGCCCTGTCTCTCCCAGCAATAACAAACACACTGCGCCCCACAGGTGAGCTCCACCGCCGGGCCCTCTGTCAGCCGCTAAGAAAGTGGCGCGCATGCTAACTGATGAAGCGGGCCGCGATGCCTTATCTGTCGACTGCAGGCCTCCGTCTGCACAAAGGGCCCGGAGGAGAGCTCGGCCGGGAGCTCCCAGCTGCCCCGGAGACGCGTCGGCCCGCTGACATGAGCCCGACACACACAAGCTACACTCTCTGCCTCTTATCGCAAAGATAAATGTCTTTTTTTTTCCCTATTTAGTCCGAGGTAGATAGCTGGGTACTGAGTTTCCCCCGGCACCCCACAATGGCGGATTTACGATAAAATCCCCAAGGCTTGGCACTGACCAACTTCAAAGAACACAGCTCCTCTTGTTTTATGAGAGAGAGCTCGCAGTCTCTCTTTCTCTCTCTCTCTCTTTCTCTCTCTCCTCTCCCGGTGTTGTCTTTTCCTTCCCCTTTTTCTCCCTCTCCCTCGTCTAATGAAGGCTAATGACAGGCCACGGTGAGTCTGCTCGGGCCGGCGGAGATCCTGCTCCATTAACGTAGCAGTTTGTCTCAGACGGGACCTTCCAAATTACTGGTTACATTCACAGCCACCGCCAGATGAAAGAGGGGAGGGGAGGTGGAGGGGAGGAGGAGGGGGGGGGGGGTTCGGTTAGGAAGGATGAGGGCAACTGAAATGGCTGTGAGAGGGGCTCTGTTCATTTTTTCCCCTCACACATATTTCGCCTCTTGGAGCTCATGTTAACCCTTGAATGTGTCTTTCATTGAGGGCGTGCTGCATCTGAGTGTTTGTTTGTGTGGAGAGAGAGAGAGAGAGGCACACACACACACACACAGAGAGAGAGAGAGAGATAGAGAAGCATAAAGCATCGTCCTTTGTCGGGAGCTGTTGATGTAGTAGTCGCCGCAATTAGGTGATGACGTTTGTATAAAAGCACGGAAAAGGCTTATATAATCAGGGAGGAAGCGAAGTTGCAAAAGTAACACACTCAAAATATGTGAAAAGCATTCCTTCTCTGCCCCCCCCACCCCCCTCCACCCCTCCACCCCCTTGCTCTCTCTTTCCCTTGCGCCTGACTGGCTCCCACTTTTTTTTTTGGCCGGGAGTAGCTGGGAGCCAGATTTCTGCGGAATAGAGATATGAGGGGAGAGGGCCGGCGCAGGAGGCACCCGAAGGGGAGGGGGGGGGGGGGGGGGGGGGGGGGGGGGGGGGGGGGGCTGGAAACTGGAGCTTAGCCAATGCTACACTTCTTTTACGCTCAGGGGAAACGTTAGACCAGAGAGGCCTAGCTTGTGAACCATTCATTTGGTTTACAGCCGTCATCCTCTCTCTGCTCTCAGCTGAACGCCGTGCACTTCAGCCCTGAGAGGGAGCCGTTCCTCTGTTATACTTTGGAATTAAAGGGGGAGAAACGTGGCAGATTCGAGTGAGACTTTTTGTTTTTAGTAGCTGCTGCTTATTGGTCAGCGCTTCTTTGTTCTGATGACTTTTTTTATAGTTTGGGCTAGACACTATCGCCCTGTGTGTTTGCGTGGGCCCTCAAAGAGCTCACCATGTTCCCTGGCCTTGTCTTTGCGGCGTATTAATTAAATGATCATTTCCAATTTCCTGCAGCGGAGTGGAGCAAGCCGCTGCAGAGAGATGATCGGGACAGATTTATGGCTCTTCTTGACGTCAGAACATTGTTAGCCACGCCACTACAAAAATACAGCAGGCCAGACAGAAAGATAAGCATTTAATGCTTAGACAAACATTGCACTGCATGTGGACGCTCACTTGCCAGTGTCTCAGACTTGCTTCTCTTGTCTCGTGGCCAAGAATTCCAACACGATTTTCCTGGACGGCAAAAAATTAAGGATGACAGTTTAGTTTTGGCTTCTCGCTCAGGGCAGACTCCCAGTTTCCAAATGCTGTGCTGGGATGAGGGAAAGATTGTGGAGAGGTAGCATGTTTCTATTTCAGTCGCCCGCTGTGTGCTTTGCTTTAAAAGATTAAAAAGGAGTTTTTAGGCATTTTGTAATCGAGCGCAAGACCCAAAACACAAGAATTCAGCCACTGATTTCGTCCTCTTTTGCTTTCCTTGTCTTTTTCCTCTGTGGCCATGTGTGTGATGTCTGATCTGTAACCATCTTGCTCTCTTTCTCCCTCTGTCTCCTCCAGATTCCCTGGCTTTGCAGGAGTCGGGCGAGCGGGCCCACTGGTGCGTGGTGGCGTACTGGGAGGAGAAGACCCGCGTCGGGCGCCTCTACTCGGTCCAGGAGCCCTCCCTGGACATCTTCTATGACCTACCTCAGGGGAACGGCTTCTGCCTGGGCCAGCTCTGCTCAGACAACAAGTCCCAGCTGGTGCAGATGGTGCGGGCCAAGATCGGCTATGGCATCCAGCTGACGCGTGAGCCAGACGGGGTGTGGGTCTACAACCGCAGCTGCTACCCCATCTTCATTAAGTCGGCCACACTGGACAACCCGGACTCGCGCACGCTGCTGGTGCACAAGGTGTTCCCCGGTTTCTCCATCAAAGCGTTTGACTTTGACAAGGCCTGCAGCCTGCAGAGGCCCAACGACCACGAGTTCACGCAGCAGCCCCGCACGGGCTTCACAGTCCAGATCAGCTTCGTCAAAGGCTGGGGACAGTGCTACACCAGACAGTTCATCAGTAGCTGCCCGTGCTGGTTGGAAGTCATCTTCAACACCCGATAGCAGCAACCCTCCTCTTCTTCGCCCTCCTCATCCCCTTGTTCCCCCCCCCCCCCCGCACACACACACACACACAAACAGACTACACCCACTTCTCCTTTTTTTGTTCCCGAGGTTCAAAACGAAAAACAAAACAAAACAAAAAAGTTTTAAAGAAGAAGAAACTATAAAATTCTGACGGACTCTGTTTAATAAATAACTAAGATTTAATTAAATAAAATAAGAAGCGAAAAAAATGTATTTTATGTTATATATAAATATATTATTACTTGTAAATACGAAGACGTTTTATATGCATCATTATTTATGTATTGTGCAATGTGTTGATGAGAAAAAGAAAATAAGATGCACTTTGCTTAATATAAATGCAAAACAAAGAAATGCCAAAATAATAAAAAAAAAAATACAAATACAGATACGTTGCTTGTCCGGTGTATTTCTTATCTTTGGCGTGGAGATAATTCATATTGTGTTTTTTCTTTGTTTCTTTCCTCGCTGCTCGCAAAACAAATTATTGCATCAACATAAACTGAGCGGACGGTTCATTAGAAACCGTCTAATTTGGTGTTAGCTGAGTGTGTTGTCTGCCTCTCCATCATCACACGCAGACACAACAGCGGCTAAAAACGCTGTGAATGATAACAAATGTCATCGGTTTCCTCTCTGACAAGGTGCTGCGGACGTCACACTGAGCTTTCCTCTGAGACAATGAGCCCGACGGACAGAGCCATAACTTAACTCCTCGTCTCTTGTCCTTAAAAGCTCATTAGCCCTCGCAACATTGTCTGTTTTTTGTTGTTGTTTTTTTTTCTTTTCTTTTTCTGCCAGTTATTTTGGGCTGAGCGCTCCACTTCCTCTCTGTCATTAGCCGACTGGTGACATCACAGCCAGGAAGCAGTAATTACACAAAGATCCAGCAAAAAAAAAAAATCCACCACAGTGTCGCCGTCCCGGTGGAGCCTTCTCATTGCGACGGCGGAATTAGAAGAAAGACGAGCGAGAAAGGGAGCGATCGCACACACACAAGCGTGAACACACACCAGAAGATCAATAACGGTGTGTCACACAAATAAGCCGCGTTCAGAGTAAAGCCACATGTACGTGTGCTGGTGACTCCACATGCTGGGATTTCCCTGCCATAAGCAAGTCTGCACATGGCAATAAATAACAATAATGAAACATATTCAGATTTTTAACAATGTAGGAATTGAGGAATGGCTTTTTGTCTGTAATTGGTGCAGCTTGCCATTTACCAACACAGAATCTGTTCTAATTATGCCTTATCCCATATTCCAGTGAGAGGACTTAGCTGGTAATCTTGTCTTAGATATTTGAGGAAGCCATCGAGTAGGGTGGAAATCGTGGCCTATTTGTTGTATTTCCAGAAAAAAAAAAAAAAAAAGAGGTACTCTGCTTGTGGTAGGAACTAAACTTCCTTCCTCATTGAGGTCAAATAAAATAGACGATTTCCTTTTTCTTTCTTTTTGTTTGCCGACTCTGTGTATACGTGTATGTGTGTGTGTGTCTGTGTGTAAGTGTGTGTGTGTGTCTTTGTCTCTGTCTGTCTGGACCTCGTCCTGTTGCTGGTCAGATGGGTGTCTGCGAAGGGGATTACTACCATAAGCCTGCTTTACCCACACACTGTCTCAGAGACCTACATTCACAAGACCCACTTTCCACTCCATCCAACCCCCATCCTCCACTCTGCCCGACAACACTTTAAAAGCTTAAAATCTATTTTAAAAAATGGGGAAAAAAAAAAAAAAAAAAAGGCAGAGACGGGGTGGTTGAACCGCAACTGAAAAGGAGATTGATCCTGTCTGCATCCCTCTTCCTCCTGTCCTGTCGATGTTTGGCTCGGCTCAACCGCTATTTTAACCCAAAGCTAATCTATCCTGTTGTAATCTCTGGCTGTTGACGAAACCTTAAATGAATATTTCACTTTAATTTCCCCTCAAAATGAGTCCATGAAAAGTGAACCTCTGAATTACCAATTGTTGACCTGCCAATTTTTTTTTTTATCACCTGGATTTTTAGTCATTGCAAACAAGCCAAATCATTCCCTAAAACAAGACATGATATAATATTATTATATAATATTATAAACAGCGCACACGTATTAATGAAAAGTATGATACTCAGACTAATGACAGCAAAATGAGAACAAGCCAGTGGCATCAAGGCTGATAAATGGGACGACCTAAACCAGTGTTTGTGGTTGACCTAATGTTTCCATGAGCACACGCTCGTCAAATATTCTTTCCCTTTCGGTTTCATTAATATTTGTTTAACATGGCGTTTGTGCCTTATTGTATACTCTTTGACAGAATGAACTCAAACTATTATACCCAATTTCCCCTTGGGGATCAATAAAGTATTTGTGATTCTGATTTTACCAAAGGGATCAGCAGGTCTACGTGTGTGTGTGTGTGTGTGTGTATGTGAGAGAGAGAGAGAAAGAGAAAGAAAGAGATGGCCCTATATTCGTGCTTCCCTCAGACGGGACGGTCCTGATTCCTCCATGCATTAAAACTACTACTCTCAGCAGCACCTCTAGTGTGCTTAGTGTGCTGTTGCTGTGTGCACCCTCTGGGGAAAAGGCTGGGGTAAAGTTTCCACAACTGCTCATTTGTTTGTGATATGATGTACTTCTGTCAGGTGACCCCTTGGCCTTTTTTTTTTTTTTTTTTTACGATCATACTTAGAAAAAATCTTGGAGTTTTCAGGCAGTAGTTGCTTCACACTGCGGCTCGGACATCCACTAAGGGTTTTAACAGCTCCGCAAAATATCTTGCAGGCCTCTGGAAATGAGAAGTGCTTCATTTCACCATCCCTGAGCCGCTCGGTCGCTCTGAGGGGCAACAACACAGGTCAGCAGCACACATCATGTCCCCCGCCACGGGTGCAAGTTACAACGGGCGTAACAGTTTCCTTTCGAATTTTATTTTATTTTATTTTATTTTTTTTTTAAACTAAATCTCTACATAAAGCCACATCATCTCTCCCAGGACTCGTCAAATTTGAGCCAGCAGTGTCTGAGATCATGACACTGTTGGCTTGTCGGAGGTGCTGCGGTGGGCTCATCGGTTTTATATTCAACATGCCAGACCCAAGTGTCAAAATCCATCATTCCCCCCCTGAGTTTGGTCCAAAACCAGCCTGGAGACAGCTCAGAAATCACGCTTAATGGAAGGAGGGAACTCAGTAAATATCCCTTTTCCTGATCTTCAATTGTGGGGGACAATAATCTGAAACAACATAAACATTTTTCTCGTTTCTTTCTTGTTTGTGCTTGCGTGTGTGTGTGTGTTTAATTAATGAGGAAATCTGACAGAGGGATGGTGGTGTCTGATCACCCTCACAATGCCGTTTTCCCCGAAGCATTGTGGCCAGAATGCTATCTTTGTGTCTTTGTCGTGCAGTGTTGTAATTTGTTTTTGACATCATGATGAAATGTATCGAGTATTAGCCAGCATGTTGGCTAATCCTTTGTAGAAATGAAATCGCCATACTGTCTGTCTGTGGTAAACACACCCCGGCAATCTTTGGCAGGTCAACCTCTGTGTGTGTGTGTGTGTGTTTGTGTGTTTGTGTGTTTACAGACATAATGTGGGGGTTGGGAGGATTATCAGGGTTGTGGTCTGTAGGTGGGGTGTTATAACCCTGCTAAGGTGGGGTTAATCATGAGGCTGCTTTTCATCTATGTGTGATTTTTACATCAGGATTTACTTTATGTAATTTTTAAACAATTTGGCAACTTGATTTTCTGTTTTATCCCTTCTATTTTTATCTGGCGTGTGGTTCACCTTTAATTGTATTATTTGTGAGATCTCCAATATGTGTACACAGATCAAGGGATTGTGTGCATGTGTGTGTGTGTGTGTGTTGTGTGTCATACATTATTTGCATGCCTGTTTGTGTTTGTGTACCCACACATGTGTATGTCTGTGCATGTAATTGTGTGCATGTGTGTGTGTGTGTGTGTGTAGATGCAACACGAAGTCCTCGTCTGTGCCAGCAGACACAAAGCCAAACCCTTCATCCCGCACCCCCCTCTTCCTCTTCCCTGGAGGGAAGATAAGACACTTTAATGTCTGTCTATCTGCCTGCTCCCAGCAGGAGGGGGCTGGAGGAGGAGGAGGGGGGGGGGTTGTCTAGCTGTGTGCACAGGTCGGGTGTGTGGCTGGGGGTTGGGGGGTTTAAAGACGGGGACAGTCACTTCTGGCATTCTTATGCTTATTTAGCCCCAGCATGCCCTACAGTCACGTTTTCTCTGACCTCACTGAATCGCAGAGAAACACACAGACACACAACATACAGAAATACTCAGCTGACGCTTGTGTGCACACATGCATGCATGCACGCATACATATAATGTAAAGTGAAAAATACAGATAGACTAAATGAAATGCACGTGAGATGTCGTGTATGAGAGAATCTGTTTTTGCTCAAGTGCACCTTCTTCTTGCTGTGGCGCGGGCAATTATGTTTCATTTCATATCAGGTCAAAAATATGGACAAACGTTCTCTCAGAAGATGTGTTATTGCCTTATTGTCTTCATTGTCAGTGTCAGTGGCCAATGTGCTATGTTTTTTTTGTTGTCGTTGTTGTTTTTTAAAGCAGCCACTAAAAAATAGCTTTAGTTCAAAAATGCATTGTTGTGACAGAAAATATTTAGTTATTACATCAGCATCTGAAATGAAAAACCTCTCTTGAAGTTTTCCATCTTATAAAGGTTACAATGATGTCTTCACAGGCAGTAGGGTAATTCTCAAGCTCTGGCAGCCCAGAAACAACCGGCAATCCACCAGCTTTGGGAGTAATGCAGCAGAATTTACAAGATATCCAGCTCGTCATGTGATTATACAAAGTGGATGGCCGTCGTGATGTGGACGTATACACTTTGAAGCTCGTAGCCGTTTAAAATGTGTAACGTGTCAAAACAGACTTTGCTGCAAAAAAGACTATAATACTGATGGCAGGAGTGTTGTGACAATAAGGTTACACACAGAGATGGATAGTGAGACATGCATAAGCTTCTTCACACCGGCGGTTTCCGCTGGCTATCATGGAGTCCATCTGAGTAACATTTAAATCAAGTTACCAGAAAAAAAAAAAAAAAAAATGACAGAAAGAAAGCTAATAATATCTGTTAGTAGTATTTACTGCAGAGCAAGGCATAATTTCCCTTCCTATGAATGATATACCTCATTACATACACTTATCCGTGAATGAAGACATTGGTGGAGAAAGAGTTGACGGAGCCGGACTGTCGCTGGGCTCATCCCGTCAGGACGGACGTGCCCTGAGATGAGTCACTGCCTGAGACCACAGCATGGGACACGCCCATCTAAATGTCTTCAGATGTCCTCTCGACGAACAGTCATCTGAAGGAAATGCATGAGAGACGTTAACATGAAGGGAAGTGGCCATTGTGACTGAGAGACGTTAGAGTCTCCACCGGGGACGCATGACGAGTCCACAAACGGATCTTGCTGGAGGCGACGGCGCTGGAGCCGTCCCGTTTACACTCATCATTACATCAGTCCTTCTCAGTGAATTTCCAGTGGATCCACATCAACATATCCATTTCACACCTAACCCGTATCTTAAATCATACTTTATATTATTGCTAATGTGTAATCAATTTGCACCATGCTAAATTTGTTTGCACTTTTATGTTTTCCTTAATCTCTTTCTCCAACCGTGGAATTGGGACTGGCGTACGGGATGCCAAGTTTCTATGGTTACTGTTGAGCAGACTTGAGCAGTAAGCTAGCTGGTGTCCAAAAGTGAGAGTATTTAGTATGCCAGACACAGTCTCTCTGCTTTTGGTCATGAAGCTGCTTATTACCCCTGGCCTTGGACGGACGGCTCAGAGGGCAACAAATCACCGCTATGTAGCAGCAACATGGAACACTTCTCTCTGTTATAGGGACGGCTGCTGCTATAAATTCTGGTACGAAGGAGAGCACACTTTGGATTACCAACACACCATCAGAGACGGTGGGAGAATGTTGTTCCAGGAACTTTCAACCTCACGAGAGGTGGGACGTCTGACTGGTCAGGACTGGTCAGGACTGGTCTAAACAAACACACATTTGCAGTCTTCTATCAGTCCAGAGGTGCTCAGGGATTGCTCTGTGGTGGCTTGCGATGGGCACTATTCATCTTTCTGGGACACTGGTCACAGGTACGCTTGGTAAGTTATCCCATCTTGGCCGTCCTCACTGCTACAATTTCAAGAACTGGCCCTGGTCTTTACATTCAATCCAGTTTGTCTTTTACTTTTCTCCTCATATGTCATGGTCTCTACCAGCTCCACACTTTATAGTTAGCCATGATAAGAGAGTTGGGGTTTGCTTTCCCATTGTTTCATGATATGTTCGATGTTACAACAGAGTTACAGCAGAGGACCAGTGTCATGATGTAACGATGTATGTTTAACAGTGAAAATGTTTAACTGGGATGGTGTGTTTACAGTCTGTTTCCCTGTCGGAGAATCCCTCCCCAAAGATGTGGGTCTCACTGGGACCGGTCTCTAAATGGCTTCTTGTGCTTTCTTGTGTTTACATTCAGGCTGCGCATGCGGCTACAAGCAGATCCAAGCTCAAATTCGAGTTCTGGGTGTAAATGGCGTCAAAGCTACACTGTATTTCCATGGATTTTAGGTCCATGTTTTGTAAGCAGGTTTTAGCGTTGCGAAACAAACCTGCAGAGGGCAGCAGAGAGCATACGGCTTATATGGCTTCAGGTTTAAACCTGGATCGTACCCCTGTGGGCCATACACAGCATTCACTGTCCAATATTAAAAAAGATCAAGCCCAGTTTAACATTGCTGGCTATGTAGCATGACATCATAACCACCAAAACCATCAAAAACCTCTGTCACCCACCCTTACCTGCGTGGTGTCACTGTAGCTCGTCACCCCACCGCTTCAAATGTGCTGTTTACAAAACCAGCACACACAGGGTCATTGAGCACATATTTAATCAAAGACCGCAGATTTTAACCATGGATTTGACACAAAACAGTCCTGTGGATGGCATGATGTATTTTATTGGACTTTGGTCCCAGTGAAAAACAAGATTTCTGGCTACAGTCCGTGTAGAGGCCCTAAAAATTTCAAGTGGTGGATGGTGAGGATGAACATTTACAACACAACATGAAACCTCATACTTTATTGTCTGCTTTACCGGAAACTTCAAGGTCCAAGGTTACAAGGTTTATTTGGGGCAAAGACCATACACATGAGAGCATACAGCTTACTGAAATAGCATTTTCTACTATGTGCAAATCAAGGCAAAACCAAACCAAAATAAAACCAAAACAATGCTTAGCGGAGTCGGTGTGGCCTCGGCCTCACATGGCGCCACCACAGAAAGCCCATGTTTTACACCCAATCTCACATAAGCAGTTTCACATAGCTGCACATATACAGTATACGCATATATAATGGTGATTAGACACCCTACATCGATTTTAAACTTGATGTGCACAGTCCTAATGCATATAGTGTAATATTTAACCCACCTTAACCTGAATGTAAGTCAGTCCATACACAAGAGCCTGACTTTGGGAAACTTTTTTTTAATTCTCTCGGAGGAGTGACATTCTTTAACAGTGATTATATTATATTATACTCTAATGTGGGAAGTTGCAGCCCGTAGGTGTGTGTGTGTGTGTGTGTGTGTGTAACTGGCATACTACAGTCTACTGCATGCTCTACATGAGGCTGACTGATCCTACCTTGTTGGCAGGTTTGGGTCATTGAGGAGAGAAGGTGGTGTTGACTGTAAACCCCAGATTATGCAAACACTACAAGAAGAATTAGAAGCAAATGTATTGATCCTCTGTGTCCAATAGCAGTTACTGTTGGACGACACACAACGTCTTAACACACTGTCAGTCACGTTTAAAGCATTTGAAGATTTTCACTGTCTTTAAGTGTGTGTGAACAGCCTATTTTCAGCCAGATTTTACAAGTACACAAGTCTGAAAAAGTGTGGTGGTAGGTGACAGCGAACAGGGATTTGTAGCCGTGATAACAAATCCCCCATCTCTACTTGAGGGCAGTAACAATTTTCTGATAGTAAGTCATGTGTTTCTGCCAAAGGCAAAATATCTGCCTCAAATCACTGATGGAAGTGTGGACAGGAGGGCAACACAGTCAAAACTATCAGCCCACCAACAGCAAAGCAATAATACATTTTCTGTCTCTGGACGTAGAAGCGGGACATCGAAAGGTACAGAAATAAAGAACAGGATTAATTTTCAAAGCCATATAACCATGTTTAGAGTTTCAAAAAAGATGATTTCTAGCTGACTTCCATTTAAAAGATGAAATATAATCAGCATCTTTTATCCACAAAGAATAGTTTATAACTGATAGCAAAGTGCCACCACTCCTAGTTACTGCTGGACAATGTTTACATGTTCAGCCACGACAACGGTGAAATCCAGTTCTACACTGCAAAATTTTACAGATAAAAAACGTAATTGCATCAAGCCACCAGAACCTCAGAATGCCATGGATAGATATGCACAGAATTCACCGCTAGCGAAACTGGGTGAAAAATCCAATTTGATGCAAGAGTAGGTTATGCTCCCAGTGCAAGAAGGAGAACCTCAACTCACCTTGTCCATGTCCTATAATAACCTGGAGGACATGTTAATGTTCCTGTTCACTGTGTTTTCTCAAATGCGGTCTTGGGGTCATGGTTAGCAACAGCTGCGTGTTTGAAAACCGAGACCAAGTCAAGCTATGCAACACATACACAGGAGGTGTGTCCCTTGTCCTGTTCTGGTTTTGGGGAAGAGAATAAAAAAATACACCATTGGACTTCATAGCAAAGATACTATCTATAATGTGGATTAATCCCAAGCCAAATAAACAATTTTTATGTGGACAAAAGTGAGTAGGTCACTGAGCTCATTGTCCTTATAATAAAATTAAAGAGTAACTAAAACCCAAACCTGAATCTGTGTGAATAGTGACCTCTACTGGTGAAAATGAGAGGGCCTGGTCTTTGGTGGCCAGTGATGTCACTACCCACAGGGTACAACCGGCGGTGACATTACCTGCCACCAAAGACCAGGCACCCAACTTTTCACCAGTGGAGACAATTTAAAAAAAAAAAAAAAAAGAGTGGCTTGTGTCTTTTCATTTAAAACTAGTAAACTTAGAAGGTTAGAGGGAACTTAGGAGGTGGAAAGTCAAAAGCAGCAAGACAGTGGTTTATGTTTCTTAGAAGTATAGTAGTGGATAGAGAAAGACATATTGTTTGTCTAAGGGAAACGATTGCTGAGCTACAACTGGCTGTGTTGCGTTCAGTGGGATTTTCCAAAGGTCAATTACCAGGAATAATATTGGTGGATTGGTACATGTCCTCATTCCAGTAGCCTATTAGTTCTGTCAGAGCATCAGCAGTCATAACGCAGATCCCTGCAGACATTATGCTAATGGTCTTGGTGTAATAAATAAGACTATTCACCCACTGCATAAATCCCAATGTGCTGTATGTGAGTGGTGATTGTTCTGATAGACTCAAACCATTTGACTGATGGAAGTCCTCTGAGCATGCAGTCTTAGTGAAAGTCCATACATTATTTCTTAACAGGAAAAGTGGCCAAGTTCTTCCTTCACCACTGTGTGGCCACTGTGCTTTTAGCAGAAAAGACCATGGCCAGGGTGGAAAGGGTCACTCATAATGTTTCTTTCACGGTTTTCTCTCCTCGGCGGTGGGCAGGTCCTGAGCTGATTTCTGACGGCAGCGGATGACCTTCTTCACAAAATGTACAATCCACTGCATCCGCTGCTGCTAATACAGATTATGGGAGATGAGGTGAGGATTGACTCGGTGATGGCCGTATGGATTTGAACAGGGATGAGTTCAGGGAGGTTCAGCCAGCGTAAGAGGTAAATCTTCTGCTTGGTTTCCCCCTTCACTTAAATTCCATAACAGATATTACATGTTTAGTGTAATATCTACAAAATATACAGTGCATTCACAAAGTATTCAGACCCCCTTCACTTTTTTCACTTTTATTATGTTGCAGCCTGATGCTACAATCATTGAAATTCATTTTCTCTCATTAATCTACACTCAGTACACTATAATGACAAAGTGAAAACAGAATTGTATACATTTTTGTAAAAACTTTTGTTAAAAGGAGAAACTGAAATATCACATGGAGCTGTATTCAGACCCTTTACTCAGTACTTAGTTGAAGCAGCTTTGGCAGCGATTACAGCTTTGAGTCTTTTTGGGTATGAGGCAACAAGCTTTGCACACCTGGATTGAGGGATTTTCTGCCATTCTTCTTTGCAAATCCTCTTGAGCTCGGTCAGGCTGGATGGGGACCGTCGGTGGACAGCCATTTTCAGGTCTCTCTAGAGATGTTGGATAGGGTTCAAGTCAGGGCTCTGGAGCTTTGCCCCATCTCCACACAGGATCTCAGAGTGACCATCCGGTTCTTGGTAACCTTTCTTACTAAGGCCCTTTCTCCCACGATTGCTGAGTTTGGCCAGGCGACCAGCTTTTGGACGAGTCCTGGTTGTGCCAAACTTCTTCCATTTGAGAATTATGGAGGTCACTGTGCTCTTGGGAACCTTCAGTGCAGCAGAAATTTTTTTTTGTAGTCTTCCCCAGATCTGTGCTTTGCTACAATCGTGTCTCTGAGCTCTGCAGGTACTTCCTTTGAGCTCATGTCTTGGTTTTTGCTCTGATATGCATTGCCAGCTGTGAGGCCTTCTATAGAGATGTGTGTGCCTTTCCAAATCATGTCCAGTCAATTTAATTGACCACAGGTGGACTCTAATCAAGGTGCAGAAACATCTCAGCAACCATCAAGAGAAATGGGAGGCACCTGAGCTAAATTTCAAATGTTGTTGCAAAGGGTCTGAATACTTATGTCAATGTGATATTTCAGTTTTTTCTGTTTAATAAATTTGCAAAAATTTCTACAACTCTGTTTTCACTTTGTCATTATGGTGTACTGAGTTTAGATTAATGAGAGAAAAAAATGAATTTAAATGCTTGTAGCATCAGGCTGCAACATAACAAAAGAAAAAAGTGAAGGAGGTCTGAATACTTTCTGAATGTACTTCTGTACTTCTGCACTTCTCACTGTACTTCACTTTTCTGCATCTTTTCTCAAAGCAAATAGTTGTATTTTACATCAGACATAATTTTTCCTGTTTTATCCAGCTATTGGTTTCCATTCATTTCACTGGAAAGAGAAAATGAACTTTCAGAGACTTCAAACTTTCTTCTCACCAGTATTCCATCACTGTAATGAAATCCTCCACATTTGTTTTCCTAAAAGCAGCAGCACTGTTGTGTCTTGATGACTTGAAATCGAGCAGAGTGAAATGTCCCTTTGCCAGGAAATAGTCCCCATGGAAACGCTGTGGGTCTTCTCTCCACTGTACAATTTGGAGCCAGCCTGTTAGCCAGCCTATTAGCTCTCTAAATTTCTGTATCAGCCTGAATAAGCTCCTCCTCTGTCACGTCTGAGCCACTTAAACTTCATTCAAAGCCTTTCTGAAATTGCACATTTAGCAGATAAATATATTATCATGTAAAATTTCAGTTAAATTGTGTGAGTGGGTCGCATGTTTCAATCAGTACCGCAGCGACAGAAAAAGTTCATTCAAAGCAGCTTACACGGTAGCTGAAAATCTGCAGCTTCACTACATTTTCCAATTAAAAGTCAGCGACAAAACATTCAGACAGGGAATCAAACAGGAGCCTTGTGAGAGTGAAATATATGTCTCATTTCCATCCCCAAAAAACACATTTTTTTTTGCCTGAACTTTCATTTTTGTACAACCAAGCTGTCGTGTCTCAGCATCCTCTAGTGTCCTGCTCGACTTCATCAGCACAGTCTCCATCAGTACAATCTCAGACTGAGGTTTGATTCAGATATCTGCTTCAATGAGCAAATAAAATGATATTCAGTGTTGCTTCATCCAGTTAAAAATGTAATGCAAAAATGTAGGTAATTTTTTTTTCATCTTTTTCCATCCTCGAGGTTGATGCCTTTATTTAGGAAATCAGGGAATCCCTCTATCATTTGCAATTTTAGTTTTAGTATTACTATTATTGCAGCACAAAACTCTGAAAGCTTCATTTTTAGTTAATTTAAAGGACTGAGTGACTTTCTGAGCACTTGAGTCATATAATAACGCACAATATAATTAAAGGTCTCTCTGAAAGTTACATTAATGGTCACATTTGTGGAGCCTTGTCAGCTTTGGTAATTTGATTCGTATAATCAAGCGATCTTCTTAGAAATGAATTAATTATCAGTTTAACTTAACATGCTATCTTAGAGGCAAACTAATCTAATTATGTTGTGTCTGAAGTGAATGATTTTAACAATTTTTACACTTTAAAAATAATCTCCACCATCCCAGGGCCACATTATACCCACATATGGCAGTATGAAATACTCCCAAACATAGCATATTATACATGCAAATGACAGATTCCCCTGTCTCTCCGTTCTGAGCTCAGTCAGGCAGAAAGGATCACACTCCATCATTCTCTCATATCATTGCATGTCATCTTTTTGTATTATACCCCGAGCACCCACTGACAGATATCATATCAGACCCCATCATCACATACAGCCCCCTTCTCTCCCTGTTCCTCTCTCCCTATCTGTATATGTACATATATGGTATGCGCGTATTATTACTATGATAAATCAAGAGGCAAGTCAGTGAGTGCACAGAGCGTACCTTGTGAAATAAGATTGATAGGTGCAATATCAGCACCGGACAGGCTTGACACGACTACAGTTTTCTTTGCCTTTCTTTCTCAATTACGTTGCACAAGGAGAGCCACTCCTGGCCTAACTCTTGATTATGAGTAGTGCTCCGCTCTGTCCTGTTGGACCGCGCTCCCAAAAGGCCAGAAAAACATCCACAGAGGAACCGCGTTGATGTCACTCTTCCTGACAGAGAGTTGACTTTAATAAAGCGATGAGAGAAACATTTTCCCAGGAAGGCGACAGTATGTGGAGCTGAGGAATAGGAATAGGAGCGTATGAGCATGGGGGTCGCTGTAATACGCACAAGCCGGCATGCATGATAATTAAGTGTATGTGCTTGTGTCCGCACATTTATACACGGGCACATGGGCGATGCATACGCAAACATGCAGGCGCACGCACAAACGCCGACATTTGTGCAAACGCTAATGTTTTAAACGCGCTGGTTGGTCACTGTGAAAGAACACGACGTCCTGCTGCGATGCCGCGCAAGAGCAGTGCAAAATGTGGCCGCGCGAGCAGCTGATCCGACGTCCACTCAACCGTCCGTAATGGCATTCCTTCCAGCAGGAGGGTTGCAGAGGAGGTCGAGGGCTCAAACCGCTCTCACCGCAGCTCTCCTCGCAGTTTGGTGGCGAGGTGACAAATGCCTCCAATGTGGATTACAGCATTTTTGGCATTTTACAGCCAGGTTAGCACTACAACGGCAACACAAACGTCAGCTGCTGCCAAAGCTGCTGTCCAAGCTCTCAGGCCCTCTAAGCTGTGGGGAATGATTTTTAATGGAGAAAGAGTGGAAACCAGGGAGGGGGGGAGAAAAAAAAAAGCAATGGGGAACTGTGGCAGTGAGCAAATGTGGTAATTTGAGATGAATGTTTTGAGTTAACAGTCGGTTTGAGATTTGACTACAGATCTGTCGAGCTTGTTGGTCTCTGTGTTTATGTGTTTATCTGAGAGCATGTATTTGTGCATGCCTGCGTCTGTGTGTATGTGCGTGCATACGGGTATAAACACATCACAAGGCTCGGGTTTATGCGTGTGTGTGTGTGTGTGTAATGCTGACTGTGTATAATTCCAGTGTGGATTGGAGTAAATGAGGGCTGAGGAATGTGAGTCGAGGGTAATCATGGCCGACCTACAGGAGTAACCAGAAACCCACTGCCAGACTTCACAGGGCCGGGAATCCCTCCTTGCCGACACACACACCCCAGACAGGAGACGCTGAGGCTAGGACTTGAAAACCTCCTGCGCCGCCCGCTCATCAAGTCTATGGACTGTTGTCCAGCCTCCCACCCTCCCTCCAAAAGTCTCATGCTAGTATGCTCTTCCTTGTTTATTAGCACTGCGTTCCTGTGACTCAAAACAAACATGTTTGTAGTAATGGCAGTGGTGATTGTGAATATGCATGTAACCGGATTTCTGCAGAGTCTAACATCTAAAAATGTAAAGGGATGGTAAAACCAGTTAACCCAGTTATTTGGTGTATTTAGTGTATTTTAGTGTCATCTTTATCATCCACCAAGTCTCCACTCTTAGGTGTGAAATTAACTTTTTAATTCCTCTCCAGCAGAACTGATTGACTGAGTCTGGAGAAAACAACCAGAAGCCTCTCTTTACATGGAAAAACCTCAGATTCTAGTTCTGTGATGACAATAAAAAACATTCTAATGAAAAACTGATTTTCGTTTGCCATTCCTTTCAAACGAACCCTGCCCCCTGTGGTTCTTGCTCTGGAGCGCCGCTCGCTGCGGGTTGCGTCAGCACCGCATGAGTTTTATATCAGCTGCAGCCGCTGATCCCGGCCCAGATAACGGCTCGGTCCTCAGTTGATGAAACACAAGATGAAGAGGCACGCACATCTTTCTTGATCAGCTTCCTGTGCTGCCAGAGGTCTGTTGATCAGCCTTCCACACTCTCACCGTGGGTGGGGTGACAGATAAATTTGTCTGGGTCCCGAGGGGGCTCCGGCTGGAGGGACGGAGGGGTGGGGGGAGTGAGCACATGTCGTTTCTTCTCCTCTCCTCCTCTCTTTCAGACGGCTGGTCTCTGTGCTTCACACTATTACGACTACTACTGATTATAATACTAATAGTGTTAATAATTTATGCACATGGTTCATAGGGGTGCTAGAAATCCTTGAAAAGGCTTGAATTTTAATTTGAAAGTGCTAGGATTTTGAATAAAGTGCTTGAAACTGCTTGAAATTGTACTTGCATTAACTTTCGTGGTACACGGCTGGGTCGGTGACACATTTTGAAACTTGAAACTTTGCCGCGTTTTCCTTTTGATTTGTCTCCCGTCCGTAGAATGCTCTCACCAAACATAATCTTGGTTGTTTATAGCACAATAACATCTAATTTGGTGCGATGGAGAAGTGAAATAAACATGTTAAGTAGCTGGGGAGGCTTGAAAATACACCTTGAACACTGTTTAGTGAAGAGCTTTGCAGTTTTACATTAAAAATAAGTAAGAGGGAGATAGATGCTTTTTTTTTACATACTTTATCTTTCAGTGTCACAGACGGAGAACCTCAATAAAAAAAAACACAACACACACAGACTGGAATACAGATGTGCAAAGTTACCATTCAGGCTGACTCTACATGTGCTGTGTGAGTTCATTTTTTAAAGCTGGATATGGTGGATGGGACAGAAAATGGGCCTCTGTCTGCTGAGGCGACATGACTGATATTTCACTGAACTTTGGTCCAAGGGCAACGCTGCATTTACACAGTTTCCCTATTGGCACTATAGGAAGGCACACACACACACACACACACACACACACAAACACGGAGGCACAAACACACACATACACACGCAAATACCATGCAAAGGAAATGGGTGATCTTTATCACAGATTCTGGATCAGACCGTGACCCCGCTGTCTTCCTTCTCACAACATCCTGTCCGATCTTAGAAATGAGAGAGAGATGCAGATAAGGAGAGAGAGAGAGAGAGAGAGGAAAATGAGAGCTGGGGGATGGGGATGGGACATCATATAGCATAGGGGAGAGAGGCACACACCAAAAATGAGCAAATGCCAGAAATGTCACTGCAGAGCAATAAACAAAAAGCAGTTTATTCCAGTTTACCTCTCCACATGTTTATGCGCCATCCAGGATAAATGATGGTGTCCTCTCGTCACTGACTTCCTTTCTTCTCGTGGAACGATGTGGAACATTCACCCTGACGCGAACCCACAGCTGCCATTAGGGAGCAACATTTTAAGCGGTTTACAGCCCCGTCAGTGCAGCTCCCTGGGACAGCGGTGATGCTCACGCAGACCAGGGCAAATCATCTGTATCCAATCGGAATTTTCTGTGTAATGCCATTTTATGTTTGTCGGATACAACTGAAACACGCGTGAAGTTCATCCGGAGTTGGAGGTCCGTGTGCGTGTGTGTGTGTGTGTGCTGCTGTTTTTCGAGCCCTACACCCGTTTTTCAGGAAGCCCTTTGATCAGCATACCGATGGCGATGATAAGACTGGTGCAGCGGCGGGTTCACTTCTGTGCGTCCGGCGTTTTCACCACGCAGCATCACGAGGTCATTGTCAAATCTGTGATACCTTTGTGCAATGGCACGGTCAGCGCAAACGAGATCGCGGTCAAGATGATTAGTGTCTATCTTACACCGGTGGTATAAATAGGGCTACCTTTTCCCCCAAAATAAGATCTCACATCCTGGTGTGACCAGTCCTGTCTGGTTCGAAATGTTTTGAAGATCAAGGACGTGATAATTGATTTTAGAAGGTCACGGACGCCGAGCTGACACTGAACATGCTGCCGTGCACAGTAAATCAAATTTTGAGGCCGATACTGACATCATTCATGAGAAGGTAGAGCATCTGTTGTATTATTTACACAAAATGAGATCTTTCAGTGGGGAGCGATTTTGTTTTGTATAAATAAAAATGTTATTTAATTGGATTTATTTTGAGCGGATGCTGATTTTTTCCCCCCCTCTACCCATTGGTTCTATGTTCTAATAATGTTTTGAAACCTTGCTGCATGCCAAATTCCCCTCGTGGGACATTAAAGACTGACTTAACTCGACTTGACTTGACTTGACATTTCCCATAAACCCCGCTGCTTCCTGTCCAATGTCCCGCGAAATCTGACCCAGTGGCACGTAGCGTCGGAGGTTAGGGTGGAGGCTGGTGAAGGCTGCCAGTCTTCTCGCTGTACAGTAGCTAATGCGATTTAATGAAATTCAATTTATCACTTTCTGCTTTGGCAACGTATGGAGGCTCCCTAAGCGCCCGCTGGATTTCACCGCTAACAGATCGGCCAAAATTGCTGCCCTTTCGAGGCTCCGGGATCACATTTGATTCGTTTAATATTTCATTTACATCGAATATTGATAGGATTTCAAGGTCCCATCTCCCAAAATTGTTTCACCCTTTAAATATGTGAAATCGTGACATTCGAAGTATCCCAAGCTGAATTTATTTGCATGTGCTATGAACGTAATTGAAGAAAAAGTACACTAACCTAGTTAGCCTTTTAGATCTTTTCAGAGCTAGTCCACATCCACTTTGATGAATTACAGAAATCGGGATTAAAGGTGCACGACGCAAAATTGCAGAAGGTCGACTGACGTGAAAGACTGCTTACATCCAGCTGAGAAAAAGTTGAAACAATCAGCTAATTGGATGGTTGGATCTACATGGTACTCGGTGTCGGAGCCAGGCTGAGGCGCCTTTGGGCTCAGCTGTCACAAACATGTGGAAAAAGCATCACTGAGTCTGCCTGGTTGTCGCTGTCACTCTGACACGTGATAAATTATGAGCTTATTGTTTTGTCAGTTGGGTCCGTGCGGTCCTCACTTGAATCAGCGCTCCATTTTGCAACGTGCACCTTTAAATCCAAAGATTTCAGACGTAAACACAGGCATCAGCATTATTTTGCACTCTCATTCTTTTTTTTTTTCTGTCTGACGAGAAATCCGGGATCTATAAATATGGAGTGAGCTGTTCAAAAAGTCCTCATGAAGAATTGATAATTGATACACACACATGCACACACACTATAGTACACCCTGGGGCCTTGTTTTATGAAGATTCAGATCAAAGTATAGGGACGATCCAGACAGCGAGAAAGAAGGCGACTGAAATATGGAGAGAGAGAGAGAGAGAGAAAGGGAAGAGGGAGAGCGGTGCAGATGACAGACAGCGAGGCAGAGAGGACGAACATCCTGGGATGAGTGCAAAAGCCTTCTAAAACTTTCTGCTTTCACGCTAATTAAATCGCCGCTTCGCGCCGGCGGAGCAGAAGTGGCAGAGAAACCTCGACGATTCATCGTTTTCCCTCCCGAGCGAGCGCTGAATTGAAGCCTGGTGTCTCCCTCACCAGTGACTCAGCGGTCGGCTCGTCCTCGCAGGCTCACACTAGCAGCGCTGACAGTGTTAATAATTGCATAATGTTCCTCCGACCGGGGCTCAGGTTGTTTATAGAGACGGTTCCGGGGTGATGGATGTGATCGGGAGCAGCCCTGGAGCGAGGAGGACGTACCCACACAGGAGGGCCGGAGCCCAGAAAACCTGAGCCAAGGGAGCCTCCTCGCAGAAGAATCCTCATGAAGCAACAAGTCACCGACAGCCTGCATCATCTGTCTGACTGCGTTCCCAGGCTTCTCAAATGAAGAGCTCTGTCTCCTTCCCTGTCTCTGTTTTGCCATTCCTGTCCCTCTGTCTCTGTTTTTCTCTCTCCTTAACTTCATTTCTCTCTCTCCCCCTCTCTCTCTGGCTCCCATCACCTGCCTCTCCTCATTTCTCCGCTCTCTCTCTCTCTCTCGGTGTCTTCCTGTTGCCCTCGCGAAAGCACGAGCCAAACCCGGTGACGTACTTCCATGCCTTACTGGCTAGCTACACTGTCAAAACAAACAAACCGGCTGATAGAGAGACAGAGACCGGCAGAGAGGAGACTGAGAAATGAAACACAAAGCACAGACTGAACATTCAGATTAGATACCAGAGAGAGAACAAGGCCCGCGAGACAGATACGGCTCGGTTTAGTTGTGGGCCTGCTGTACGTTAAGATGGGAGATACACTGTGATGCACGTATGAATGGACAGTGGACAGAGATATTGTGGAGCGTAATCACATCACACTATCAGCAGAATCAATGAGCGTTTTCTCCAAAGGTTCACTATATTCAGCCCTGGGAGTGCACGCTGAAATAAAATCTCCATTTAAGGAGATATTAATCTCATATTGCATCTTAAAATCCTGCTTTTATTAAAACAAGTGAAAACATGTACCAGTGGGGTTAGATAATCCCACTTGTTTCCAGTGCTAATCAACATGATCCCAGAATATTTTTGAATCAAGTGATATTTCCCAATACTAGTGAGCTGATCTGATATATTCTGTCTTCATTCAACAAATGTTTATGCTCCTAGAAAAAAAAACAAAAAAAAAAAAAAATGTGAAACTGCATTGGTATCAAGTGGTATTATTATAAATGGTATTATAGTTTTTTTTTAAATTTATTATAGATTGTTTTCATTTGTTTTAATTAAAAAAAAAACAACATAATTTTAGACTGAATATGAGAATGAATAACTTATTAAAAGGGGCATTTGTTGCAGTGTAATGTCATTTTTATCACTAAGAATCACATGAAAAGTTGTGCTGTCTCAACCAGCGGCTTGCATGGCACTTTTGGAGAGGAGCAAATGTCAAAAATGCAGAAAATTCTTGATTTTTGCCATCAGGAAAAATTGAAAATTGTGGTGATGAAGCCATTACCCCTTTTTAATATTCACTTTAGCTGCTCTTAACCTGGATGCCAAAGGGCAGATTCATGCTTCACGTGTGCCCTGACTCGCAGAAGTCGTCCATGCACGCTGGTGTTCATGCTTCTGGTTTCTCTGATGACGACTGCATACCTCAAATCTGCAGTCCTAAAAAAAAAAAAAAAAAAAAAAAAAATGCTTGTGGTTCAGGCTCCTGTTTGTGTGTCCGGTCCTGGGGCCGTTCGTATCAGGGATGTGCACGCATAAAAATGAGGCTTAGCAAAACTCTATGCAAAGACGAGTGTGTATCAGAAGGAAACTAGATGTGAGAAGGTGCATAACTCTGCAGGTGGTGTACACAGATTTTCACGGAGAAGCTCTTTGAGACTGTAAACAGTGATGCTGGGCTCTAAATAAACCTGAACGTGAACTTGAACCGAATATATTCTGACAACGAAGAGTCACGAAGAGAGGTTACAGAAGAATAATTCCAAATGTGTGCATTTTCTGCACATTTTAAATTGGTGTATTTTGTCCAGTGTTATATAAGAATATTTCACTGATCATTATACTTAGATGATAGAAATTTGTCATAGTGGTAAAACAGACAGATAACACACAGTTAGAACAATCAAATCCCATCCCCCCCAAGAAATAACATAATTACTGTGTATGAGCTCCCAGTTGTGTAAAGGTGTGAATCATAATCAAATTGAATGGGTGTCTTTTTTCTTTTTGTTTGATACTCCTGAACTAAGGCTGCCAATTAAAATGTGTCTTTGTTCACTTGCCTACCAATATTTCTCTTTCACAATCTGTAAAATGACTCCTCGTCCTTTGTGGTCAGCCATTGTCCCCAAAATTTAACCTACATTAACATGAACTTGAACCTGGACATTTATGGAGCATTAATGGGAGTTTGTGGGACTTCCTCTGACCATTTAGGGGCAAAGATGGCCGTGGATACGATTCTTATCTCTCTGCCACTCAGTGATTCACGATGAGCAACAGGTGTGTGTGTCTTTTCACACGTCTGATGAAGAACTTCCGCCCAGAGAAACGCAGAACCGTGTGCGCGCATCTATTTGACGCGGATGCCGTGCGGATTTCGCAAATTTCAGATAGTGCACGCTCTCACGCGGGCTCCAGCGGGCCCCGCTGTTTTCGTCATTTTGACCACGTGCGTGTGTCACTGAGGGAAGCATGAACCAGCTTTACCGAGACCCGGCGGTTTCATCGACACAGAGGGCATTGTGCTTGGTGTAAAACCATCTCTAAAAGCCCACTCATGCATTCAATGAACTACTTATTTATCTGTTTTGTCAGACTGTGACGATCAGATTGACCAGTTATCGTACTCGAGGTAAATTAGTTCACACTCGACGGAGCTGATCAGACATCATCTGGTAGTGAGCAACTAGGCGCTCTTTTAGCCTGAGCTGTGTGTTTTCTCTCGGTGTTGCACATCTTTCTTTTGTTTGTGCTGTGGTGGCTGATATTGACTGCGACTGAATGGAATGCTGGAGTGAGACTTTCGCCTGTGAAGCAGTCGCTGGCTTCCATCCAACACCTGCCATCCTTCATTCAGACACGAGGGTTTTTGAGGACAGTCACAGTTGGATAGAGAAGTGTGCTGATAAGCGTTATGCATGGAAGTCCCCGTCGACACGTAGCCTGAGAACATTTTCCTCATTCCTGCATTCTGCCACTGTTGACTCCGCGTCTTCGCCTGCACTAGGAGTGATCACGGACGACAGAGAGATAGCCGTGTTTTATTGGATAACCAATTAAGATCAGTGGGTGTTCTGTATGAGGCGAAACATTAACGCAGCACATTTTTACATCAAGTTAAGTACTGTATTCGTGGGTGTCGACTCCCACGCAGTTGAGTTTTACCAAAGCACAGTTTCAGTGTGGCTTTGGTGACGAGCACAAATACAAACAGCACTTCTCTTAAAAAAAATGGAACCATTCTCTGAGTTTTAACTCTTTTAAATATCTTTAAATGCATTTTTAGCAATCATCGTTCATCGTCACACCCTTCCCATATGTACATGGGATTTTTTTTGGTTTTAATATGATGGAGGTGAGGGACAGTTAGTAGTTAAGGTACTACATGCCCATAGGCCCAATCCATCCTGGGAGGAAGATGGAGAAAATCATGCAGCCGTCACCAGGCTCCTGGGTTTTGTTAAAGCGAGCCACATCTGTTGGACGAGTTTCGCTTGTTTTAAAGCGAGCTAGCTTTTAACTGACTGTGCTCTGGGAGAGGAAAATCACGAAATTTGAAAGCCATTTTTTGTCATTTTGTAATTTTCCAGTATTATCCATATTTGGTGTTGAAGCTGTCGTAGTGACTTAAACTATGACTTTTCTCTCAGTTGGATTCCTTTGAGTAAATGTAGACCACACACACACATGACATTTTGGTATCTAAAACACTCCAAGAAATGCTTAGCCACCATCTGCTGTTTGCACCACTGTAGAGAGGATGTGACATCATCTGAAAACTACCCATAATGCCATGATCGCCACGCTCCTGATTCCTGCTGTTAACCTCTGAGTCGGGTTTGATACAGGCTAAGAAGGTGTCAGCACAACCAGTTTAACTGCACAGCATCAATCTGCTGGTCAGTAAGCACCTCAGTTTGGAACGGTGCAAACTTATATTTGTCCGGCTTCTTGCAGAAATTTTGTTTTTGTTCTTTATTGTTACCAGCAGCTGCCCACACGGAGGAAAGGTTTCATGACTACAGCTCCTGCAGGACACTGACAACATGTATGATCCGACACTTATTGAAAAAAAATTCATAACACATAACAGGCAATAATAAGTGAGTTAAAATTTAAAACAAACAAACAAAAAAAAACAACTTCTGAAGTCTCGGGGTTGGGGGATCAGGAGCTCTCCTAGATTGCTAGAGGCAAATGATCAAGAGTTTTTCTTTTAAGCATTTCACGTGAACATGACAATAAATAATAAATGCCTGGCCAACACACCGATCAACAATCTGATGAGATCAAACACGGCTGACAACCTTAACTTCACATTTCTTGTACATCATAAATCATTGAACCGCCACCTTGCTGGCTTCTTCAATCTCATATCAAAACTTGATCTGGCCCCTATACGTCTTACGCTGATCATCTCATCAAATCATGTAAAGGCAGGGTGAAGTGTGGAAACACTGAGTGAACTGGTGCTGATTGCAGAACATCACCAGTCTTTCAAGTCTTTTTTTTTTCTGCACAATATGGAAAATTGGAGTAATTTTTCCTCGCTTTTGTCTGCCCCCCGATGTGCTGTAAATGTGCTGCTGTGTGTGTAAATGTACCTTGTGGATTTTTGACTGGACTGAGTGAGTGGCACTAAATACAGGCAGAAACCTGACATGAACGCAGCCAAAATTAATTAGTTTTTGTTTTCTTTCTTCCAAATTGAAGATAAAAAACCCCAGGCCAAAACATTTTCTGCAGGTACGGTGAGCTCTGAGGAGGGCTCAGAGATTCAGCAGAACGAACGGCTGTTTTGTAAAAGTGAGGAGGACCGGCTGACCTCCGTGTTTTGAGAACATTTCCCCCCCATCATCAGGGTGTTGTTCAGCCCGAGCCTGGTTTCAGTAAAACCCCTGGATCGATGTTGTACAGTGGGAGCCTGTGTTTTTCTCCTGTGAAAATTTCCCTTAAAGATCCTCTAAAGTTGAAATTGAGCGCCGGCAGATAAATAATTAACAATCATAGCAGCGAATTCACACACATTACAGATACACTTTGTTCCCTGCGAGCTTTCTTTTTGTAAAAGTAATGGATTTACCATATCTAGGAGATGAGATGGATGAGACAGCCTGAACATGTGAGTCTAACAGCACACAGTTAATTGAGTGGGTTGCTGTGTGCCTCAGAGAAACTGTCCATCTGCGCACCGAAAATTTGATTTAAAAAAAGGATTACAAAAAATAAAGTCCTGATATTTTTGTGATTGACTGTTTTTAACGATTTCCAGTTGATGAATAATCCAGTTCGCACGACAACAAATCAACACTTTGTCACACACTTGTCTTCCCGACCCCAGCATACACTGAGGGACATGTGGGTAATGGGAAATTTAAATAATGAGAAAAGAGAGACATTTTTTAATTAATGCAGAATAGTCTGTCGCACGATTTATACTTGACTGAGGAAAACACCTTTTAATGGTGCACTATGCAAAACTGCAGAGTGAAGTGAGAACTGTGTAGACTCAACTGACAAAAAAAACCCAACAACAACAAATAAACGCATAAGTGATCACTCAATCAGCCTGATAATGAGATAATGAGAACGATGTTGACGCTTTGAGACGAAAGGGTCCCCGCTTCAGTGCAACCTCTGCAATTTTTGCACAGTGGACCACTTTCATGCAGAAAAGCTTATTATGTGCAGGAAACTCTGCCAGATAGGACCATTATTACCAAAAGTGGGAAAATCATGAGATTTCTCCTCCTTTATTCACAGTTATAGGACAGCAGAGCAACATGTGACAGGCATGTCAACCAAGCAGCCGACAACAAAGGCAACAGCTGCTCTCTAAACTGGGCACTAAACGCACAGCAGTCAGTCCATTTTCAAGATTTGGAAAATATGAAATATGTTAAATGCTTCGTCTGCTGACAGGAAGACGCCGATGTAAGTGGATGAAAGGGAATGAACTGCAGAATGAACTGAAGTAAAGGATGATTGTCTCTTCAAATGGTCTCATGGATAGACCACTGCACGTACGCTCTCCATCTAGTGGCAAGCTCAGTGCAAGCTTAAAAAAAAAAAAAATATATATATATATATATATATATATATATATATATATATATATATATATATATTAAATAATTGGCTGGTGAAAATTATTCTTGGCAGGTTGAGTATTTTACAAGCCCTCAGCACATGAACCAAACAAGTGAATTTTGGACACTAGTCAACGCTATTGTTTGCTTAATCGCATTAGACCCTTGTTGTAGGCACAGATCATATAGCTGGGCTACAGCACTGAAATAAAACGTCCTCGTCATGAAAATAAAACAATATCTCTACTCGTACATAATTCAAAGTGAGCTTTGGGTTAAATATGCGTGGTTATCTCTGTGTTTGAAAACTGCACCTCGCCAACTGGTTTGAGGAGAAGCAGTGAGGAACCAGTGAGGTTTCCAGTCCTCTGCCTCAGGTCTCACAGACGTGCTGCTTATGAACCGTAGTCATCCCGTCTCAAACTGACTTCCATCCTGTGCACCAGGTGAATGTAATTAACTGCAATTAGCTACCTGGTAGGACAGAAAAGCAGCAGTATTAGCATTGAGTTTTCTGTGTGTCTATGTAATGGGACAACCAGCTAGTGCTCATAATGGGGACATAAAGAATTATGTAAATATGTAAAAAGGTCAAAATTGATACCAAATGCATGGAAATGTTTTGCCAGTGATTTTACTTGGTGACTTCTAGTATTGGCCATCGCATTGATAATGCTTTTCCATTACACAGTATATAGGCTCTACTCGCCTGGGCGAAAATCTTACCAAGATTATTTGTCTTATTTCAAGTCAAAAATGTCTTATTTCTAGTCAAAATATCTCATTACACTTAAAATAAAACATGATCACCTCAGAAGTAACTTGTTTTTAGACAATTTTCATTTGTTTCAAGTGAAAATTTACTTGAAACAAGTGAAAATGTGCTTGTTTCATTGGCAAAATTTGCCAGTGGAAAAAGTGAAAATTCACTTGAAATAAGTGAAAATTAGCTAGGAACAAGAAACAAATTTTGTGTGTTTTATTATTATTATTATTATTATTATTATTATTTAATTAACAAGACCAACTTGAAATGACTGTGTTACATGAACAATATTTGTATTACTAAGAGATTCACTAATTTTTTTTTTTTTTTTTTTTTTTTTAACGGATAGATAATCAACTATGACACATGTTTTGCGAGTCTCGCTTTGGTATTTTCTGGTTGACAGCAGCGAACCGGCAGGGCTTCGCTTTTCTTTTTCTCTTTGACCGATCAGTGATCTACAGTGTTTTACGACACATTTTAGTTTCTGCACAGCTCACTTGGAACCTTAATGGTGGTGGTTAAAAAAAAAATGGTACCAGATACTACCCCAAATTTTTGCCTCATGGAAAACCAAAAATAGCAGGTAGAGCCGATACAATGTAATGGAAAGGCGTTATTACTGTGAGCCGTGGTCTTGGGGCTCCGACACACCAAGCCATGTTTGGTCCATGACCAACGACTGGTGTAGTTTTCATGCTGTGTTCTGCACCAACCACACCCACCAGTCCTCATCAGCGGCTGACAGGCTGATTCAGTTGAAACGCTGAGTGAGAGAGGTTTCTAACTGGCTGTTTACCCCGGGGCGAAACATGGCATGTTAATCACCAAAACTACTTGGTTAAGGTTAGGTTTCACCATCATGGTTAAGGTTAGGGAAAGGCAGGGGCGCCGCCGGGAATTTTGGGCCCCATGAAAAAAAAATACATATATATTTACTCGATGATGGTTTAATAATTTTATATTAGCTTTTGCGTATTTTTTGGGGCCCCTGTCAGGCAAGGGCCCTTGGAATTGTCCTAACATTTCCCCCATATACCGCGCCCCTGGGAAAAGGTCATGGTTAACATTGATAAAAGCTAATGAACGTTAACCAAAAACAAACACGGCTCTCGCTTCACATGGGACTCAAACTCTGGTCTGCAGAAGCAAAGTCGTGTGTATTGCACCATTCATCACCCCACCTACCTCCGAACGTCACAAAATACTACGTCACAGAAGTTGAAAATGTGACATTTCAGTGTATCGTTGGTTTGCAGGAACATAAAATTCATACATTTTTTTTTCTCCTGGCGACTGGGCTGACAATTATGTGTGCAGGTGTGAGCGAGTGGGCAAGGGGACGCAGACAGAGAAACACAGAGCCCTGTGTAGATAAAAGCTATTTGTGGCCGAGGCAGACGCAGTGAGCTAGCGGGAGCATACGGCGGTGCAGCTGCTTACGAACAAACTCCAAGTGATGTCTCAAGCATCAGCACACAAAGCATGAAAACTTAAACAGCACAGGCAGACACGGCAGGATTAGAAAGTGGTGCTGAGGAGACGACACTGCACCTACTAGATCACTCCCTGCCACTCAGCGCACACACACACACACACACACACACACACACACACATGCAAATCCTGTTCATTTAACAGAATCCCCTTTGTTAGCAGATGAATTTATTTGTGGATCTGGGGTCTCTCTCGTCCGCGTGAGGCTTTATCAAGGCAGGTAGCTACTTTGATTTCCATGATCAAGACGGGGAGTCGGCGTAAGAGGAGGATGAAGGGAAGAAGAGAGAACGAGGACGGCTGAGGAAGGATACAAGGATGTGTCGATACCCCCGAGCTGGGAAAAAAAAAAAAAAAAAACAAAAAAAAACGAGAGTGAAAATGGGGGAAATCACAGTCCCTGCACTCTCATCCCCCCCGCCTACGCACGCTGTCATGCACAAACACACAAACACAACACCCTTGGGGACTGTGATGTACAGCAGGAGAAGTTATTACAGTGATAAGAGCACACACACACACACACACGCACAGAAACACACACACACAAATACACAAAGTTTGTTTGAGCACTGCAGTCCCATCAGATATGAATTCAAAAAGACACGCAACAACCACCACCAGAGCAGAAACACGCCTCATTTGTGTGTGTGTTCTGCTGCAACCAGCTCAATACCCACCGGAGGGAGGCTCACTATTGATTACCATGATTGACTTTATTGGATCACCTGATCGTGGTCCAATAAAGGACTGCTGGCAATCTTCTTCCTATGTAAAGAACGCCATTTTAAAGCTGTAAATGTTAGCTTCCATTTGAAAACTTGCCATGCCGAGGAGTAAAAAGTAGCACATTTTTGAGTTAGCACTGTTTATTAAAAAAAAAAAAAAAAAAAAAACATGCGAGATGGCACAAGGCTTATTTTCCGTCCCAAAAATCTTCCAAATCTTCCGTAATGGTGACACTTCAAAAAAAATGCACGGCTAAAAATAAGATTCAGGAAGGAATCTGAATTTCAAATTTGAGAATTCATTTCAGATTGAACTTTCCAGGTCTGATCTGAGCTGAAGCCAGCGCCGGAATATGCAGAGACTCAACCAAAATGGATACGAGAGACGGGGGATACAGCTCTGGTGTTGCTAGGCAACAGCATGCCTCAAAGTCCGTGGAATTTAAACAGTGGAAGGGATCCAATTTTCCTGGGGACTGATTTCAGCGTTGCGCCTATCTTAGAGCTGCCTCAGACGGAAGAGGGGAAGCCAGCATGAACGGTGGTGTGTGTGTGAGTGTGTGTGTGTGTGTGTGTGTGTGTGTGTGTGTGTAGGTAGGCCTATGTTGTGTGTTGTTGTATGTGAGGGAAAGAAAATCCCACCACAAGCTTAAAATGTGAGGGGGAGGAGGCCAGAAGAGCAGCAAGACTGTGTGTGTGTGTGTGTGTGTGTGTGTGTGTGTGTGTGGTAATAGAGCAGTGCAGAGTCTAGTGGTCTCGTTGCCAGTTTGACACTCTGCATCTCCAATTAGTTTATAAGTGACTCTGGCGCAGTCTCTTCTGGTGCAAGAAGTATAACAGTTACAGCTCCGTTGTAGTAAACAGCCAGCGTGGACACACACGGCGTCTCCCTGCCTCTCCAGCCGCTTAAGCCTCATAAAGTGTGTGCATGTTGATTATAGTGGCGGCGGACAAACGGGGGATGCAGTTGCATTCATTTTGCATCATGCTGGGTGCATCTGGCGCTCGCATAGAATGTTCCCTCCGCCCTCGAGTGCCGCTCCGTAACGCCCTCTGTGTCCCCCCCCCCCCCCCCCCCCCCCCCTTCAAAGAGCAGGCTTGACAAACATTCACGACCCAGCGCACCTTCTGAAAGCACGCGTCGCAAAGGTGACCTGTCCATGCAGTAGAGTCACGTTAACGACACGGCGTCCTTCCAGCTGAGCCGCGGATGAGAGACGCCGGACCGCTTCGTGTGGCGCGCTGAACTCTTAATGAACCGGTGTACCGCGAGTGGAGCTGAAAAGCACATCCAGTTCAACAACATTGATTCCATTCAGGCACCCAGTCAATTAGCCAGTCAGTCAGTCAGTCAGTCAGTCAGTCAGCAGGCCAGCCAGGCATTCAGCTGGTCTGCCCTTTTTTTTTTTTTGGAGCATTTCAGATGTGTGTTTGGGTGTGAGTGAGCATTAGGGATGAGATTTGAAGAAGATTACCAAGGACCAGAGAGCCGCTGCCTTGGGGCTTCATGTGCTCTTCAGCCGAGCTGCTGCATTAGTGTAGGGGAGATGTGGTGTGTGTCAACCTCTCTCTCTCTCTCTCTCTCTCTCTCTCTCCCTCTCTCTCTCTCTCTGTCTCATTCTGTCATTCCCTAAGTGGTTCAGACATTGAAAAACATGACTGCAGGGGCCTGCAGTGATATCTAGGTCTCCTCTCCTCTCCTCTCCTCTCCTCTCCTCGAACAGATAACATTTAACCATTTGCAGTACAACTCTTCTCAGAGTCACACACTTCACCCTTGACTGTACGTCTGTGACAAAGCCAGATTTGAGCCTCAGCCGTTCACACCCCGGAGTCTCTGAGCATGGCCGTCGACTGTCCCGCGCCCCGTCTCCCGTTTCCTTTGAGTTTTGGAGGAACGGGCCGGGCATCGCGGGCACAGACGAGTGCATCTGGCCTAATTATTCCCGCCGCTAATACCGTCATCCTCGTCAGGGAGAGTACAGTATGTTACAGCAGAGGAGCTTTGTGCCCCCGGGGAGGGGGTGAGTCTGAGGTGAGCGGGGCACTGCAGTTCAGAGGCCTTTGATTCCCCGGTGAGTCGTCTGAATGGAAGCACGACCGGATGTTTGTCATCGCCGCTGTCGTCACTGCTGTTTTGTGGACGTGTGTGAGGGGATATGGAGAGGCTACCATGGTCTCTTTTTTTTTTTTTTTTTTTTTTGTGTGTGTGTGTGTGTGTGTTGACCTTGATTTGGGCTTTGTGCTACTCCAATGTGTGTGTGAGTGTGTGTGTGTGGGCTACCTATGGAGCATGCTCCTATTGGGCGATGGCGAAAAGGTGCCAACAACCCGCAGGCCAGTTAAATACAGCAGACACCAGGCGGGTACATGGAAAGTTACAGAGTGTTCATAGCACTATATATCTGTATATGTGTGTGTGTGTGTGTGTGTGTGTGTGTGGAAAGGACACGCACCGGTGTGTATTGCAGTTGCATCTGTAAATAAATAATGGAATGATAAATATTTTAAAAATGTATGATGTGTTCCTCATACATAATGTGGAACCCACTGAAATAAATAAAGAAATAAATAAATAAAAATACGTTTGCGGGATTAGGACTCTCGTAGAAACACACATGGAAATCAGGTGGAAAACCAACATGAAATCCAGTACAGCAGCAGCTCTGCCAGCTAACCCAGTGCTGAACCCTGAGTGTGACAGTGAGTGTGAGAGACAGGGAGGAGAGAGACGAGAGGAGGAGGTGTGGGAGAAAGACAGACAGAGAGAGAGAGAGAGAGGGAGAGAGAGAGAGAGAGAGAAAATGCCCGGTGAGAAATGAAGTGAAATGTGTGTGTGTGCGCGCGTGTATGTGTGTGTGTTCATGTCACCTCCTCTCTCTGCATCACAACTTGTGAGGGCGACAGCCTGTGAGAGAACAGGAAGCAGAGGAGACTGTGGAGGTGTGAGAGTTCGTGTATGTGTGTGTGCGTGTGTGTGTGTGTGGGTGTGTGTGTGTGTGTGTATGTGTGAGGGCAAACGAAGTGGGGGCATTCTATCAACTGGCTGGGCAGACTGGCACTCAGTTCTATTATTAGGAAGCATATCTTGCATCTCCAAAAGTCTTTTTCAGGAATGTAAAATAAATAAATAGATAAATAAATAAAAGCCTGTGAGTCAAATTAGCTATGCTGATGGAATTATTTAATTTTAGAGTTATGATGCAAACTGAGCCCATAAAGATAGATGGATTTTTTTTTTTTTTAATTATCTCTCAGCCTCAAATGTAGCTGTAAAATGAGTCTGATCATTTACATGAGGTGTTTAAAGTGCTTTAATGCAGCAGTAGAAATACAGGGTGACACAAAAAAAAACGGGAACTTTTTAACAATCCAATAAAACCAAGAGTGATGGAAGAAAAATATTTTATTCATAGTAATTGAAACTTTAAAACATGCCATTTAAGAAACAATGATGGAATATTCATTTTTTAAAAATTGTGCTGCCACTTGCCAATACGCACTTCAAAGATTCCCGTTTTTTTTGGGTCACCCTGTATTTCCTGATATCTGTTTCCAATAGAAGTACAATGGTTTGACAAAACTATTTATTACTATAAGTAAAGGTGGACTATGAGCCAGTCAGACAATGAGAACCACATTGACTCAACCATCAAAATGCTTGTTGAGTCCTCACCTAAATCAGCCCTCAGCAATTGTACATTTGAAGGTAATTGGTATTCCCATTTTCAAGAGTACATTGAAAAATTAAATATACATTTTAAAGGTGATAGTTCTTCAGGCATTTTTTAAAACAATGTCCGACATAACAGGGCATGCCTCAGCAGTTTCATTAATGTCTGTCCCTTGTTTGGGACAAATGTCCTTTGTCCGTCAAAAAGTTCCAGGGCCATCGTTCCTGTGTTTTGCTCTTGGAGGATAGTTGCAGGAGCAACCCTAATATCTTGTGTGTTTGTGTTTCCGCCGCACCCCGAGAACAGCAAACTTAATGCAAATGAGGAGAAGGTGTCATTCTGCGCCTGACCGACACAAAACTGTAAACACGGAAAATGTTGAAGCTGTTGTTCATGATTGCTTACCACTGTCCCGCTGTGATATAGCATTTGGTTTCAACAGGCGCTGCAGGGTTGAAAATGAAACTGAGGATGCTGGAAAAGCAAGAGCTGAAAAGAGGAAACTGCTTTTATGTAAAGTAAAAGATCGACTGGGACATGATGCGCGGTCACAAACACAGATGAATCGTCTGTTTTTCTCTCCGTTACGTGCTAAATATGACCCCTGGACAGTCCTTTTAAAAATTTGGGGCTGCTTGCTCCTGTTTGGAAAAACAGCTGGGATGATACTTTTCAACAGCTTTTCACCAGGAATGTTCAACACTGAAACTCCACCCTGATGGTCCCCAAGAGCTTGGAGTTGTAGGGATCGTTTTGGTATCGAGGAACTCCACCCCGGGGGCAAAAAGAGGGACTTTTTTCTGATGTAAACAGCGATAAAGGTTCCTGGTTCCTCAAAAGTGTTCCTGTATTGTGGTCCTGTGGTGGGGACGGGGTAAAAACCAGTGTCCATCGTGCCTGGTTGTCAAGGACTATTCTTCATCAGGACCGGCCAGGATGCCCTGTGACTAGACTGATCTGGATTAGCCGTGTATACAGTTATTAATGAACCATCACTCTTTGAGGAAATGGTGCCTTTATTGTGGTTTGACTAATCAAATTATGATTAGCGACTCCATGAAGCAGCTGCTGGTTCCATACCAAGACCCAACGGCTCCTCAGTGGTTTTCACTGTGACAAAAAATCAATACAAATAAATAAATACATAAATGATAAAAAAAAAAACCCTCCTTTCACAGTTGAGTCATGTCTCCACACTGCTTTCTCTACAAAAGAGAACCTGTATGAAAGAAACAGAAGGCTGCTTGAGGTAGTGAACATGTGATATATGCTCCAAAGCGTGTTTAGAACACCTGAAGGCTTCAGCTATGATAATGAACCAAAAAAGGTCTATGGTAATGTACAGAGCTCTTTTTGTTAAGAATGCAGGACAAAAACAATAGAAGACTTTCATACAAAAAGCATATGTAATCAAAAGGAAATCCTTATCAAAAGAAAACCTAAATATTTGATTCTCTTTCTCTATAGCACTCACCCAATACAGCATATGTGAACAGCATAGAACATGTCATACGCTCAACCAAAGTTTCATTTCCGTAATTATTCAACTTGAACTGAACTTTTCCAGTTTCCCACAACTTCCCAGTTTTTTCCATAAAATCTATACTGTTTTGCAGCAACCGCAAACTCTGTGTCTTTGTGGTAACTTCTAAAGGCCAGACATCCAGAAAACAGAAGAAAGCCATGAACGCGAGTGAGACGCATTATCTTTCATGTATCGGAAGTTTTTATGTCCTCCTGGAAAATGTTACGGTTGCAAAACTGATATGTTGAGGGCAAAAGGTAATCTATTCTCATGAGCATGCAGACAAATACCGGTGGTGTGATCGTAGCCTCTAAGGACACACAACACACTCTAATCAGCAAAATAAGTGTCAAAATAGTCAACAGTCTCATAGAGGGTAACCCAAACAATGCTGTTAACTTGTTTGATTCACATTGTTTTACATACTAATCTAAACCTGTAAAACCACTGCCTCTTCTTAACATCAGATCTCCTCATTTTTGGTTAATTATTTTATTTCTGTGCAACATCTTGATTTTTTTTATTTTTTATTTTTTTTATTTTAAGGCACACTTTTTTTTTTTTTTTTTTTTTAAAAGTCATTTCTTCTGTTTTTTTTTTTTTTTTTTTTTAAATTTATAATTCAATTCTTCTCTTGAGAATTGAGCTACTGCAACTGACCAATTTTCCCCCTCAGAGATCAATTAAGTATTTCTGATTCTGACTGTGATTCAGATATACACATATGACTTTGTTTAGGATTTCTTTGGTCCTGGAATTTGGGGAAATACACATAATTAGTGCAAAAGGAAGTGCACCTCATCTTCAGTTTCATTGGTAACACTTTACAATAAGAGTACAACAATTAACATCAGTTAATGCCGTAATAAACATTAAGTAACAGGTAATAAACATTAAGTAACAGTTAACTAACCGTTAACTAATGTGTCTAAAAATCTGTTCATGCTAAGGTATTCATTTGTATGTTATTTAAGCGTTATTGTAGATATTATTAACATTAGTAAATGCCATAATAATCATTAACTAACAGTTAATTAACCATTACGGCATTAACTAACGTTAACTAACGTTAATTGCTGTACTCTTATTGTAAACTGTTACCATTTCATTTTATGTGCACTGACTCACTGCCATGAATTTTTATGACAACCCTTTTGAAGAGCCTTTTCATGCTCTCCAATTTGATATTTTGTCAAGTATTTTCCTTTTATAATTTGTAACTGTAGTTAGTCACGATGTTTGTCCTGTCCAGAGACTTGTGGCAATTACATTTTTGGTTTTAGGAATCCTCTTTCCACTGGAACTCTTTTCTTTTGTGCAGCAGCTGCAACAAGACGAAGCAAAAATACAACAAACAACGGTGGCATTAACAGTCTCCCATCTCTCGACTTTTTGACAGTTTTTAAACTTGGACTGTGGTAAAGCCATTTTTACTGGTGTTTGCTTTTATTGTTAAGGGAATAAAATGCTGACTTTGACCCTCTGTTGCTTCCTCGGTGGTGTTGGGGCGGACTGTTCTCCGTCCCAGACTTTGACAAACACATCTGATGAGAACTGCACCGGCCTGCTGCAGCTCCTTTCAGGCTGTCTCTCTTCACCACAGCCAAACAGGCACTTTGAGCTTCAGACATCGTCACGAAATGCCCTTTTGAAAACGGGAAACTCACCACTTAGGGTGATATTTACTCATCCTTTGCACTGTTGCAAACCGATTCTTGGTATTAAAAAGTGACTATACCGGCACAAGTGGTATTTAGCACCTGTAAAAAGACCAGAGGTGTTTTGGCTACTAATCTTTGCTTCTGTCTCACTGCATTTAGCACAAAATAGAGGAGATAATCAAAATGTATAAATAAAAATATTCTGATTCATCAAAGGTGATAGTAAATACCCACTCAGTGATTGTCTTAGTGCAACATTTACTACGTTTACATGCACACAAGAAACCCGATTATCATGTGTAACAAGGTAAATGCAAGAAATCTATTCAGTCAAAATGGCCTCTTTACACAGGATAGAGGCAGTCGGGTTTCACTCTCAACATCCCCCAGACTCTGCTGACAGCCAAGCCGATCTCATCCGTCTGCTAACACATGCACTGCATTTTTAAATTATTATTATTCTAAGACGTGTATTTCAAATCCACATGATGCATGCATGTGTAAATAAGACAGCTTCAGAGTTGCTGTAAGGTTTATTTTTTCACTTTGACAGAGCTAGGCTAATGACTCCCATCGACTTCAAGTGTTTATGCTAAGCTAACACAAAATGCTAGCCATAGGAACCAAACCACTGGATGTACAGGGGTGAAAATGGTATCAAACATCTTGTCTCAGTCTGGGTAAATCTGAAAAAGGGGCATTTTGCCCAAATCATTTGAACTATAAACTGATTTAAAAAAAAGTACAACAAATTAACTTTTTATTGTATTATTTATTTACGTTTTTTTTTGGTGAACATATATGCGTTTTTGCACATTTGTGATTTTGTTTTTGTATATCTCAACAGTGGAATAGTAGTTTAAAGGTAGAATCCGTCATAAAACAGTGTGTGGTGCACAGGGATCTCTGTTTCTGCATTCACAACCAGACTCCAACCAGCAGACAGGATACTGAGCACAGCTGGCAGCCAAGTGTTTATGTTTATGTGTGTGTGTGTGTGTGTGTGTGTGTGTGTGTGTGTGCACATGCCGGCTGCATCTAAAGTAGCCCCAGTTGTACACTCATGGCACCATGATTCAATTATATAGAGCCAGTGCTTTGCCTGAATATTAATCTGGGGGCCCAAACTTAATTTGTCTGGCGATGGGGGACACAAGCCCATCTGGCTATATGGTAAATGTGTGTGTGTGTGTGTGTGTGTGTGTGTGTGTTTTATGAGAGGGTGCCTCTCCATTGTGTGACACACAGGGATCTGTCACCCTGGTCTGAGTTTGCATGAGGCAGGCAATCAATGGTGGGTCTGAACACACACACACACACACACACACACACACACACACACACACACACACACACACACACACACAGAAACACATGCGTTCTCCCCACAGACACTTCCCAAAGACAGGAGGGGAGACAAGGGAGGGAGAGAATGTGAGTAATTGGGGAAATAAGCCGCTGAGTGAGATTTTCACATGCAAAGCGTGAAACAGTAGTGACGAGCTGCTGCAAGTATATGGATCCTGAAAACTAGGGCTGGGTATCAAATCTAGTTTACCGCTTGTTGCTCGTGTGCATCTGGGTGAGAAAGTATGCCTCAGAGAGAGAGAGAGAGAGCGAGCGAGGCTGTGTTAGCCCTGCCCTAAACCCACAGCGTGTCCACTGGCGAGCTGAAAATGGTTGCAAGTGGACCAAAGTAAGTGACCTCGCTGCTGGGACTCCTAGATCTTGGGAAGGATGTCACATGTGCTTCCTCCGAGACGCGTTCTCACGCTAGGCCCTGGTGACCGTGACAGGCTGGAGGTTGTAGGGAGAGGAGAGGGAGGTAGGGCCCGCTTTTATTTTAAATATTCAAAATAAATGACATTATTGAAATGGACAAGTTTAGACTTTTTTGCAACTAAAATTACAGAGAGAGTAAAATACCACAAACATGGTCCTGCTGGTTACCAGTACCAAATTCCTGCTATCCCAGCACCGGTATCGGTTCAAATGTGAACAACCCTGCTGTCTACAGTATCACCTGTGTGTGAAGATAGACTTCTTTAAACTCTCCTCACATATAGAAAAAGCTTCAAACTTCAAAAAATGTGCATCTTAACAAATCTTAACAAGTCTTAAAATGTTGTTTTCCTTAAAACAAGAAGCATAAGTCTTTAAATCTACATTGTTTTTTTTTAAAACAGTGTAAGAAAATCTGCCAGTGGGATGAGATAATCCTACTTCTTTCATCACTAATGAACTTGCGTCTTGAATTCTCTAGAATCATGAGTCAGTTTCTTGGAACTAGTGCCGCAATCTGCCTTTTTCAGCATATTTATGCTTTAAAAAAAAAAAAAAAAAAACTGAAGCAAAAACTGCACTGGAAACAATGAAATGATCAAATCTCTCTGGTGGATTTATTCAGCGCGACTGAAAGGCAAACTTGATTTCCAAACGGACAACAACACAATGCTCGGCAGGCTTGGCCGCCGCAGCCGTGAAGCCGTCCAGGCGCTGACTGAACGCCTCCGACCCGCCGGGGTCAAGCGGCAGAGCCCCGTCCTTGTCACAAGGCCCGCGGTCCTCTGGGAGGGAAGCTGTGCTCCGGGGCACGAACGCAACCTCTCCTTGACCCCTCCGTGTGCTTGTGACCTTCCTCTGACGTGTAAGGTCAGCCTTTGTGCGAGCGCCGAGGTCAAAGGCAGCGATGGAGAGGAAAGGGAAGAGAGGAGGCGAGCGGAGGGAGGGAGTGGGGGAGGAGGAGGAGACAGAGGAGAGCAGCAGGACAAAGACAGCAGAGAGAGAGAGAGAGAGAGAGAGAATGCAGGAGGTGTGTTGTGGTTTTGGTGTGAGGTTCAAGTGTGTGTGTTTGTGTGTGTGTGTGAGAAGGTGTGTGTTGTGGGAGGGGCTGGGGGGTAGATGGAGCTAACAGCTCATCCAGTGCGTCTCTCACCTTCTGCTTCACAGTTATTTACCACCGCAGCTTCACTCGTCAACAGGAAGGCTGCGGGGCAGACGAGGGGTGATAATGCGAAGGAACACACACTCACACACACTCTCTCACACACACACACACTAACGCACGCAAGCTTATAGGTTTTCATGGCTTCTTTCACATCTGGCGTGTGCTGTGGTTTTGTGTGTGTGAGACAGCGAGTTTTTGTGGGTGTGTGTGAGACTGAATGACAGTATTTATCAATCGCCTGGTGTTTCGCAGGTGGATGACGCGTCTGACAACAGGATGTGTCATTTTAACCCTTTGGCGCATAGTGGTCACTACAGTGGACAGCTGTTTAAAAGTCAATTTCTCCTAAATGCAATAGTTTCTATGGTAGAATTGCATATCAGCTGTTAGAATGCTCTCTGCTGCTCCCCTCCATTGAGGTTTATGCAGAGACTGTCAGTTCTTGTTGCTGGAAACATATTAATACTAGTATGATGACATGGTAATACCAGTCCTGCATCCTTAAAGAAGTATGGAGGCTCACAAAAGTGTTCATGCCCTAAGAAGAGTGAAAACACATCAAAAGGTTAACACATCTGTGTGTCGGACAGCAAACATTTATGTTTCTTCTCAAGCCGACACATGCTGAAAACAGCATGTTGTGGTGGAATGTAAAGTTATTAACAGATGTTGTGTTGAAAAGTAACAAACTTTTCACTGCCACTTAGGGATGGGCGATACCACACTTTTAGGATTCGATGTGATATCAATACTTTTTCTTGCATTTTCATCAATACCGATACCGATACTGATCATTTCTTCTTGGCAATTTTTTTCATTCAAAATATTATTACATTTAAGACAAATCACATGACAAATACAGACCATTTATACCATATTTATTATGGTCAATGCATAATAAAACTAAAATTAAAATAAATAACATAAATATGAATGAAATCAATTAAATATGAACAAAAAATTGCACATTTTCACTGTTGTTGTTGTTTTCTTGCACTTTTCTTGTCAAAAAAAGAAAAAAAAGACCGATCTGCCATTATTTTCTGTGTGTTCCTCCGGCTCCCGCATTCGAGCCACTCTCGCTGGCTGTGCTGTCGGGACGTCCCGGGACACGGGCCAGCTCAGTGAAGTAAGCTATCTAAAACAGCTGAAAGTTATGCATGCACCCCCAATTCTTATTTGTTAGTATTGATATTTGTTAAAGGAAATTAATGCCAAATGAGTAGCATGTGAGTATTGATATATCGATACCACAGAATCGATACGCCCATTCCTACTGCCACTGTCCGGTCACTCTGTATGTGACAAATAAAACCCTGGAGAAGACACACAGATGTTAACTAGTTCACTCGAGGATGATTTTTAGGCCACCGCCACACTACGCTGGGTGAATTTGAAAATGGCGTTTTGGTGCTCCGTGCTCCCTTACACCACACTAACACTTCCAGGCTGTTTACCAAAACCCTCAAAGTGTCCTATCGAGCGCACACACAGATCTGTGCAGCTTCTGCCTTTCGTAACTCACAGCTCTTCTCGGAAAATGAATCAGGTGCCGATGTGCAGCTCTGGATCTCATTACCGCCCCACTTCAGCGTTTTCACAAAGGTCCGCTTTCCCCCGTTCACACTGCAACGCCACACCAGTGCTGTGGGAGAGCATTCTAAAAAATCTCACTTTTGTGGACAGAAAGGCCAAAACTGATAAAAAACGATGTATTTTTATTTAGTTATTTATCGTGCTTTGTGCGGGCATGGCCTTTGTCTTCCTCCCCCTTCCTCTGTGTCAAATGGACAAATTCTCCCTCACTTAAATATAACGTTGCACCCTTCAACGTTCCTAAATTCAATCTTCCCTCCTCTCTCGTCTCCGTCTCGCTCCTGTTTTTCCCTTAACCTCGTAACTACGTGAAACCCAACCCCCAAAAAGCAGCGTCTCTAAACTCATCAACAACTTGCTACATAAGCAGATACCCCCCATTAGTCTGAGTTTTGTTCTTCGAAAAGTCTCGCACGACGGCCTCAGCCCCAATTAGATGTGCTTACACTCCATCCTGGCTCCCCGTGATTGCATTTGGACGTATCCGATACTCTTAACAAAAGCATAATTCACTCTAATTCACCTAAAAAGCATTTTCGTGATTAGCGGAGAAATAAATCAAAGTCTTTATCATTTTCATCAGGCTGGAGAGACGTATGATGCAGATTTGATTATCCAATTCTAAACTGAAAAAGTCAGACGTGGTACATTTACACATTGCCATTATCCTCTCCCATGCCGTGCTAGGCGTAAGCTTGATTTGTAAATTGAAATTAATCTTAATGATGCATTTAAAGAAAGAGGAAAAAAGTAAGTGCTGGATTTCCTCGCCTCCACATCTGGCGTTCGAGTGTCTGGCTTTTCGAATCGAGGTCACACCTTTGTCATCCTACCATAAAAAAAAAAGGCTACACACACTTCAAACACACCTTTTCTTGTGTTAATGAACTTGCAGTAGTCGATGTGTGTGTGGATGTGGGCTGATCAGCCAAGTCCTGAGCTCTGTAATAACAAAGTGCAGAGCGGGTTTCTACACCTGTATGTTAATTCTGACACTTTGGTGTTTCTCTTGGCTCGGAGCTCAGCGCTAAGACAAACTCGGGTTTAATTACTGGCCGGGCAATCACTCCCCGCGCACATTAGACTCAACTGTAGGTACACACAGGAGGGAAAGGTGGATTAAAACACCACATGGATTCAAGTAAACAGCTCCTTCTCCATCTGTCTCTCCCGATTTCTCCCTCTCTGACTCACGGAGCCCGGGAGTTGTTAAAATAATTTACTTATCTGACCTGGCTGTGTCTGCTGCTCGCTCTGTTTCTCATTCTGTTTGCTTGTCTTCAATCTGTTCCCCTTCCCTTGCCTCTCCCTCCATCACCCTCCTCTCCTAGTCCCGTCATTTTATGAAAAAACCTAGGACAAATTGCAAGAGAAAAAAAAAAACTCAGCTGATTTTGGATCCTCAGTTTGTCCTGAGTGAGGAAAAAAAAAACGTCCCAAGAAATCCTATTGGTGAAAGGTTTTGAAAATCACCTATTTATGACCACATATTACCAAAAAACACTGTTTTTAAACACACAGAGGAAAGGGGTTCAAAATTTTACTTTCAGATATCACTATAAAAATTCACAAGATGATTACACACACAAAGACAAGAAAAAACGTCAATTACAAGTTTTTGTAATCCTACTTCTTTCATCACTAATGAACTTACGTCTTTAATTCTCTAGAATCATGAGTCAGTTTCTTGGAACTAGTGCAGCAATCTGCCTTTTTCAGCATATTTATGCTTTAAAAAAAAATTCTGTTTACACATGCATATCACACATTATCTGATTATGCATTAATAAGGAATAGAAGGAATAAATGCCAGAAGAGACATTTAAACAGTGAATTAAAAGGTTACTGTATATATAGTAACCTTTTAATTCACTGTTATATAGTAACCTTTTAATTCAAGGTTAGGTGATTTTCAAAACTTTCCACCAATGGGATTCCTTGGGACTTTTTTCCCCTCACTCAGGACAAACTGAGGATACAAAATCAGTTGAGTTTGCTTCTCTTGCAATTTGTCCTAGGTTGACCCCAATTTTGGCCTAAAATTACTGGACTATCCTCTGAACTTTACCGCCCCCCTCCGCCCCCTCAACCCCCCACCAAAGTCCTCCATAGGCCTTAGATGTTGCCGTTCAGAAACACACACACACACACACACACACACACGACGACTGCTTTATTAATATTTCAGATCAATCGGATCAACCATTAGAAGAAGACAAAACACATGCCGGAGGAGATGCGAGCCATAATGGTTCCACAGTGACAAATCAATACCTTAATCAATCTGTCTGGGGGAAGCATGAATGATGAATAATCTGGGCCAATAATATCCCGATGCAACCAGCAGAGCATGACTCTATCAACAACGCAGAAATACAGAAATCAATCAAATGAATCTGGATGTCTAAAGCGTTTGTCGATGGATCCGATCGCACTCAGGATGTTCCGTGTGCTTTTCGCTTATGATGTTTCTTTTTTTTTTTTTTTTTTTCCCCCCCACATCTTTTTATTTTCACAAAGTGCACAACGGCCAGCAGCAGCTTATGAGGTTTTGAAGTTGAAATTGATTTCATGATACCAGCGCCTGCCACGGCGTGATTGAGCGCCAACAGTGTGCTTTTTCCAAACACTCACAACCTAATTAGTTCATTCTGTGTGCGGCGCTGTCGCAACCCCGTCGCTGTAGTGGATTTTAAAGTGAACACTTGATGTTGCCGTTTTGTGAAGAAACAAACTTGAGAGTTGGCAGAGTTTCGAGAGCGAAAAAAAAAGAAAACAAAGCACTCAGGCTGTGAATACTGCTGCAAAACAAACCCTACGCCTGACACCGCCGCACCATAAAATAACAGAGGGTGTGTCTGAGAATGTGTGAAAAAGTGAGAACCAAGCTGATCACCTTGTGTGAAACAGGAAGTGTGGTGTTACCACGACAACAGACCACGAAACAGCTTCCACTCCTGAGGGGAGATAGCAGCGCCGATGCAGAACACTTAATGCTGAATGTCAATGCACACACACACACACACACACACACACACACGCGCATTGTATATACATGTCATTGTGCTCTCATAAAATTCTGTTAAATAACACAAACTCTTGTGTTGTGGACATAAGTTATGTGAAGATGATGTTCCTCCACCACAAAAGTGCATAAACCAGATACACAGATATTCTTTGTCACAGGAAAAGCTTTGCTATTCGTTAAGGCTCAAGGATAAAGGTAAAAAAATGCAGTAACTCAGACACAATATTTTGTGAGTTCTTCCCACCTTACATGCATCAGTGTTTTCATGATGTCAGAGCAATGGGGATGCACCGCAGGAACGAAGACTGTGCATCAGTAACACTGAGGAACTGTCCCTGTGTATTGTTTTTTTTTTTTCTTTTTCTTTTTTGTTATGGAAAAAAGGTTAATCTCACCAACAAAAATAAGAAGATGAATGTATATGCAATAAAATGCATTCTTGCCTGTGATGATTTTGTATGTAGAAACTGAGCGGTAACACTTTACAATAAGAGTACAACAATTAACGTTAGTCAATGCCGTAATAAACATTAAGTAACAGTTAACTAACCGTTAACTAATGTGTCTAAGAATCATGTACTAATGCTGTTCATGCTAAGGTATTAATTTATATGTTATTTAAGGGTTATTGTAGATATTATTAACATTAGTAAATGCCATAATAATCATTAACTAACAGTTAATTAACCATTACGGCATTACCTAACGTTAACTAATGTTAATTGTTGTACTCTTATTGTAAAGTGTTACGGACTGAGCTGGTCTGGCACACCCAGCGGCTGGCTGGTTCAGTGTCTTACCAACTGTTTTTCTCAGTTGTCTCCCCTGCTATGTTTTTCCCATTTCTCCTGCAGGATGTTACTGAGTGCCTTTGTCTCTCTACCAAAGTCCTTCAACTGCCTCTCCCTCGACAGCCACTGCCCAGAAGCCAAGGGGGGTTTTGGGTAATAGTGTCAAATCAGACTCATGGTTAGAAAGTTACACAGTAGTGCTTTAAGTTTAGGCATTAGCTAGGACAACAGTTTGGTTAGGGTTAGAGAAAGACTTTGGTCTGGGTTAAAGGAGCAGTGATTTTGAATGTTTTGCCCAATCACTATAAGTTACCCACGTTTTATCTAAAGGTTTCACAACATACACTATATTACCAAAAGTATTCGCTCACCCATTCAAATGATCAGAATCAGGTGTCCTAATCACTTGGCCTGGCCACAGGTGTATAAAATCAAGCACTCAGGCATGCAGACTGTGAAACAAGACATTTGTGAAAGAATGGGCCGCTCTCAGGAGCTCAGTGAATTCCAGCGTGGAACTGTCATAGGATGCCACCTGTGCAACAAATCCAGTCGTGAAATTTCCTCGCTCCTAAATATTCCACAGTCAACTGTCAGCTCTATTATAACAAAATGGAAGCGTTTGGGAACAACAGCAACTCAGCCACGAAGTGGTAGGCCACGTAAAGTGACGGAGAGGGGTCAGCGGATGCTGAAGCGCATAGTGCAAAGAGGTCGCCGACTTTCTGCACAGTCAATTGCTACAGAGCTACAAACTTCATGTGACCTTCAGATTAGCCCAAGTACAGTACGCAGAGAGCTTCATGGAATGGGTTTCCATGGCCGAGCAGCTGCAGCCAAGCCACACATCACCAAGTGCAATGCAAAGCGTCGGATGCAATGGTGTAAAGCACGCCGCCACTGGCCTCTAGAGCAGTGGAGACGCGTTCTCTGGAGTGATGAATCACGCTTTTCCATCTGGCAATCTGATGGACGAGTCTGGGTTTGGAGGTTGCCAGGAGAACGGTACATTTCAGACTGCATTGTGCCGACTGTGAAATTTGGTGGAGGAGGAATTATGGTGTGGGGTTGTTTTTCAGGAGCTGGGCTTGGCCCCTTAGTTCCAGTGAAAGGAACTTTGAATGCTTCAGGATACCAAAACATTTTGGACAATTCCATGCTCCCAACCTTGTGGGAACAGTTTGGAGCGGGCCCCTTCCTCTTCCAACATGACTGTGCACCAGTGCACAAAGCAAGGTCCATAAAGACATGGATGACAGAGTCTGGTGTGGATGAACTTGACTGGCCTGCACAGAGTCCTGACCTGAACCCGATAGAACACCTTTGGGATGAATTAGAGCGGAGACTGAGAGCCAGGCCTTCTCGACCAACATCAGTGTGTGACCTCACCAATGCGCTTTTGGAAGAATGGTCAAAAATTCCTATAAACACTCTCCTCAACCTTGTGGACAGTCTTCCCAGAAGAGTTGAAGCTGTAATAGCTGCAAAAGGTGGACCGACATCATATTGAACTCTATGGGTTAGGAATGGGATGGCACTTCAGTTCATAGTATTAGTAAAGGCAGGTGAGCGAATACTTTTGGTAATATAGTGTATAATCAAAATCACTTGATTTTTTTGGGGGAGTTGAAACACCCACCTTATAATGTTCTGCTATTGTGGCTAATAAAATCACCACGATTCACAAACCACAGAACTGATAATTCATTGTGTAAAGCAAACATTTCCTGGGGACTATTTTCCAGTGGGGAGACCGTTTCACTCCGCCCAATTTCAAGTCATCAAAACACAACAGTGCTGCTGCTTTTAGGAAAACTAATGTGGACAACTTTATTACCATGATGGAACACTGGTATGAAGAAAGTCATTTTCATATCACAGTGGAATGAAAGCAAATCAGCTGGATAAAGGGAGGGAAAATGAATAAGTATAAAGATTTTGTAGATATTATACTAAAATACAAAATCACTGGTATGGTCCTTTCAATAAGAACAACATTAGAATGTGACTTCCTGATATGAGCTGGGAATTTAATCTGGATGGTGGAAGATGAAGGCACATCTTGGTGGCCACCCATCACCCCAACATTCACACCCTTCCCCTCCTCCCTCTGTCTTCATTTAGCCCTTTATGCTTGGAGCACGAGACGCTGCGCTCATTTCACAAAATTTCAGTGGATCGGGCTGATCCATGCTTATCTGCATGGGTGTTTGCGTGAATGTGCTTGTATGTTTAGCGGGACAAAGCTCGTGCCTTGAGTGGTGAAGCCCTCTTCCTAGGAGCGTGGTGTTGCTGTCTTGCCACCGAATAATGTCACCATTGTAACGCCCGGAGCCGTCAACCTCGGCGTCGGCCCCGCTGTCTCCAAGAGAGGCCTCCCGGTCGCCTGAATGGCACGATGAATAGTCCTTTGTTGGCAGGCCTCGTGTCTGAAGTGCAGCCATGGAGCCTCTGACACACACACACACACACACACACACACACACACACACACAGATACACAGCCATAACATCTTCTCATTGGATACTTCTGCGAGGGTACAGGCCAGGCTGAGAAACAGATAAGACCCTAGCCAGAAACACATAGAAAGGTTAAGTGAAGCACTTGACAGAGCACACACATGCATGCACACACACACACACACACACACACACACACACACGTACATACAGAGACTGGGGAGTCTGATAATGATGACTTTAAAGAGGTGGGAGATGCCCCAGCCCACATGACTTAATTATCATATATATTGTATTGGCATTTCACTCATGGTTCAATGTCAAAAAAGGTTCCATATTTAATGAAATACGTGGCTGTTAAACATAGTGCACCAGGCCATATAGCTCATGTATCATACCTGATCTCATTAAGCGTGTTATGATTTTCATAAAGGAGCAGTGATACACATTATTACCTTCGGGACTAATATAGACATTGTGCTGTAATGGAAATTCTCTGCTTCACTAAAAATCTCATTTTTAGCAGTGATGTCGAGCTGGATTTGTACTTAGCTGAGAATAAAATGAGGACTTATCCTTGTTGAAAATACGTTTTTTTTTTTGTTTTTTTTTTTAACTTGATTATATGAAAATTAAATTTGGGAAACAACAGCTTCTATAACTATACCCATCGACCCTGTGTTTACAATGACATGATGAACGCCTGTATGCTCCAACTTGCACCCGGTCAGTCTTCATCCTCATCTTCTCCCTCAGTGCCTGCGGGCAGGATCTCTGCAGATACACACACCACCACACACTTCTAGTGGTGATGATAGAGAGGGATTATTTTTGTATGAGTCTATACATTTTTTTTTTTTTTTAAAGGAAAATCCTACTCATTCTGCCTATATAATGTGTGTTTACTGGTCTAAAAAGGGCCTGCATGTAGCCCAAACCTGGTATACATGAGAGCTAAGGGACAGATGCAATGTTCAAAAAATATCTAGTGCTCTGTGGGAAGGAAGGAAAGAGAGAGAGAAAGAAAGAAAGATACAAACAAACTGGCTGTGTGTGCATGTGCACTGTGGGTATCTTGGCTCTGTAGGCAGTAATTGTTTTGCATGGCAACACAATAGAGCATTCACCATCAGAGAGAAAAAAAAAGGCAGAGAACTGACGCCGAGCTTACTACCCCCTGGACCGGCTGAGGTTTGGGCACCCGAGGGAGAGAGAGAGGGAGAGAGGGAGAGACAGTAAGACGCAGAGCGGGTAAAAGACTAGCAGGCGACCCACTGACCACCCAGTGACATCACACAGCAGCGGCCCCTCTCTGTGTTCGCATGCAAGCGGCTGCGGAGATCCTCCCCTGTAAGCAAGCGAGCGATGGCCAAGCCTCAGCCCACCAGGCTCCAGGAACAGTGTGCAGCGAGTGTGTGTGTGTGTGTGTGTGTGTGTGTGGGAGGACGCGAGATGGAGTCAGCCAGCTTTGGACGGCCGGCGTTGTCTGGGTTTCCCAAAAGGCATCTTGGCTGTTTTTGTCATGATAACTCACAGTGGGACACGGTGGAGAGGATCCGAGTGTCAGGAGGCCTTTTGGGAAACACGGAGATGGGCCTATAAGTGAAGAAGGGGGAAAAAACAAAAAACAAAAGCATGCCTGAATGTTTTGGTTCAAGATAGAAATGAACAACGGGGGGTGGATGAGAAGAGAGAGAGAGAGAGAGAGAGAGAGAGAGAGAGAGAGCAGCAGACTCACAGCAGACACACAGCTGCTCTGCTGCTGCACCAGTGTGGTTACTAGGAGACTAGAGACCATGATTCACAACACACTACATATGTAAGGACGCCTACAATACCTAATATGTGTGTATGTGTGTGTGTTGCCGGTAGATACAACATGTATCTGCATGTGGGTATTTCATTATTTTTCATACGCGGTGAGAAGAAATGAAGGGAAACAGATAGATAGAGAGAAATAGACAGAGAAAGAGAGAGAGAGAGAGAGAGAAAGATGAAGGAAACAAAATAAGAAAACATGCTGTTATTTCCTTCCCACACTCTCTTTCCCTTCCTCTAGCTCTTCTCATAAAAGATAAAAGACTCCAGAATAATTAACCTACAGGAGTGAGAACAGACAGAAGTAATGAACAAATTCTGAATAATTCACATGCTTGTTTGTTGTTTTTTTTGTGCACTTTTTCTTTTGTCGGTGCGCTTCAAAGCTCAGCGGGTAAAAGCAGCAAGAAAAAACAGTAAATTGACACACAACAATAACCTTGGCTCTATAAATTACCAGAGGTTTCAATTCAGTATAATCACGCTGCTGATTCTCACGCTGGCCTTGAGCCACAGCGCATTCATTAACGGCTCGTGTGTGGCGGGATATTGCGATCGTGCCTCGCCGTGTCTCCGGCTGCCTGTGCAGATCAGTCAGGGCTTTAAAAGAGAGACGGGGTTGAGATGGCGGGGTAACGCCCGGGAGCCCTCCGCTTCCTTCAGGGACCGCGCGGCGCACAGGAGCTGATTAACTGTACAAGCTGCCACTGCCAGCTCGCAGGAGGAAGCCTGTCTGAACCTGTAATGATTGCCTCTGAGTGTGTGTGTGTGTGTGTGTGTGTGTGTGTGTGTTACATAGAGGTCACAGAGACAGGCGACTAAGGGCAGATTAGTCGAGTTATAAAAGCCAAACAGCGATGACCACAGCGTGTGAACGTAGCCCAAGGATTCGGCCTTTGTTACATGTTAATACACACATAACACACAAACACAACACAACCAGTGGAGATGACAGCGGGGTCATGTGACCCTTTGTCCACAATTTAACGCCAACAGTCACTCAGACCAGGATGGGGTGCAGTGTGTAATGTGTTCTAGTGTGTGGGCTGCTTGTGTGCGTGTGTGTGTATATATATAAATATAGTTCATTATCTCTCCAAATTGGGTTAGGACAAAACCAAAGAGACTCGCAGAAAGCAGAAGAGGTGAAAACGACCGATTTGATGATTTAACTCCCACTGGATGATCACTCATAAAAAAAAAACAAAGACACGCAATGCATCATTTGTGCAGACGGAGATGGAGAGTGCAGCGATACATGAAAGTTGCAGGCGGATGACACTCGGCAACCAACATCGCCGTGACTCACGCATCACACAGATTGGCCCAGCAAACACACACACCACTGTAACAAGGCTGGGGGAGCACAGACACTGCCTGGCCCACCTCTGCTTTGGTTGTTTTTGTGTGCTTTTTATTTATCCGGTCACATATTAACACATTTGTGTGAGAAGGCTTTTCCACTCCGTCTATCTACCATCAATCCATCCAGCGTCGTATCTGGGTCACGGCGCGGGCACAGACGCTCCCCTGTCCTTTCCCCTAAATACCTCCTGTGGCTCCTCCAACCAGAGATACCTGCACTCCTCCGCTTGGGCCACTTGCTCAGTCTTGAATGAACAAGCCTCGAGGAAGACAAACACAGCTTCACACTCAGGGATGCTGACAAACTGCTCCGGTGCACATCTGAAAATCACATCTTGCCCGTGTAGCAAAGGGGCATGGTGGAGCAGAGCCGGGCACCGTGGAAAGTGGACTTGGGAGCTTTGGCAGGTCGATCTGGTGGCGGTCCAGGATCCTGCTGGTGGACAGCGGAGGTGCGGGGGGGCTGTCAAAGCTTTCAGACCCAGCTGGCACAGGGAGCGCCTTACTCAGCAGAGTAAGCAGCAAGACCAGAAAGCTGCAGCTACTTGTGCTGCAGGAGCCAAAGCCTGTTTCAAAAGTTCAGAGAGCCTAAGAAGATTGACTGTCATTCAGGGGGGAGGAGGGCGGGACAGGGGAGGGCTGGGACTTGCTGAGGTGGACAGCTGAGCTACAGCGGTGCACGTGCAAGCTTCTGCCCAAAATGCATTGTTGTTCACCGTAAAATGAAGAAACAGAACGCTGCTGGGCACTGCTTTTTTCCCCCCCTGTGATATAAAAGTTGTATCTTTGCAAATGATGTGCTTTGGGCCTCTTCAGCGTACTGTGATGGGGTGGAGACGCATGTAGTCCAGTAATTTTAGGCCAAAATTGGGGTCAACCTAGGACAAATTGCAAGAGAAGCAAACTCAACTGATTTTGTGTCCTCAGTTTGTCCTGAGTGAGGAAAAAAAGTCCCAAGGAATCCTATTGGTGGAAAGTTTTGAAAATCACCTATTTATGACCACATATTACCAAAAAACACTGTTTTTAACACACAGGGGAAAGGGGTTCAAAATTTGACTTTCAGATATCACTATAAAAAATTCACAAGTTGATTACACACACAAAGACAAGAAAAAAAGTCAATTACAAGTTCTTTGAATTATTCTGTTTACACATGCATATCACACATTATCTGATTTGATATGCGCTAATAAGGAATATAAGGAATAAATGCCAGAAGAGACATTTAAACAGTGAATTAAAAGGTTACTATATAAATAGTAACCTTTTAATTCACTGTTATATAGTAACCTTTTAATTCAAGGTATTCAAAGAGAAGCTAAGTTTTTTCATAAAATGACTGGACTGATGTCCACACATGCAGCTCTGTGGCTATTTCTAAACATCCTAGCTGCAAATTACACAGTAACTGGGACTGAATTGTAAATTAGACATTTTGGCCTTAATTAGTTCAATCTCATTTTTTTTTTTTTTTTTTTTTATACCTGGGACAATTCAGATAAACTATGCACAGCTATATCTATATCTTAGTGTCTACCAGCTGGAGACAACTATATTTCTATCTATCCGTGGTGTGCTGTCTTAAGCCGTCTTTACAGAGCTGATCCATCTAAAAAATGCAATAGCAGAGCTGGGGGAATTAATAATTATCTATTTCCACAAGTATTCTTTATCCATATTTTATTCAGCATGATCATCTTCACGCTGTGGGGGGGAGATCTGTGGGAACCTGTATCTCCTGCAATATGAACCGCTGTCTTTTGGATGATTATTTGGTGATATTGTTTTAAAAAGCAGGCTAGTTGTAATACAAGATTTCACATGAAACAACCTCTCTACTGACCTCGCTTTGGTTATTTTGCTTTTGTAGTTGATTATTTGTGAAAGTTTCCCACTGGTAGCCCGACGTCCACGTGCACCTTTCCATGGATAGATGATGGAGCACTTGTTGTGGTGCAGACGTTTACCGTGGTATTTACACACACACACAGGCATTTCTCCAGCTTTACTTTCCACAGGACAGATCCTGGATCAGGTCTGGCTTTTCTCCTGCGTTTTCTCCCACATCGTGCATCGGGGTCAGAACCAGAATATCTTCAACCTCGCTTTTCTCCGGCTTGACATCTTGGAACAGAAATAACGCCGTATAAATATTTGGTGTAAAGATGGCTTTACCCGTGTGCGTCTACGAGCCCGATGGTGCATGCTGTGTGGGAGTTACGAAGCAATCAGATGATTCTTCGGTGGTAACATAGAGGCACACACACACACACACACACACATACTCTCCACACTAGGAATGGGGTGCAAGATGAGGAGTCTGATGGAACAGTTTTGATAGACAAGGTATATTGAGTTTGTACATGTGTGCTTTGAGCATCTGTGTGTGTGTGTGTGTGTGTGTGTGTGTGTGTGTAATCAGTTCCAGAGGTGGCTGGGGGAGAGTCAGCATGTCCACAGACAAGGCGGTACCTTGTACAAGGGTCCACATGGCTCACCGGCCCGGTGCTGAGCTCTTTCATGTGTGTGTTTACACACGTTCTGGGAACACGCCTTGCACAGCGTGCCGCCTCGCAAATCAAAGGAGTGCTGGCACGCACGGGGAGCGGGCCGCTAACAGTGTGTGAGGAGTGTTTGGGACCGTGCGTCTGCGTTGAGGCAGCTTGAGGAAGAAGACAAGGCAAAAACTCACACCCACACGCGCGCTGGGATTCCACAAAGCTCGTCGTTTATTAGCACACATGGACCTTCCAGTGACTATTTCAATACACATGCATGGACACAGCACATGACCTAAACGTGACTCTTGACATAAGAAGCAAAAGGAAGTAGGAGCCCAGAAATATGCATCCAGCCATGATACGATGATTTGAGGTGACAAGCTTAGGTGTTTTATTGAGAGTTTCATATTCATCATATATCATCTTTCTCACAGGTGAGAGTTGCACATGTGCAGCTCTGATGGGGCAGGAGGAGACAAATACGACGAATACAGGGCACCATGTGATGACGTTGCTTCTCTGGTACACGTCTTAAAGGTACATTTCGTATTTTCGGCTGTTACAGGAGGAGAGAGAATGCATTTCCCCTCTGTGTTTTAATTGTTTTGTTTTTTTTTTGCTTTTCAACCTCATTTTCTCTGCTTGTCGTCCTCTCTGTCTTTCTATGTTTCGCTCTCACCGCAGAACTTCCAGACTATCTGTCACAGAAGTTCAGGTTGCCTAGCAACAGGGTCGCGCTTGTCGCAGCGGGTTGCCATAATGACAGTCGCTAGGCGGGAGATCCAGCCTAGCAACAAAGACATCAGGTGTTACTTCCTGCTGCTCGTCTGCGGACACTTCCATCGGTTTCCAACAGCTCCAGCATGTGTGTGTGTGTGTGTGTGTGTGTGTGTGTATGCGTGAGCGTGTGTGTGTGTATGTGTGCGAGTATGTGTGTGTTCACTTCTGCTCCGATGAGCAGCAGAAGCTCTGCTGACGCTACCCATGTCCCTTTCCCTGTCTCTAATTATGACTGTGTGTTTGTGTGTGTGTATGAGTGTGTGTGTGTGTGTGTTGATTTCTGCTTCAGTGAACGGTCACCGAGTGCAGCTCGCAGCGGAAGCTGTGCCCACGGCGGCCTGTCAGGCACAAAGAAAGACACACTTCTGGGTGGCTGGTCTGGTCAGGCTAGCAAATGACACACACACACACACACACACACACACACACACACACACCATGCACCTCACCTCCATATCCTCCAACATTACAACCCAAGTTTGGCTGAGCTGAGCCCCTAACCATGAATCCTTCCATAATGCTGCATTCAACATTTTCACTGGACAGTGTGGAGGCTCCTGGGTTTGTCAAGTTCCACGTAAAAAAAAAAAAAAATCAAATTGCTTTCATCTGCTGTGGACCTGGTGAACAGGAAGAATGACAGGAAGCTTTCACCAGTGCAGCCATTTTACAAAAACAACAATAACATAAAGCAGTGCATTTGGGGAATGCACAGAGAGATCAAACCTGATTCTCACTCAGGTATTTTGTCTGCATGTGAAACTGGTTCCTGACTGTCCGCCTCCTCTTCTTCTCCCCGTCCAGTTTCCTCTCTCCACGCTCTCTGTGTTTTCCCCTCCGCCTCACCTTCCTTCTCCTCTCCTCTCCCCGCGCGAAGATCCGTCTGTTGACATTGGCAGCGTGCGTGTTGCTGCTGGCAGCGGCACAGTGAGAATCCTGCAGCACACTTCTCAGCCAGGCCACCGCTAGGGCATGCGAGTTCTTCAACAACAAAGACATCATGTTCTTCGCTTAGAGATGAATTGTTCATGTCAATGGTGTTTACAAAACTCAAGTGTGACAGGATGTTCAACCCACATTTCTGCTGCAAAAGTAATGCGACATCAGCCGTAGTCGCGCTGCGGTTGTGTGTCCACCGAGTTGGAATGACTCGCCGTGTTCCCCACAAAATAGTGCATTCTCAATGTGAAAAGTGATCGCTTTTGGGCCAGGAAGGCAACAGTGAGTCAGCGTTCTCGGCTGTAGAAACCAATCATTTGTTAATTTCCTGACTCAGCAAGTCCATCACCAGAGAGGCCGCTGGGACAGTTCATTCAGGAAGTCGGCAGGTCGTGACACCATTTCCTGCACTGCCACGCCAGGAAGCGGGAAAACGGTTTTCCAGCTTCCTCTCTGCTCGAAATCAGGTTTGACTTTCCCCTCAAAAACCTCAATTTGAAAACACTTTGGAAAAGGCGGTGTGTATCGGCTCAGGCGCCCTTCTTAAAGGCTGCACTGAATGATTTATCACGGTAAACATGAAGCCTCAGTTTGGTTTTGTTAAAAGTTTCTGTTTCATCATTTTTTAATTGTGCCCCTAAGTTGACTGTTGTCTTATCGTGGACGTGTCACATCACGCTCTGCTGACTCTGAGTCACACTTTACAGACCATTTTGCAAATCATGTGGAGGTACGAAAGATCTCATAACATATAATCAAAATCCCTCCATTTTCAATTTTTTTTTTTTTTTAATGATGTTTTGCTTCTGTGGCCAACAAACAAAGTCGTCACCATTCATAAACCACAGAAATGATAATTGCCTTTGTGAAGCAAACGTTTGCCGGGGACTATTTTCAGAGACTGTCTCACTCCGCCCAAAAACACAACAGTGCTGCTGCTTTTAGGAAAACTAATGTGCACAACTTTATTATGGTTATGAAATACTGGTATGAACTGCCTTGGGACCCTTTGTATGTATAATATACACATATTTTGTTTTTGTGTCTTCCATTTACTTTATTTTATTATTTAAGTGAGCTGACAAAAGCTTAGTATTGTAAGAAGGAGAGGCAAAATAAGCTAAGGCTTCAGCCTATACCTTTTCAGTCAGTGTTTATTAGTATACTGTATATCATATATTTGTTTTGGTTTTCCAGTAGTGAAAGGAAATGAAATATTATTTATTGTTTAAAAATGTGTGCATAAGATATTGTCTATTTTTATGTGTATTTGATTTCTGCAACAAACAAACAATAAAAATAAGTGAAAATTCACTTGAAACAAGTGAAAATTTGCTTGTTTCATTGGCAAAGTTTGCCAGTGGAAAAAGTGAAAATTCACTTGAAATAAGTGAAAATTAGCTAGAAACGAGAAACAAATTTTGCCAATGAAACAAGCAAATTTTTACTTGTTTCAAGCAAATTTTCACTTTCAACAAGAGACAACTGTCTAAAAACAAGTTACTTCTGAGGTGATCATGTCTTATTTTAAGTGTAATGAGATATTTTGACTAGGAATAAGACATTTTTGACTTGAAATAAGACAAATAATCTTGGTAAGATTTTGAGTTTTTGCAGTGTAGTGGAATGAATGGAAACTAATGGCTGGATAAAACATAGGAAAAATGACATCAGAGGTCTAAAACATGGCGGCTTGCTTTGGGAAAAGTATAAAGAGTGTGTAGACATTACACTAAACATGCAAAATCACTGGCATGGTCCTTCACCATCAAACAAACAAGTAAACACTAAAGAACTGAACTGCATCCATGCAAAATAAGTGGAGGAAAAGCAAACTAGACACAGTACAGAGGCAATAGCAACAGCTCCTTTGATTTGAAACTAACCCTTCAGAGATAATATTTGATAAATTTAGCTCAGATGCAGGGTAGATGTACGTGAGGCACCAGAATAAATATACTATAGACACATACCCTAGTTAAATGTTCAAATCCAAATATAGTGGAGATGCAATCTTTTTTTTTTTTTTTTTTCGGGAAAAGTAAACTACAGTGCGCTTGCTGCCGAGATGGAGGGGTCAAGAGGGCAAGCTAAAACCACTTCATAGCCCACAGTTATTGATTTCTCCCACAGCGATGCATGCCGTAGAGGAACATCCGGGGAAGCTTCTCTCCGGTTCGACTCCGCTCCGTCTTACACAATATCTGTCCGTTTTTACCTCTCAGACAAAATGGAATAGTAGCAGCACTCTCCTCTGACTGGCATCAAACACGGAACGACGCATCTGCCGTTCAGACGGGCGGCACGGACCGCAGAACGGTGGAGAAACCAAGATGTGCACGTAGTCAGACATCTTACGAAATCACACACACACACACACACACACAGGTAAATATAGACAAGCACAGTTTGCTCACACTCACACTGTTGCATCTTCACAGATTACTGGTGCATTAACAAGGCTTGTCTAGTATTACAGTATGTAGCCCGTGTGCGTGTGAGTTTGTGTGTGTGTGTGTGTGTGTGTGTGTGTGTGTGTGTGTGTGTGTGTGCAATTATCTTTGTAAGATCGTTCTCCCTCCCCCGTCTGTGGTTTGTCATCAAGGCCAGCTGAGCCAGAGCCTGCTTTTGTCTGGCTCATACAATGGGCAGCACTGGTGTGATAGGTCACTCTGCACACACACACACACACACACACACACACACATCATTCATTTCTGCCAGCAGAAAACACAATGCAGCTCGAGCCATGATATGTGCTCTCAAAGACTATCTGCGATGATTATGTGTCTACCCCCTATTATTAGTATGATTATTGATGGATTTAATTTAACAGTCCACAGTAAAAATGGCCTCATTTCATATCTTATGACCCCCCACCCCCCCCTCCTCTCTCTTTCTCTCACTGACTCAGTCCCCTCTGGTTGGCCTGTATCAATGAGCCTTTTCTCTCATTCGCTCTTAACTTTCCCCTCATTGTGTCAATTTGGATTCAGATAGTCGGCCGCGCTGTTGTAATGTGATGTCATTCGAACTTGGTGAAACAGACGAGCCTACCAGTTTACTGTCCCAAGGCTCACACACACGCGTGTTCGACTGTCTGTTTTCCCTGCACAAAAAAGCTAAATTAACTGTGATGCTAATTCTCAGCCGGCGTGGCTCTCTGGCTCTCCTCAGCCATTCACATTTGGTTTTCAACAGGCTCCCAGATGTTGCTACTTTGAGATTCGGCCCATTTCTGTGTTTAGCCTATCTACCTGCACAGGATTTCATCACTTCAGCACCCGTATCCTTATCTCCTAGTGTGTTTATTCTGCTTTCTCGCATACATCCATTTTCTGATCTTGCTCTGTCCCTCCTCAAATCTTTATTCCTTTTACTCCTTTTACTTCTATTAGTTTAACACCGCTGACGCTTATACAAAACCACTGTCGTAACTCCATCTCTGCACACGTAACAATCGGTGAAAATGAAAAGACAAAGGCGCTCTTGATGTCTCTCTTGATGTGTTGAAGTGTTTTTCGCTCATGTCTCCTGTGCACACGTGAAATATGCGCACACGTGCACGGGGTTTGATTGATGTGGACGGATGCTGAAGGACGTCCTAGGTTGCCGGGGATGAGGCTCAAAAGCCCCGGCCTCAACGGGGGAGACAACCCCGGCACCGAGGGGCCCCGCTGGGATGCCCACAGCCGGGGAGCCCCAGGCATGTGTCAGGGCCAACCAAAGACAAATCGCTGGCCAAGGACATCCTATAGCAGCCACGCATACACATATACATTATGTGTATATCTATATATGTGTAAGAGTACAGTCCTAATGAGTGTATGATCTTTAAAATGTGTGACCATGTTAAAATGAAGACATGTAAATGAGTTCCAGTGTGCACATGTGTGATTTGTTAGTATAATAACCTACTGTGGTGCCAGAATAAGCTGCACAGTCTATGTGGAGGAAACGGTCGTGTCTTCATTGTACAACAGAGGTGAGAGCAGCCCCCCCCCCCCCCCCCCACCACCCATGTGACTCGAGCAAACAGTGAGCAGACACACAACAAACACACACCGCAGCCGTTTCCGTCGCTTCTCTTTTTTCTTGTTAGTTTATTTTTCAATTGCTTAGAAAAACAAAACAAACAAGGGCTCACAGATGACAGACTCCTGCAAATCTGCAGCTTGTCCGTGTGCCAACCCCGAGCCTCACTTTTCAATATTCATGAGGGTATGCAAATGAAGGTGCGTCGCATTCAATCGTCGAGTGAGTCACGTGACCCGGGTGAAGGGGTCTAAGGGCACAGGGGGTGGGGAGGCTCCAGGGCCACAGACGAGGGGGCGACTCCCACCTGCCCCCCATCTCCGATGAGAGCGAGCCACTCTTTGCATAATGGAATTGACCAATAGGTTATGTCTTTTTCTGTACAAACTAAAACATGGTAATACCACACTTACACACTTGCCAGCAAGCTAGGTATCACGACAGTTTCAGTTGCTTCGAAAACCCGCCAGAGGGGAAAATTTTTATATGACCTATATACTTCATTTAAATACAAAGCTAAAAATAAAATAAGACAACAACAACAACAACAAAAAAAAACATCAATGAAATAGTATCATCACTTAATAGGCAGATGAACACTTACAGACGATTAGGTCACACCTCGAAAAACGTTCATCGGGAGCTTTTTGAACAACCCTTTTCATCTGGCTAACCATCTGGGGTGTGTTCCTACCACACAGGATCTGGATTCTTGATGCAAGACAGAGAAAATAATAATATTAAAAAAATAAAACACACATTAAACTACCCATAGAGATTCAATGGGAAACTAAGTATGTGTATGTATGTGCATATATGGTATGTGTGCGTGCGTGTATATGTGTGTGTGTGTGTGTGTGTGACTACCCCCGAGCAATTTAACATGAGCTAATTCCTGATAGGAGCGCATGAGAAGGCCAACGTCTAGCCACACGACATAACCCGTCCATCTAAAACCGTATCTGTGTTGCACTATGCCCATCCCGCAGCGCTCTCTCCATCCTTTTTTTTTTTTTTTTAAATACCTGTAAATATACTGTATGCTGGATTATTACATAAAGAGCCCATTTACAAATGGTACATGATTGGCTTGGTACGTCAATATCGTAGTACACACGTTAGCAGGTCAGCTGGAATAAGGATCACATATGACTAGCTAATGAGGTCATATCATTTTTCTTCTTTTTCGTCGTCATCGTCAAATACACAGGTTAATGATTTTCATTTTTCTCAAGAAAAAAACAAAAAACAAATCAAGATTCAGATGCAGTCAATATTAAACACTAGCAAAATGTTCACTGCAAAGAATGGCTTGAGGAGAGCAAATTAAAGAAGCATTTCACTTTTTGTGTGCCATGCTTTTTTTTTCGTTTCCACCTTTCTCTCTCTTACTCTCCAAATGAGAGCTGCGTTTTTTTTTTCTTTTCTTTTTTTTGCAACAACAGAAAGATGCAACTTAAAAAGTCCAACTTGGTCATCCTCAGCATGCCCTCTGTTGCCACTGGCCCTACAGGCCCCCAAAAACAAGAATGCTCCTATAAAAAAAAAATGGATAGTTGACAAGGCCACTAGTCTCTTAAAACATCCTAAAAACCCTCACTACACTCAGTCCATTCTTCTCACTACTGAGTTTTGTTTTTAAATGTTAATCCACAACCACTGATTCAAAATCAACTCTTTGCTTTTTTTTGAAAATTTCCAATGCGAATCACCTCAAAACAGTGCAAAACAACTCAAACCTGTGCAATAAGGCCTACCCCTAGAACGTCATACATACATACATACAGTTTTTCCTCAAAAAAAAAAAAAAAAAAAAAAAAAAAAAGACTTCGAAAATAATACAGTAATAACAGAGACAATAAATGATACAAAATAATATAATAATATCTGTGATGTGAATAACAAAGCATGGACATGCACGGCTTGACAGAGGAGATGAGGCAACCCCAAATTCCCCTGTGGGACAATGGACAAAAACAAAGAAACCCCAGAAAGCAGAGTCTGTTTTAATGCTTCTCTACACCCTCGACCGACCCCCCGCCCTCCAGCTCCGTCCCGCATCGAGCGCCTTTCTCCTGCCTCTATTGGTGGCCCGGCCTGCGCTCGGGCCGCGGGGAGCTGGGGGGAGGATGGAGGGGTGTGCTCGGAGTGTGTCGTCTCACAAGGGCTCAAGCGGCCATCTGCCACCCTGCGCTAGCCAGCCTGATCCTTTTCCTTAGCCCAGGCCAGGCCAGCAGGCCCGCTGTCTCATCCTCGCAGAAAGACTTCCTGCTGCGGGGGGGACAAAGGCGGGAGAAGCTGTGGGAGCTTTGGAGCGCGGCCCCCACGGCAAGGCCCTTTGACCCGGTGCCTGGCCCGGGGAGGCAGACGGCCCAGACAGACAGCACCGTGTCTGCTCTCCCCTCCTCCGCTCTTTTATCAGCCACACAGACCCCAGGGGCTGATGGGGAGACAGAGGAGGGGGAGGAGAGAGAGAGAGAGACACGGAGAGGGGAGGGTGGTGGGCAAATGAACACAATGGAGGGACTGACATGGAGTACTCTAACCCCCCCCTCCATTCATCTTTGGGGTAAAGATCTCTCTATTCCCTGTGGACAAGCTGCTGCCCTTTCCTCCTTTCCGCTACATGACCCCTCTTCGCCCATTCCCCCCTCTCCGACCGCAGCCCGGCTCCCGGAGTCTGCGCAGGCCAAGCACGCCCCCGCTGGCCACCCTCCTCTCGATCTGCATCTCATGTGCTCTGGCTGTTTGAAAGCCGCATCCCTCTGTGCTCACGTTGGCCCGCGGCGAGCCGTTTATTGACTTTTTTACGGTTTGTTTATTGCAGTGGTCACCAATCTTGAAGGAATTATCTAATTATAGAATTCAGAACAATAACCACATGAAGCGTTGATCGCACGATTCGAGGACGCGCATCGCGTGGCCCGATCTGGTTTTAGTGCTGAGCCGGCGACGGGGACCGGGCCACTGAGGTGCCACTGTGGACGATCCAATGAAATGGCGGCGGAATGGTAAAATAGTGTGGAAGCAGAGTGACACTACTGAGTGCACATTAATAGGTGAGCCTGAGTTCTGTATTCAAGCCAGATTGCTGGGCTCAATGTGTGTAAGAGCTGTTACAGCACATGATCAAATTTCTCCATCTGTGTCTGTACATGTATTCCTATGATGAATTCTTATTAATACACCATGGTATGTATACCACCATGAAAAGTTTTGCATTTTTTGGGACATATTTGTCTGATTTGAATAATTGCTCATGGAACTAAACAGAAATGCAACTTCCTTGTGTGGAAAATCGTACACTGATCTTCTCATAAAAATAACTATAACTTCAATTGGACTTGCAATTGGATCGTTTGAACCAAAAAGGGAGCAAATAATTAAAAGATCATTAGAAAAATTACACAATTAGCAGAAATCTGGGGAGCTTTGGTTTTACATAACATCTCACGCCTCCCGACAGAGGAGCCTTACGCCGACTGTAAAGCATGGTATTAATGGCATTCTGATTTGGGGCTGCTTTTGATGCCTCAGGGCCTGGCCAGATTGCTGTCACTGAGTCAAACATGAATTTCACAATGTACCAGAGAACACTTGAGGAGAATGTGGAGCCATCTGTCAAAAAACTGAAGCTGAACCAAAAATGGATCTTGCAACAGGATAATGATCCAAAACACTCAAAGCAAATCCACAGAATAATAATTCAATAAGAAAAATGCACTCACTGAGTCAAAGCCAGGACATTTGCTTTTCAGAGCCCATAAACAATCCGGTGTATGGTATTTTTCGAACGTTAATGCTATAAATCAACGCCGATTTTGTACAGGTTGTGAAAAGAGTTGTGACGCAACAGGCTCTTTAACCTATTTCACTCGCCGCTTGTTGACACGCTATCAACCCCTGACACTTCCTGAGAGCGTCAGGGGCCCTGAGCGGACAGGAAAACACATCACAGAGTTTGACACACCTCTGTAGCAATGAGCGGGCACAAATTCCCCCAAGTCAGTGAGGGAGAAAAGACATTCGCAAGAAAGGGGGCGACACCAACTACTGAAGCTGCAGCTCTAGCAAATAGTGAGACGGTGAAAGAAGAAATTGCATTTCTGTTGAGTTTTGTTAAATGTGTATAACTTCTCAGTGTTATCTGTCGATAGTCTGGAAATGAAGACCAGACAACCTTATATGTATATAAATAAATAAAGACAAACTTTTCAGGTGGTGTCCTTAGTTTTTCAAAGCTCAGCGCTGTAGATTAGGCTCTCCTACTGGAATCTCAATGAGAAAAGGGAGATGCGTTCTTGTCATGTGACATGCCAGTATAGAAAGATACAAATGTAGCCACACAAGGCCAATAGGGGCTTTTATCAAAACTTTCCCGTGAGGTAGATCTTTCCTTTAATTTTGACTGTAAACTGCTAGTTTCTTCTGAAAGGTTGGTGATCACTGAGCTAAAGCTAAGAGCACTGGGAGAGAGAGAATTGCTCTGGGAGTGGAGGTTTTGGGCTCGGATTTGGGACAAAGCTTGGACCTGCTGGTCTATCCAGGGATTAGAGTGTACTGTTGGACCAGTTAGTCCAGACCAGTGACGGGCAGCCATGTACCACAGCGGGCCAGGACTCCAGGATTTCAGTGCAAACAAAGTCTGCACTACTACTAAGTTCCTGAAGGTGAGATAATCAGTGAAATGACTTGACTGTAGTGTTTGGTTGGTACAAAACCCTGGAGACGTCCAGCTCTCAGTGGTACATGGCTGTATATTCCTGGCCAAAGTTGGACTGGTGGTCTTATACTAGTGGGCTGTTCTGCTGTAGTATCTTTGTCAAGACTTGAGGCTTGGAGGCCCGCGGCCTAAAGACTGGCAAAGTTGAGACCAGAGCATGGTTTATTTTTTTATAGGGATTCAGATTTAGGGAATCAGACTGAGACAAATGAAAGGTATTTCCAGGGGCACTGCGGGCTGTCTCCTCTCCTCTGTGGGGGCTGGCACCTAGGTGGTGGTGGTGAGCTTCTGGATGGTACGGTTGTAGTACTGGGTGGTGAGAGCCTCCAGGGGGCTCCAGCGATGTGCATGCAGCTCAATGACCTCCATGAGGAGGGAGCGGGTGAGCTGAGATTCGGCCGGACAAAGCATCTTGTCCCTGGCTGCCGCGAGGAGATCTGTCATCATCTCTGGAAGCTGCTCCTCCAAGAGACGGCCAATGCTCTGCAGCTGGTAAACGGCAAAAAAAAACAAAAACAAAAAAACAAAAAACAAAAAACAGGGAAGTGGAGATAGCAAGGGAGGGCAAAATGGAAGTAAGAGGACAAGGCGGAAGGAGAAACAGGAGGAAGAGGATTAGCAAAGAGGTGACAGTGAGGCAGAGGAGATGGTGAAGAGGAGGGTGAAATTGGTGAGGAAGAGAGCAAGGTCAGAGAGAGGAGAGGAGGGGGGAGGAGACAGGGAGGGAAAGACAGATTATTGATTTCTGAATGAAAAAAAAAAAAAAATCTTACCAAACTGAGCGTGTAGCACTGATTTTGTATTCTGAACACACTGGTCAACAGGCAAAATACAGGTGGGAGGTCAGAATAAAAATGTGTGTGTCCCTTACAGAGAGCAGGACAGCATGTCTGGCACCCCATCGCTGTGGATACACACATACTGTCTGCGTGTCTATCTATTTGTGTGTGTGTGTGTGTGTGTGTGTGTGTGTATGTGCATTTGTGCATGCAAGTAAGTAACTGAGATTGCAAGGCTGTGGTTGCATTTGCGAGCATCTGGGAGCCGTTTGCCAACCAGAGCTCGCTTTTCCTGTCCGCTCTCTCCCTCCCCCTCTCTCTCTCGCTCCTTTTTTTTTTTTTTCCCATCCCCAGACCTCTCGTGCTCTTCATACTTGGTGAGAGCTTCCTGCTCTTGTGCTGCCACAGCTCCGGCTCCCATTGAATATATAATTCTGCGTCGGTTCACCTGCACTGCTTTATTATTCATCAACCTCATGAGACTCGCGAGGCTACATGCTACCTCGTGGTAACAAAGAGAAACCCGTGTTTAAGATGTGCGTGAATTTTACTACGCAGAGTTGAAACAAAGCATGGGCTTTATGGTTTATAGAGGCATACTGTTTTTTATGGCCATGAAAAATAAATATTAAATGGGATTTACTTCTTGGATGTATTTTTTTCATATATTTTATGGGGCACTGTCCAGGTTTAACAGGAATTCCACATAAACCTCTTGTTTACACCCAAGGGCACAATATGATGGTTGTGTGTGTGTGTGTGTGTGTGTGTGTGTGTGTGTGGCCCATACCTCCATTGAACAGCAGAGGACTGCATCTTCCTTCACGTCTGTGGACTCCAACAGCTGCAAGGGGCGAAAAGCAGCAGTCAGACAAGTACATGACGGAAATATAGAGTATTACTAAACAACGCAACTAAATAAAATCAACTCAAACTGGAAGTCCAATATGTATGTATTTGGATATAGGATACATGAGGAGATTAGGCAAGTGCATGTTTGTGAGGGTGTGTGTTTTAAATCAGCGCACACAAAAGAAAAAAAAAAAAAAAAAGCAAACCTTGATTATAAATATTTTCTTTTAACACATGAAACTGGCAAGACAGCAGTCCAGGCTTTCAGCCAGGCAAACTAGCTAATCATCAGACATCAAAGCCTGCTGCATGCATGTTCACACACGCACACGCACGCACACACACACAGTAACCGGAATAAAACAGTTGAGTTGGTAAACATGCTAGCTGGCTTTTCCCCTGATGCTGGCCCCACAGACAGATGGGCACACGACTGGCACTTTCAAACAATGTGGAGAGACAATGGGAGGCATAAACAGAGGGAGAGAGAAAGAGAGAGACAGAGATAGAGAGAGAGCGAGTTTCCCATGCTAGATGATGCAGCATACGGCTTTGCAATAAACAAAGTTTTCCCCCTGCAAGACTCATTTAGTCTGTTTCCAAACCCACTACTCTGACAGACTCAATGGACGGAGGCTGGAGCTAAACATGGCACTGACGTGGGATACAGGAACTGCAGTAATTACATAAAGCATGCATATTATGTAAAAAAAAAAAAAAAAAAAAAAAGAAAAGAAAAGAAAGAAAGAAAGAAAAAGAACTGACATCAGCATGTAGAGGATGGAGATCTGTGACCGAAAGTCACTTTTCCTGTAAAGACTACCCTGCGATGCAGAGTCAGTTTAAATGTGGCCAAAATGATGAGTATAGAGGTACTTACACACTCTCACACACGCACACACACACACACACACCAACTCAGTTAGGTGGACGACGAGCAGCCCTGGCCAGGAGAGCGGAGCGGGGCCGGAGCCGGGGGCCGTGGGTTAGACCACCACCCGGCTGAGGGGTCCCACCTGCTGCTGGGCCACACCGGGGCTCGTGCACACACACCAAGTACCCCAACCACCGCCTGGCCACAATGTTAAAGCCTTTCCTGGTGGTGTTTTTTTCCCTAACAAACAAAAAGAAAACCTCGCGGAGCTCCACATTCAATATGAGATGGCCTCTGTTTCCGCGCTGTGAGCCTGATGGCACGCCGCCGATCTCCTCCGTCCCAGGCAGTCGGGCAGATGTCAGCTCCTCGGTGCGCTCTGACGGGGTGTGGTGACAGTATAGCTGTTTGATGTGGTAACATTACTGGGGTCTTGTCATTCCCAGAGTGGAAGAACTGTGCGACAAGTAGGACTCGCTCATAATGAGTTCTCTGGGGACCCGGGGGGGTGACTCTGTGCTCAATACACTTAAAATAGTCTAATCTTTACTCATCTGTCGTCAGTTCTCCCCTCCATTGCAACAGCCCTCCTCGTTCCCTCGTCTCCTCTGCCGCTCCTACACCGCTGTGCTCTTAGCTCCATGCGGCCGACTTGAGAGGGAAAATCCCGTCGAGGCAGAATTCACGTATGCCAGATTAGCCCCATTATCTTGAGAACGGCTGATCTGAGGTTGGTTAACGCACACGGCCCTCTTGCTGAAGCTAGAAAAGACAGACGGCGAGGAATCTGGTTTGTTAGGTCACTGAGAAGGGAGGCGAGCCGCACGGAAAAGAAAAGGGAAAACTCGGGCCGCTTGTGATTTCCAGTTCCGTTCATTCAGAAAGTCTTTGAAGGACATGACAAGCGGGAAAAAACTGAGAGTCTCATTTAGCATTTGGAGGCATTGTGTCCGATACGACTCATACTTAAAATCACTCATTCAACGCAAACAGAAATAGATCCTCGTCCATTCCAGCTTCCTTCACACACTTCATCTCCGTCTCTTTCACTGTGCATGCGCTGGATAAACGTCTGCTATTGTCGAATTGTCTGCACACCGCAAGCTCTTTTAGGAAAACAGTTTTTTGACAAAAACCATGCACCACTGTGCTGAGAGAGGATTCAGCTGTCTACAAATGGCACGCTGACATCGGAAAGTTAAAATTATGACAACTTCAAATTCATATGGGTTTTCAATAGTTGCATAGCAACAGCAGGAGTGAGGAAAAGCACTCTGCATGATAACACCACCACCACCAACAACAATGACAATAACAATAATGATAAAAATATAAAAATGACATAGTGACTAATGAAAGGCTACAGCTGTGTTTTTTAAATAAGCATTTTTAATGACTTGATTAATGATCAGGATATTTATTTATTTGATATTAAATTACTAAATAATTTAATTGTAATATCAAAAAAGCTTGATTCAAGCATGACTTTTGGCCTTTTCACACAGCCATACGAAATCATTTACTTCATTAAAAATTATTATTTGCACTGAAAATCGTTAAAGGAACAGCTGTTCCACTTATTTGATGTAGTATAACTTCCAAAGTGGGATACCAATGCTGTTAGACGTACATATAAAACTCTGCTTTATATTTTCGTATACACTGTAAATAGCCCCTGTCATCGCCACGCAGTAATTTGGATCTCTTCGTCGATGATTTATATCACCGCATTTTATCACTGTGATTATTTTTAGCGCTTTCCTCCCATGTTTTATCACTGTGTAAATATAACTATTAGGAGGTGTAGGACACATCCACCTTTCGAGAATCCTGTGTATCCTAATGGCCTGTCACTCAATCACTCGTGAATGAGATCAGTGCCTATTAATCTGCTCTACCTATACAGCTGTCATGTACACCAGACACACTTCATAACACACCTCCTCTACAGCTGTTAACCTAATCCTGTTCTGCAGGCTACGGCTACAAGAAGGCAGCCGCCGCCGGCTTTACTGGCAGTCTCACACACGCACATGCACGCACAAATGTGTAGACACTAATGCTTCCATACAGAAACTAATAGCCTTCACATTAAACACACACACACATGCACTCGCACACACACGCGCACAAAGACATGCAGAAGTTATAGTGTAGCCTGAAGCTGGTGGCCTGTGGCTACATGTCAGAACAAGACAGTCATAACAGCAGACAGATGAAAATGAAGAACAAAGGCTCCAGGAAATACTGCACTGCCAAACAAGCACGCAAGCACACACACACACACACACACACACACATGCACTCACAAACATGTAGGAATGGACATATACACAGTGCAAATACACAAACACTTTGACCTCTCACCCACATCGGTGCCTTTATTCACGAGTGTGCTCTGACCTCATGCATCATTCAGAATTGGTTAGATGTCATATTGTTGCTGCATTATGGAGGTGTTAAGCTAGGTGTGTGTGTGTGCTTATAATGTATGTCCACACCCTTGTTCGTGTTGCCAAGCCTTTTAACAAGCTGAGATAATGCATTGGGCATACGCTCAGACAGGGTGTGGGTGGTGTGTTGAGTGTCAGTTGTGTGTGAGCGTGTGTGTGTGTTAGACAAATGTAGGGTGTGCGTGGTGTGTGCCAAACTGGCAGAGGTGTGGGCAAGAGTGGTGAAACTCCCTGGCACGTGCCTCCATCCTACCCTTATTTCTTTTCCTTCCTTTCAAACCTTGACTCGGCGTGAAATCATTTTCTCTTCCTGATCATGTCATCTTCCTCGGCCTCTCTCCCTTTTTTTTCCTTTTCTACCTGTCACGCCACGAGTAAATTACTGCCGCAGCAATGGCTGGCAACCTTACCGCGCTCTCCTCCGTTTCCCTCACATCCTCTCCTCTCTCTTCCTCCCGCAGCCCCTCAATCTCTTCCCCTTTCAATACTTCTTCTGTTAAAAAAACACTTCTGCATCAGGGCAATGTCTGTTGTGGCTGAGTGGTTTCCATGGTGACCGTGGGACTCTGTCTACCACAGTCAGCTGATGGGGGAACTGAACCTGGGGTCAGGTGTTTTACTGGAACCACAGATGCTGTTACATCTGTGCCCTGTCTGAACATCTAACCAAAGCCACGGCGGTGTCCACAGTCTAGACTCGGTCTGGCCAGAAAGAGGAAACTCGGTCTTTGTGCTTCACTGCTCATGCATGAAACAGCTGCGATGTGTGAGCAGAGAGGGAAGTGGAGAGGACAGGTCACACCGAGTACACAGGACATTCAGCTAAAGACATATGAAGGAATACTTTTGAGACAAGATGTCGGATACCATTTTCACCTCTGTAGGTCCAGAGGTCTGGTTCCTGTGGGCAGCATTTCATCTTAGCTTAGCATAATGACTTATCTAAGGCCCTCACTGCAAAAACTCAAAATCTTACCAAGATTATTTGTCTTATTTCAAGTCAAAAATGTCTTATTCCTAGTCAAAATATCTCATTACACTTAAAATAAGACATGATCACCTCAGAAGTAACGTGTTTTTAGACAACTGTCTCTTGTTTCAAGTGAAAATTTGCTTGAAACAAGTGAAAATTTGCTTGTTTCATTGGCAAAATTTGTTTCTTGTTTCTAGCTAATTTTCACTTATTTCAAGTGAATTTTCACTTTTTCCACTTGCAAATTTTGCCAATGAAACAAGCAAATTTGCACTTGTTTCAAGTGAATTTTCACTTGAAACAAGTGAAAATTGTCTAAAAACAATTTACTTCTGAGGTGATCATGTCTTATTTTAAGTGTAATGAGATATTTTGACTAGAAATAAGACATTTTTGACTTGAAATAAGACAAATAATCTTGGTAAGATTTTGCGTTTTTGCAGTGCTGTTTACACGACAACAGTTCTGATGAAAACGGAAAACTCATTCCTTTGCGTTTTTAAAAAGTTCCATGTTTATACGATAACGCTGTGAGAACGATCCTCGTTCCCACGGATCCGCAAATACAACTGAAAACGCTGTAGTGTGCATGCCAGGCCAATGGGGTGGCGGTGTAACTTTGCAATGTAACACCACAGAGTAGCACCGCGCTCCTGCGCACAAACAGCTCGATAGTCCACCGTTGTTGTTGTTTTCCTGTTCGCACATGGCTCAAAACGTCATAGTCACACGAGAAGTGGGGCCGTGCCGTCATCGTTTTCACAAGAATTTCGTGTTGCCAGTTTACTTGGCGACAGGGAGAGCGGCATTAGCAAAAAATTAAACTCTGGAACCCGGTTTCAAAAGTTTGCGTTTTCAAACACCTAAAACGCCGTTGTCGTTTAAATTAAAGGCCAAACCGCCACAAAAGTTAACTGTTTTTGTGAAAATCGTTGTTGTGTAAACAGCCCCAAAGACTGTCTTATTTACAATGTATCATGTGTATTTCAAATAAAAAATAAAATAAAATAAAATGAGAGTCATTTAAGGAGTTGTTTGATGGTGGAACTGTAACCGCTGAACACTTTGAAGTCCTGTTTATTTAATTTTTTTAAATTCCAAAATGTACTTCAAATACACAATGCCTTATGTAAAAAAAGTCAGCTTCGAAGTTGCTGTAATGACTCCCATAGACTTCAAGTCTTCATGCTATGCTCACACGAAATGCCACCCGATGGAACCGAACCAGTGGTGAGAATGATATCAAACATCTTGGGCAAGTTGCCCGAAACATTGGAGTTTTCCTCTAAGCTTGACACTACTCTCTCACCGGCACCTGTGGAAGATCACTCAGTTATTGACAGAGTTATGAATGACAGATGTGGCAGACACCGACCTCTCGTAGGCAGGTGTAAATCGGACAGACCAGCACCCTGAACGGCTCCCCGGCGCTGCTCCTCATGGTACCAAACACCTCACACAGGAAAGTGATGAAACCCAGCCACCTCTCCACGTCGGCCTGCTGGAGGTCGTCCCGATGGGAGAAGTCTCTCTGTGAGGGGGAGAGAGAGGGAGAGAGCGAGACAAAGACAGAGACAGACAGATTGATAAACGGGGGAAAAGAAGGCAGCGGGGCAGGAGACAGAAAATAGATTCATTTTAGAAATCACAGCAGAGCAGCAGAAACCAGAAACACTAGAATCGATGAGGCTTTTGTGCTTTTGTGGATCCGTGTGGAAGTTCAAGGTAGGTGGTGGGTAGGCGGCTATTTAAGTGTTTAATAAATACATCAGCACCGGTGGTAAACTATCTTTACCCGCAGAACCATTGATCACCATTAACATCTTTAGTATCTCTCTGATGGGAATTACTGTAGGTGGCACACGTATTAACCTCCCTGCTGAAAGTACTTGAAGTCAAAAAGGATTTGAGAAACACATTAAACAAATTCATGTATTTCTTTTATCTGCCACTGAGAAGAGCAGAATATGTTAATTCACGCTGAAAGTGAGGGGCAGTGCAGTGAACTGTGTCAGTGCTGTGAAAGTGTCGGGGTTAATATGGGTTAATGCATAAAGCGCACTCGCAAAGATGTCATAAACCAGGTTAAATTGAAAGTTTGTTTAAAGCTACGGCAACTCTTTCCGCTTCTCTTCTTTTTTGGTGTGCAAACGCATCGGCAACTTGCATTGGCGCAAACGTGCGACGGCGCCGGGGGCGTGTGAGCGTCCCGCACAGCACGGATATACGCACACAGATTAATCAGCCCCGAAAAAGCTCAGAGTGACAACTTGACACGCTGACAAGCATCGCACACACTTCCAACCGGCTTCACAGGCTTCTCACACACTTCCAAGGGCACGGCCTTGGTGTCTGACATTTGAACAACAAACTGGCTCAAGTGGGGAAGCACACAGGAGAGCAAAAAGCTTGGCGCACAAAAATGCCTATACTAGCGACATGAATTAGGATCATTAGCAAAAGAAGAGACAAGCTGGGTTGGAGGGGGAAAAAAACGAGGTGCTAACTGCATTTTCCACAAAAAAAATCCAAATGCTCTTCTTAGCCTTGCAAAATAAACAGCATACTTAGCAGGTGACAGCGTGGCAATACTGTATTTAATCAAAGCAACAACAAACCCTGCTGCCTCCCTGTTAATAAGCAGAGTGGTCACAGACTAATTGCCCTCATATTGAGGGAGCAAGGGGTCTCACAGCAACATGCATCATTAATGAAGGCCGTGGTGCGCCTACTTATGACATTTAGAATGTTTTAAAGCGTTGAACCCAAATGTCAAAGGCACGGGGGGGGGTCTACGCTGGCTGGGCCGAAAAGGGTGGAAGCAGAAATGAAAGAGCGAAAGAGCAGGAGGGCCATACCGCAAGAAAGGAGAGAGTAAATAAAAAGATGGAGAAAAGAGGAAAGAGGATTAAGGCAGGATTCCTCACTTCTGGTCGGGATGAAAAATCTCAGCGTTTGACGGGAGGAATAATCTGAACGGAGGGAGAAAAAAAAATGGAGACAGGAGGAAAGCAAATAGCATGATGTCGAGCGTAAGCCGTCAAGGATGCGGGTGAGGAGGGATGGAGGGGAGGCGAGAATAAAGACGGTAGAGAAAAGAGCAGCAGCAGCAGGAGATGGAGACAGGTGTAGGAGTGAAGAGAGGTACAGGAGGAGGTACGGTGATGCAGCAGGTGGGTTAACATTTAGATCTGGCACGTCATCTGAAGACAGCGAGTGCCGTTTGCTTGTGTGTGTGTGCGTGCGTGCGTGGATGTCTTGTTGGTCTACTTTCAGACAGTCTGCCGCTCTGGCGAGGCTGTCTGGCTCGCCGAGCGGAGTGTACGAGCGAGGAGTGAAAGCGAGAAGTATAGGGGGGAGAGCGAGGGGAGGTGAGTGGGGGAGCACTGGCCCGTTTTGTTCTGGGTGAGGGGAGATGATAAGACCGGTGCGCTTTCGGAATAGAGAGCTCATGAGGGGAGACGAGGGGGAGAGGGAAGGGGACGGAGGCACTGAAACCTGGAATGGCTGAACGGATATTTTCAGCACGGGACACTGGAACTACATGGTTAAATGGGGAGGGTGGTGTGCGGCGGCGAGGGGTGAGGGGACACAATCGGGTCTCTCTCCCCGGGGTGTCTTGATTAGCTCCTTTGTCTGCTGACATTTACAACATCACACACACAGTTGGTTTCCTCCTGCTAGGGCTTTGTGGTTTCCTCACAGAACTGAGGCTGAATGAAATCACCGCCAAGAGGATTTTCTTATTATATGTGTGTACAAAACCCCTGGTGTTTCAAAAATTATGAGCCATCAAGTGTCCGTGGCTGAGCAGACGGCTGCTTATAATTGCATACACGCAGAATATTCCAGACTACCCAAAAATAACCAATCAAACTGCAATGCAGCGAGCAAACTAAATGCCATAAATACATCTGGATAACATACAACATGTGATGCTGATTCGAATGCATCTGCAGAAGACTATATTCAGAGTCTTGTTTACTGGTTCAAACGTGAACAAGAGACTCATGGAGACGCTGCGCAGACTTGCTGGTACACACCGGAGCAGTGATCACCACGTCAGGGTGTTAAGATTTGAAACAAAATGGAAGTTAATGTAGGCTCATGAGCAAAAATGACACAATCCAAAATATCCAAAAGCAAAAATTGAGTAGCTTTACTAGATAGCATGGCTAACTGTATGTACAAGGAGAGATGTGTACACTAGTCTGGCACGTGGACAGAAACCTTGCCCCAAATCAATTCAAGAGTGAAAATTGTGTGTAATAATGAAAATGCAAAGTATCTACATTAAGTTATTAGGACCATTATGTTGAAGTGAAAAATGTGGAGCAGCAGCCTTTGTCTACCTCACATCCATGATAACCATCACTGTGGGAGCTACCCTGAAATCACTGGCAAAAAAACGCAAAACGCTGTCACGTCTTACACAGTGGGACGGACACCCCAGTATGATGATTATGCAAATGGAATAGACAGAATAAGCTGAGTGATACGGCCAAAAAATAAAATCTCTATCATTTTTTTTGAAAAACTTTTCACCATTTTAATCTAGATTTTTCTTGTTTGTCACTAACCACTACTACTGATGGGAATCAATGTGGGCATGACCATGTGACTGGTGATTTCTGCATGTGTTTCTGGGCATGTACATTCTATGTAGGTGAGTGAATTCGGGCTTGTTTGACAGAGTAGTCAGCGGCTGTGTTATAATATACGTAGTCAAAATGTGGATTTTACAATAGAGCTGTTTTTGCATCAATTTTAAACATAAGATTGATTTATCACACAGCCCTATAATAATTAAAATCCTGAATCAAATTTAACATCATTAAAGTAAACATCTCTAATACTCACTCTGACCAATTTGACCAGAATAACAAAATTTCTTCATACAGGAACTCAAACTCATGTCCAGACCACTGCACAGCGTCCCTCCCAGCCCTCTCACCTGCAGCATGTTGAGCAGCAGCGATCTGAACTTGGTCCCCTCCACCATGAACAGCGCCATCTTGTCGCAGAGCTTGGCCGCCGTGGTGGCGAAGCTCCGGTCCGACACGGCCTTGGAGTAGATTGTGCTGACGACCTGCGTGAGGGTCTCCTCGCAGCGTGCCGAGGACTGCGCCTCCTCCATGAACGAGGCCAGCTGCTGCTCCACCCCGCTGCTGTTGCTCCTCATGCTGTTGAGAAGGTCCACCAGCCGGTCCATGCGCTGGGCTCCAGGGCCTGCCGACTGCACACATGTCTCCTCCTGGGGACAGAGGAGGGGAAAAAAAAACAAGAATTACAGAACATCTTACAATATTCAATTTTAACATACATTTGACCATGCACAGTGATTTTTAGTAAGGAAATGTTTTAGTTAGGAAAACATCCCGAGTGATGGTGATGAGGTAAAGTTGTTCAGACTTAATATTTAAAGGTAAATGAAATTTGGATTTTGTAGTGGTATTTAAATAAATAAGTAATTATATACTTCAGGACTTCTTTCAGCTGAATTTGCCTAAAGATAAAAATATAACAAATTAAGCAAAACTGTCAAGGTCTTTTTATTACTTTTCTCAAAGTAGGTTTTTTGGTGTTTTATGCTTGCACACGACAACAGCAACTTAACATCACACACATTGGTAGAATACCAAGGGTAGAGACATAGACCATACAAACTGACACACCCAGATGGATTACTAATATCTATCTGAGATGGAGCCAATGCAGTTATGACACAAACTGTGACACCTATGAGTCTTTTGAAGATGTTTTGCTTCCTGAAAGGTGAGAAAGTTTAAGACTGGAGGGTCAGGGCTGTGGGGGCTCTCGCAGTGGATTTCTGCATCGTCCACAGTCCCTCTTACATCTGGGCAGCCTTGATCAAAATCCTCTGGGAGCGAGGCAAGGATTTTGTCTTCACTCATCCAAAGGGGGCTTGGAACCATGTACAAAGTGAGGTAACTGGCCCATATCATAATTACCCAACTTAATTGGAAGCTAGAACTTTTTTTTCTTTTAAGCTGGCTGGAGGGAAGAATTCATCAACCGGAGCCAGATTTCTTCATGGGTTTGGTGTTGGTACAAGTGTCTCCGGTCCAAGCCTTTTTGCCTTGCTCCAATAGACAGGTTTACAGCCAATGGAGCAATTGTGTCCCAAAACAAAGTACCTGCTTGGACCGGAACCAAGCATCAAATCATGAATCTACATTTGTGGTGCAAAGCCCTTCAACAGTCAATTGATGAAGCTCAGTTTTAGAAACATTGGCTTAAATTCATGTATCTGCTACACTGCAGCAACCAGAGAACCTGTTGGTAAGTACAAGCAAACATGAGTTTATTATGTTTTAATAACACATGTTTATATGCAATAACGTATAATAACCCAGTCTTTATCAACCAAATTATACTACAGTGAAGTCACAGCACAGCAGTGTTTAGCTTGCTCCCAGTGTAATATCACTTTGACAGTGCAAGTGTTACTTTCTTTGATAAACAGAGTTAACTAGTGTTAGCTGCCTAGCTACCCTGTTTGGAAGGAAAAAAACAGCAGTCGCAAAGAAAAACCTCAAGTGCTTATTGATACTACCAAGAAAGAGGCCGAGGTAAACTCACCAAGAGATGACTGATTCGTATAGTCGTGCTCAGGTGTGATTATGTCGGTACTTTACCCTCCACGTGAGCTTTCCCTAATCCTTTATTACTGCAGATGTCGACTCCTAACCCCAGTGAAGCTCTGGATATAAGATACAGACATCTGACTCTCTTGACTTGTGATCTTGTAAACCTCGCTGTCTGCAGTGTCGCAGCTGCTTATTGCACAACTGGAACCTCCAACTCTCCAAATCACCTGAATTCACCTTGAATGTAATATGTGATCAGCTGGGAATTGCTGAAATCCCACATATGTCTGTTTGTGTTTAAAGCTTTGTCTGAAAAATGTGACAAGGGTCAGTGTTTCATGTAGCAAACGCTCTCCCTCTACTGTAATTTAGGTTAATGTTACAGTAGCTAACAGCCTATTTGAAGCATGCTGCAGTCAATCTGGGGGAAAAGTAAATACACACACTGATTGGCACACGTAAACACAGGGCAACACTACACGATGGCATGCGACACTGCATATAGCTGTGTATCCTCCATAGTGCTGTGTGTCCTTTCACACTTTGGCCAAAATGACTGCATTGCTGACATTGGGCTGCATCTATTAATATTTCCAACACTGTAAAGTGCTAAGGTGTTATGTGCTAATTGTGTTTACACTTGCTTAAAATGCAAAGTGTGTACGTCAACCATACTCAGCACGGTCCAATGTGCTGTTGAAACGTGGTGGATAGGGTGTATTTACAGTGCTTTCTCTATGAAAGTTAGTCTATTTTACATGATAAATGAGACTTTCTTTGTGTTGCACGTACATGGATTAAATCCCCCTTAGAGAGGAAATAACTACGAGCACCATGCCAATAGGACATGACATAATCAATATGATATGAAAACCAATCAATGCCTTCTGAGATCTAGCCAATATACTGCATCTTATCTCGGTTCAGAGCTATAACTATGCATTTTATCATACTGTCATACTCCCATATCCCAAAGAAAGGACATGGAAAGCACGATGACTGCTGCATGTTTAGGCCATCTGATTTTTGATTCTGCTGCAGGACATTGGAAAATGAGAAAGGGCCCAAACGGACAAAATGGATTTTCTTTAGGCGGTCTGCAAAGAACAATAAACCGCAGTCGATCCGATTTCCATTTTCTGTTTCGTGGAATCAGAAACAGAGAACGACAGCAGACCCCTTTCTTGATTTTGCATTTTCACCCATTGTACCCTTAGTCGTTTGGTTTTTGATTCTGCTGCAGGAAACTGGAAAGTGAATAACATCCCAAATGGACTCAAATGGTTTTTCGTTTGGTTGCCAGCAGAATCAAATGACTAAGGGTACACTGGATGAGAATGCAAAATCAAGACAGGGGTCTTCTGCCGTTCTCCATTTCTGCTTTCGCAAAATGGAAATTGGGCTGACCCTGTTTTAATTTGCTTTGCAGACAGCATAAAGAAAGTCCATTTGGGTCATTTCTTGTTTTCTAATGTCTGGCAGAAATCCTAATTTATGCAATCCTATGCTAATTAGTTACCCCTATCTTATCCTTACTTAAATAAAGTGACAAAAGTAACATTTAAGGCAGATAAGCCATTTAAGGCAGATAATCTTTTGCTAGAGTTCATAAAACTAGCAGTCTGAAGAAAAAGCTTGATTATAGACAGAATTCACACCATGTCCCCACAGTTTCTTTTGAACATGCAACATTTCTGTTTTTTTTTTTTTTTTTTTGCCTGAGTTTTGATGTCTTTGGGGATATGTTTATTAATCCCTGCTTTGTTGCCTGCAGGGAGTTTGTGAACTTGTCAAATCAAACCACACCAGGTGGCAGTGAGTTGGTCGCAGATAGAGGAGGCAGAGAGCAGCAACACAGTTGGCTATCTGGCTAGTTTAGTGCACACAGTGGAAAACATCATAAACTATTAGCTATAATGCTGCTTCAGCTACTTCACCTCCTCAGTGAGAACATGCACTCTCCTCTCTGCCGACCGAACAGCCTGACTGTGCGGCAGCCTGAATGCTAAATAACCAAGCAAAGTGGTGGAATAAATTACCAAAGCAAATATCAGTGTAAGATTAGCATGTTTGTGTCTGCATGTCTGATATGAGTGACAGTGTGTATTTGAACCTAATGAAAGCAATTACAAGACGACATGGCTGTGTGTGATGTGTGCACACACGCATGTCCTCATTGGCCTAATGCTGACTGACAGGCCGTAAGCAGCTTTCCTCTACCTTGTCCTTTAGCCTCCTCCTCAGCCTTTCTTTCGATGACTGCAGCAGGCTGACTTTGGGCTGCTCCAACTGGCCCTCGCTTGTTCTCCCACTTCCTAGTGGGCTGGTAGACTCCTGATTAACTGTCTGGTCTGGGTAGGTGTTTTGACTGGCTGTTGACGCAGATTTGGGTGATTCACCAGGATTCTTGCTGTTGCAATCTCTAGGCTCCGGTGGCAGTTTGCTCTGCTCCTCACCCACTTTTACATTCTCAGTCTCTTTCTCTTTGGTTGTTCTTGATGGTACTCCTTTATCCTTTGTCTGTCCATACCCCTGCCCTTGCCCCTTCTGGTTGTGGTGCCAGCGGCGGTTCTGGCTGTAGCCATGGTGTGGGGGCCCTCCTTGTCGCTGCCCGTGCACTCCTTGATGCTGACGAGGGGGCCTACCACTGCCATTGTTTCTGTTGTCTCCCAGCTGCTCTGTTAAATTCTGCTGCTGTAGGTTTGGAGACTGCTGCTGGGACTGATCCCTCTGGTGCTGTGGCGACTGCTGCTGAATTTGGTTCTTTCCTCCTCCACCGCCGCCTCCTCCCTGCATTCGCTGCTGTCTCCTGGAAAGAAAGCAGGTTTCAGTTAGCCACATGGCTGTGCCGCGCTGTCTGGCGTGCCATCTCCCTCTGTACCTTAAGCCTCTCTGTTGTGCACTGGCCGCCAACTGACCGGCCACCACTCTGTGTCACACTGGCTTCCTGCCTTCTATCCATGACATCCACCTTCCACGCATCTCTGTCCTTCTTTTTACTTCTCCTTCTCTCTTTTCTCTGCCCTCTTCAAAACTAACTGTAACCCTGCAGTTCTGTGAAACTGGTCTTCTTTTGTAGTTCTGTCTGTTTATCCCCAACTCTTTTATCTAGTTAGAATGAATGACATTCCACTCAATTTTCAGTTTTGCCTAGCAACCAACAACTGCTCTTCTATCAATAGTCCTATGGGAAAGTACAACCATATACAGACAGTACATTAGCTTTCCTATACTTTGCCCAGACAATCTTAAAAGAATAAAAAAATCCATAAGTCAAAAGACTCCTTACATATGGGTGCACAGTGTGTCTATGTTATCCTGTCCTGCATGGCTCTGTCCTTTTGCTGCTCTGACTCTGGGCTTGACAAGCCACTGACATATGGTCCATGGGATTAGTCACACTGGTGGTTAAGGAAGCAGCCTATTATCTGCCTCAGCCAGTGAACTAACGCAAACTCAACTAGCAGTGGCATTCCTCTACTCACTTACATTCAACGCCACACGCACCGTTCACACCTTGACATCTTAAAGGCCATGTACAAAACCCTGGTAAGGTTTGAGAAGGACACGTAGACCCGTCAAAAAAAGGTGGCAAAAAGAAAGGGTGCATCTAAGGCACTGGATCTTTCAGAAGAGTAATCTGGTAAACCTTTTAAGAAAGGCATTTTTGCAAAGGGAGTGTAAATACAACAGGGAAGAATCAATGGGAGAACTTAAGTGTAGAAACTAGGCTGCTAAAATACTGCAAAAACAAACACTCCAACATATAACTCCTCACTCAGCCTATCGCTTCTACACTCTATGAGCTGTGGTCTTCTAATTCTCTTCCTACCAATGATGCTGTAGAGTATGCCTTCCATTCCTCTACCACAGTATCCATTTCTGTACCAAACTGTAGCAATCCCATTTCTAACACAATCAAGCATCAAGCGCTTTTGAGATCTGTTTTGAATGATTCCAGAAGAAAGATATATGAAAATGTAAATACATTTTCCCCTTTACAAACTACAAAGCATTTGTGTACTTCTACTGGGTGTTTTGACATGACTTCTGATGTAAGGAGGAGTCAAAGATATTACACACATTGAAGTTAATAAGTTAAAGGTTAAAGGTTAAATTTCTAAGTTTTGCACAGAAAATTTTAAAGATCCACTACTTAAAACAGAGGGTTAACTGATGTGAGGACCATTTAGATTCAACTGCTAGAAAAGGTGGCATTGTTGAAATTTGATGGTTGAGTCTACATGGCCCAACTCACTGATAACCTGTGCTTTGCTGTTCGCACCATAAGCATATTTCCCCAAAACGATCAAATACAATGAATGGGCAGATTTTGAATATTGATCAAAATATGGGTTACAATCAGGAGAAAAGACTCTGCAGGACAACAGTGGGTGAGGGGCACTGTTTGTCTCAATAGTTCTGCACAAAAATATGCACATTTATTAAAAGAAAGTTGATGCATGTCTAAATAAACTGCATGTACAACTGTTTGTTAAAGAACACACCAATTTGAAGAGTTTTGCGCCTTGAAAAACGGCTGAGGAACCACACTGTGACTTGCAAAGATCAAGAAAATCACTCATCACCATTGTCTTCACAAAGGAGAATTTAGGCCTTCTCAAACTCCACCTGACGGCCTTTTCTGAGGGGCGCTGATCTCACGAAAAGTAGGTAGGATTTCACAGTTCTGACACAGAGAGATCAAGATCAAGGCCCTTTTCTATCCCCCTACTGACAATGTCCGGATTTCCCTCCACTCTCCTCCCACAGATGTCAGGGCTCACCTCGTTCTTTTCTTCAGAAGCCAGATTCCATCTCATTCCCTCAGACTTACATTTCCACCCAGTTTCCAGAGATGTCAGGCCTCTCCTCCAGACCTACTTCCAGAAATGTCAGGTCCGCCCCCCCCAATCTTACATCCAGAGTTGTGACATTACACATAAAGTTCCTTCCTCACACAGCTCCAGAATTCCCATGTTAATTCACCTCAAACAGACCAAACAGGTAGTTGCCCGGTCCCTTGTCACTACTGTCAAAGCCATCAGGAACGTTCCTACTCAGAGATCCAAAAGATGCAATTCCATTGTCCACTGGATAATGGACAAGTGCACCATAAAATATAATAAATGATTTGCAGACCTATTTGCATAGTATTTTGCTATGACACACACCCACACAGACACCCACTCACCCACCCACACACACACAAATGCTGTATATCACAATAGATAGCCTAATGAGAGATAGTCTAACGAGAGATATTAGCCCCCTTTCCATTTGCAGCCTGTTCAGTTAAATTGCAAGTATAGGGATCATGTGTGGATGGTGCTGAAATGTTGGCAAATTAGCAACACCATTTTTACAGCTTTCGGAATAGTAACATTGCCAGTAATTTTCCAGTTGTGTAATGATGTGTAAAATGCGCTAACATTACAGGATGCAAAACACAGCATAATATCAGCACATGTCAGTTGTGCCTTGTAAAAACCGAGACAGTCTGATTGGCTCTGCTCAAGACCACACGGAGGACAGAAAAACACATCACTATGTACGCCAAAGTGTTTTGATGACGGATTGGCAACAATGTCAAACTGGACAGACGTGGAAATAATGGGGGCTCAACAGCACCTGGGGGAGTAGAGGACATCTGCCTGCGACGGTTCACCTCTGAGACTGCAACTGTGAGATTTGACAACACGACAACAGCAGCTCACTAAATAAAGATGGTAAGATAGTCCCATGGTGAGTAGGCTCACCCCAAATCAAATATTCAGCCCTCTGTGTGACCAGATCTGCTTAAGTTTCACTGAGAAACATACTTAATCCTTAAGGGCTCTTAGGGTGTTGCAATCTTGCTGACACTTCAGCTCAACCAGAGGTGCAGGATCCTAGACGGGTCCTTGGGGGATTAATAAGCGCAACAAAAAGTGCAACACAAAACTTTTACTTCACAATAGTCTCAAAAAGTGTTTTTCACTTTGATATCAGTTCATGACAAACTTGGTATCAAAGCTGCCAAACGATTATTACCTCAAATGAGAACTAATCAGTGCACTGCACAATAGATATAACCATGTATTAAATGCTGAAAACACTGTAGCAAGTTGGACATTATAGACTTAAAAGAATGAGAGCATCTTAAAAAAGTCTAATCAAAAGCTGTGGCTCAAATGAGCTTCTCTAAAACCCGAGTCTCCCATTCACTGTGGTAGACTGATAAGGCACAGAAAATGCGTGCTTTCAGATCAAAGGCTGGTGTAAAATGAACTGGCACTGAAATCCCATTCAAGCATAATCCTCAACATCAGTGCTGCTGAAGCTGCTAACAGATCTCAAAGGAAATTTTGACTGGTATTAGTAATGCTATATTCCCCGCATCTCTCTTTTAGTTTTCTTGCTCTCTCTAAAAAAATAATACATGTATGTGCCTTATTTCATATCAAATGTATTTACAGGAATGGTATGCCATATACACAAGCATACATTTACATACAAATTACATACAATTTACCTATACTGACCAGGGAAGAGACCTTCTTCCTAGTCCATCTGTCCTGCTGTATATCTGCAAGCATCTGTCTTAAAGCCAAATCCACATATCTCCTCACAAACAAAGCCATAGTGCTTCTGCAGCATGTCATCACCCAGAACTATGCTATACTTTGTATGGGTCTGGTTCCTATTAAACTTATACACCACAATAGACGTCAGGGTCATGGGTCATTTCCCACCTGCCACATTAGCTCACTAGATTAAACATGCCAAGCCAAGAACGCAAATATAGTATTGTGTTTTTTTCCTGCCTTTCTTCCTATTGCTTCTGTTTAGATCAAATGAATCATGTAAAAATGTAACAGTCAAATCACTTCATTAAACTCTACAGATTAAAATGTCAACCACTGAATCATATGACATCCTTTTCAAGACACAGACCGTGTGTGTTAAACGATAAGGACCGACCAAAGGCTTGGGGCCATACATTGGTTAGACAGAGGCCCATTTGTCAAAGCACCTGAAAGAAGTTTCTGGTCTCTGTACGTCTTACCTGGTGATAAACCTGGGTTGTCTTAGCCTCTCTGCTCTGACACTGGCACATTTTCTTATCTGTTGTGTTGTTTTTGACCAATAACAGGGTTCCTAATGCTTAAGGTAAGTTAGATTTAAGACTTTTGAAGACTTTTTTAAAGTCACTCGGAACGAAATGTAACACCAACTTAACAATAACCAAAACTGAGGAAACACTACCATCGTACCAAGTTTGAAAAACTTACTGCACAAAATACACCATGCCTAGTTTACAGTGCTGTGAAATGTTGGTTGAACAGTCAATTTTCACTGACTGTGCACATCCCCGTGTCGTCCAGGGTGCAGTGACAGCTGCCTAGTGACAGTGGATCTGCTGCAAACAAAATAGAGTGCTGTTGGTTCTGCTATCCTGATCTGTGTGACATTAACGTGAGAGAGGCATTCGGTATATTACCAAAAAAATTGATCTTACCTATTATTTTTTGCGTTTTAAAATGCAACACCATTCATAAAATCCTACTTTCCGTGTGTTGGCATTTTTTAAGGCTTTTGAAGGATTGATTGATGACATTTTAATACATACTAAGGCCTTATTTTTAGATTAATGAATTCAATGCCACATTTTAAGGATCTGCGGGAACCCTGAGTAAGATGCCAGCTCACAGTTAGTCACTGAGTCTGCCAACTCAGACTTGTGTGGGGCACAGTCACAGGTGCCTGAAATTCTGCAGAGTGACAAGGAAAAGGCCATTTGTTGGTAATTTCCAAGTAAAGGTGGATTAAGCTGGCTCATTCTTAAAAGCAACAATTACCACAAAAGCACACTGGACGGCCATGAAAGCAGCTCACGGCACCAAGTCTCTATCTTGGTGAAGCAGGTAGCTGCCAACCAGGCCCTGTTAATAATATACTGGCAAGACAGATAAATGGAGTCTAAACAACCTCAAATTGCCACTCTTTTTCTTTTTATATGTCAAAGCTGGTTCTATTTACAGAAAAAAAAAAAAAAAAAAAAATCTATGAACTGGTCATGACACTCCCAAGAATCCCATCAATGCTGTGAGGGCTAACCTATACTCTGGAACTTCACAGATTTGCTAAAAACAATAACTTTTAAACAGATTTACTGTCAAGACTTCCTTTTCCTTGATGGCTCGAACAAGCAAAGCAGGTTGGTGTGAAATGGCAATAATGGCATTCATAGCAATTGCTCACATCTCTCCTTAGCTTGAACAATATTATCTGACTCACATTAGTGTGCGTGTGTGTGTCTATTCTGTGAGTGTGTGTAAGGCCTTCCACCAAACTATGTCAGACCTTTGATAAGAACAACAGTCAAAGACATATCAACAAGCCAGTCTGAACACTTCAATTGAAAGTAGAGTACACACACACACACCTTCACACACCCACCCACCCAGACCGGCACACACACACACGTGTGCAAGCTTCCACCCCTATCCTTCCCTCCATCTAAACCAAACTTTACCACAGAACAACCTTTCTCCTGCCAGCCAACAGCACTTAACCTTTGAAGCCTCCCATGACAAGGCAGCCCTTCCTTGTTTCCACTCATAAAGTCACACACACACACACACATGCACACACACACACGCACACCCTTTCACCCTGACGTTCAGGGAGAGTGAAGCTAATTGCAGGGCTCCCACAGACATCTTTGGAGCAGGACTCTTTCGATGTGTCGCTCTCTTCCTCTCACCCATTCTCCCTCTTCTGCCGGGTGCTGACAGTGACACTTCTTGTCTTACAGGGAACTGGCTATAGTTTGAAAATTTGTTCACACACCAAAGCCTCAATGGTATGTAGAAGTTGTGCATATGACAAAGGATAACACCTTTAAAATTAGTTCTCCCTTTTCATCTTTCCCCCATCCTCCTTCAGTGTTTGATCTTGATTTTAATAGGGAGTAAATTGCCTTTTTTTTTTTTTTTTTTTTTTTTTTTGTAAATGCAGCAATAAGCGCAGCACTGGATTGGCCAAAGACACAGTAAAGAATGCTATCAATTATGCAAACATGTACATGCCGAACAAACACACGCCTGAATATCACCCTGAAAATGTGGTAACTCGCAGGTATCATATCCAGGGTTGGCAAATCATAATAAGAAAATATCAATGGTTATTGTAAATCAGGTGTTTCCACGTGTCAACTCAACATCAGGATACTTCAGTGTCTGGAACAATAACAGAATTTAGGTGTGTTTGTGCAAGCACCAAGTGACGGTGCAGAGAAGGTTATACAAACCCGGCTCAACAGAGTCTAACCCAAACTTTTCCCCCAGACACGCAGGATAAATACTGTGGGATACCGAGCGCGAGATAGTAAAAGAGAAAAATGAAAAACAAAGCCACAGGCTGGATGCTAGCCTGCAGTCTGCATAAGCCTTGTGGGAGGCTGGATTGAGAGATGAGGAAAGGTCAAATGTTTAAATGTTGCTGCAATTGTCACTTGCAGAAAAGTTGGAAAAGTTCACCAATGACGAGACTGCAGTGTGGGTTTGAACTTTGCCAACAAAAGGCTTCAACTGAACTTTTAGCTTATCAAACCTTCAGGAACTCATTTTAAGGCAACAAAATGAAGGCTGAATGAATGAGCCAGACATTTTAAGGTTGCAGAACAAAAGTATGAACTATGTTACCTTGTAAAAGACTGACTGGTGCTGGCAAAGCTTAATGTTTGCTGGTGTTTTCTATGATACTCCCTGGAAATGTATGTTGGTAACACTGCTAAAAAGTTGCTTATACAGCAAGATCACACATCAGTGCACAGTGGGTCAACTAGCTGAATATATCAGCTATTGGGGCTTGGCTTGTCCATTGCCAGTTCTTTTTTTTTTTTTTTTGGTGCAATACAGGTAGCACAGCTCCTTTAAGGGATAGCTCAGTGCCTGGGGTTGTGTATGTACAATGTGTGTGTGCAATCTCTGGTTGCTGGGGTGACAGTGGCTGATATTTTGACATATCATCATGGATCACAATGATGGCACATATGTTCAACTAAACGTCTTTCAACAAATTCAATGTGTTTTTCAACATCAACGGAACCAAATGTTTTCCTTTCCATTATGTTTTATGCATTAAATGAGTCACATTTGTATTTTTTTTGTTTCAAAAGTGAAACCAGCTGATCAAAGATGTAAGTATAATACAAACTTAAGTTCTATAAGTTATTATATATATATTTATATAAACATATTTATACACACACACATCCAGAAAGACTGGAAAAATAAAAGAATCTAAACCTTCAATAAATATCTGATAGTGTGCACACTTTCCAAGATCAGGATGTACCGACCACACATATATTGACTTACAGTGCTGAGATTTCCCATCTGTGCATATCATATACAAGAAAAGGGATTATATAATTTCCCAGACTCCCAGAAACTACTGTTATCTTATGTTTCATCTTGTCTAAATGAAAGATACAAATACTTCTTATGAAGTACACAACAGAGAGAGAGAGAAATGTAGGAAAATGATTCAGCAACGGCTAAAACCATGGCTGCAATAATGACTCAAAGGGACCTCATTTGAAATAATTAAAGGTCAAATTATACTTCTTATGTCACCATAGCTATGTCATAACAGCCCACACTGATGAAAGCATTTAGAGTTCTGCCTTGAAAAGTTGCAGACTGAGATATTTGCTGAAACGCTGGACAGCAGAGTCAAGATTGTATCAATTCCGCGCTAATGAAGCACAGATAAAGAACAGAACAAATGCTGTTTACATTAAGTTCCCTCTCAGACACACTGGCGATGTCCAAAGCGATGTTTTAGCGATGTCTGAATAATTTGGGGATGAGTTAGCAAAATAAGAACAGATTTGCAAGCCTCCTCAGTTCCAGCTGGTTGAAGAGAGACAACAACCGACATCATGCTGCCTTCACTCTCAGTGGAAATCAACTTGCAAAACACAGAAGCAGCACAAAGCCGTCTAGGAAACCAAACACAGGCTTTGCAGTCTTGTGTCACCCTGTGCACAGTAACACTTTTGGGACGGGCTATGCGGCAGCTACAAGAGACCTCCAGCATATAAACGGACTTTAACATGATCAATCCCAACAAATAACTGATAAATCACACTGAAACATCGGGGATAGTGCATTTTATTATAAATGCAAAAAAGATATGTTGGGACTTTCTTTTTCACAGAAATGAGTAAAGTATGAGAACTGTGGCAGAATTGGCAGGGCTTGTGGACAGCACATCGTTGAGTAAGTGATAGGGGAATGAGGACAGGATCCTGTGCATGTATGAATGTATGTTTGTGTGTGTTCACAGACAGAGAGAGAGAGAGAGAGAGGGTGACAGACAGAGAGAGGATGTGTGCATGCATGTCCATAGTTCACAGCGTGTCCTCTGTGTGTGTGAGTGTGTGTGTGTGTGTGTGTGTGCTCATTTGGTTAACTTCTTGCCTGACCTAACTGGTCCTCCCTCTCTGGGAGGTTGGGAGACAGTTCAGCTTCTGGCTCTCTCCTCCCTGTCTACTCTCCTCTACCCGACAACAGCCTGCCTCCTACAGTAGGCCGTCCAAATATCCTCAGCCTCTCCCTCAGTCAGATGCTCATTGGTCCGACACGTGTGCTTTTAATCACATGGCTTATCAGGACTCCCGTACCACGCAGAGTGGCTAGGGCTAAAGCAGACACTCCCTTGTCAGCTGCTTTCACCAACATCCCTACATCTGTACTCCTTTTCTGCTACCATGTTGCTCCTCCATATGTGCAGGTAGTGTTTTTAGCTTCTAGTTTAAAATGCAGTCTAAAAGCTCAACACCAGCTGACAACAACTGTGAGCCCTCACGCAACACAACAAATGTGATTTTTTTTTCAGGATTTTATTTATTTATTTCTTTGCTGGTCCACTGGGAATTGAACAGGAAACTATTATTTAGTGACGCAACAGGGTAAACAAAGGTTAGACGTGAAAATGATTGTCTACATGCCTACAGTGCACACCGGTGAAAACCTTAAAGTTGAGGAATAGACTCTCTCGGTTAAATTCAATTCAGTGATGCTTTATTTGCATTCACGAGTTGAAGCCACTGTTGCAAAAGCAAGCAAACAACAAACAAAGTGATGACAGTGAGCTTGTCTGCAAATGAACAAAACATAATAATACAAATAATAGTATAACTACTACCACCTCTCACAACAATAGCAACATTTTGTGTTGGATTTGGTGTGTGGAGTGAAGTAGCTGTCTGCTCTCTGGACTGATGGCAGGTGAGGACAGCGGTCTGCAGCTATCTGTTTGACAAGTTCCTACATTTTCACCCAATAAAGTACACATTTTCTCTCCAGAGGTTAGCTCACGGAATCTGGATATTTTCTCGGACCAATTTAGGGAAATACATGTCTCTAATGTGTCTAACTGTCCCGAGTTAGTGTTTAAACGGCGCCTGTTCTCTGGCCAGCCATGTTTTTTTTGTAGCGTCCAACCTCTACGGCAAGGCTTTGGCCACAGAGGTTTTTCTATATTAAATGCTCCACTGCAAAAACTCAAAATCTTACCAAGATTATTTGTCTTATTTCAAGTCAAAAATGTCTTATTACTAGTCAAAATATCTCATTACACTTTAACATTACACAGTAACTTGTTTATAGACAATTGTCTCTTGTGAAAATTTGCTTGAAACAAAAATTTGGCAAAATTTGTTTCTTGTTTCTAGCTAATTTTCACTTATTTCAAGTGAATTTTCACTTTTTCCACTGGCAAATTTTGCCAATGAAACAAGCAAATTTTCACTTGTTTCAAGTGAATTTTCACTTGAAACAAGTGAAAATTGTCTAAAAACAATTTACTTCTGAGGTGATCATGTCTTATTTTAAGTGTAATGAGATATTTTGACTAGAAATAAGACATTTTTGACTTGAAATAAGACAAATAATCTTGGTAAGATTTTGCGTTTTTGCAGTGTATTGATAAGCTATTTTGCCGATTCAGTTTCTCTGTTTAGAATCTGGAAACATTTATTTTTTGCTTTAATTTTTTTTTTTTTTACCAATACTCATCATATATATGTTTGTTTTGGCTTTGGGTTGGGTGTTTTTGAGCCAAGTGTCTGAGGGGTCACTCTATGGTGTTCACATACAAAGGCTTTATGGTGGTAACAGTCTGTGTGACTCTGTGAGATGAAGCTCCAGAGTCTGGGTGCTCTTTTTTTCCACTGTAAATAAGGGGTATCTTCCCTGTTCTCCTCTGTAGATTAATCTTGTGACATTGCGTGTACTCTTGGGGTGTTTTCACAGAATTCATGGTGAAAAATCTCAGGGGGGCTTTCGTCCCATGTTTTGTAACCTGAATTATAAAGTGGCCCCCGTGTTTCACTTGTTATCCCTGTCTCTCTCTCTCTCTCTCTCTCACACACACACACACACACACACACACTCATGCATATGATGATTAATTTCTTCTCTAGGTGTTAGTATAGGCTTTCGTCTAATAAGCCATACTGCTGATCCACTGATAATGCAGAGGTGAAAGTGAGACTATAAAAACCCTAATCATATTTAATGACTAAGAACTCTGCAGTAATTAGGGACTTACTCGGATTGACCATCCATCAGTCACATTACTGCCGGGAAGATTTTCACACAAAGGATGAAGCTGCTCATGGCTCCTTAGTAATAGGGTGTCTCTGGCAGAGAGGTGTTGAGCCGTGTGCCGCAGAGTGTCGCGAGTGTGTGGCTTTTGTTCAAACCAAAGGCTGCACCGTGTGATTTCAGTGATTATTACGGCCTCAACTAGAGAGGAGGCACTAATCAGCGAAATCACCGGCTGCAGACTGGTGGGAACAAAAAACTCCGCGCTCCATGCCACATGATTTAAAGTCCCCGCTCTTGTATGCTCACTAGTCTCATCGAGAAAAGAACTATGGTAATATCCAGACTTGGGAAATGGGTTATAAAGATTTGGCTGAGATGCCGAGGCTGATGAAATTAAAGTCGTAACCACCTTTAAATTGAATTTGCCGCATCTTATCAAACTTTGCTGATGCTAGTCTCCTTCTCCCAAATCCCTCCCCTTCCATTTGACTTTTTCCTTATTCACTTAGCTCCCCTGACATGGCTGATAGTGACACCAAATGTGTTTAACTTGTTTATCTAATTATCTAATTTCTCTAATTAATAAAACCTGTTTTCCATCCACCGCTTAAAGACACCTGTCAAAACACATCACACACTCTTCTCCTATTTTCGTCTATTTGATCCTATTTCCTCCCCAAATCTTCCTCGTCAAATCCCTTCCTCCTTCATGTGGCAGCAAACTATTTTCAATAGGCTTTTCACTCCCTGAACTCCAAACACTTGAACTCCAAAACAAAACACGTGAGCTGCTTTGATTTACCCTGCCTCATGAATTGCTGGCTGACTTTTCAACACCGAGGCTCTTTCAAGCAGGATAAATCAGGTGTAACTGATGTTGTTTCAAATGCTGAAAAAACGTCTTCGTGTCTGTTTTGTGCTCAAGGTCTGGCTCATGTTGTCACTGACCTGGCTGAGACTTGTCGCTTTCCCCCAGGGCCAGTTGGCAGTAGTATGGTTAGCTGGTCCCGGCTGAACTGACCACCCACTCTACAAGCAGGAGAGGAGAGCATTCCACAATGTGGGTGGTGGGAGGGATGGAGAGACAATGTAAAGAGGAGAAACAGGAGCGGGAATGATGAAAAAAGGAATGAAGCGACAGACATATATATGGGAAAAGGTGGGAAATCACATGTAAAAAAAAAAAAAAAAAAAAAAAAAAAAGATAAGACAGGAGATTACAGAGGAGGAGGATGGAGGAGGGAACCAAAAAGGAGCAAGGAAGCAAGGAGGAAACAAACATACAAAAGAAAACAACTCAATCTACTAGTTGCTAGCTACAATCCAAACAACATGCATGGGTCTACAGAAAATGAAGAATGCCATGGTAACTAAAGAAATGAAATGAGCTGACAAGCATGGCCATGGGAGGTGGAGGGACGCTGATAATCAATGACTACTGTTGCCGTAGGGGTTGTATGGTGGATGTGGGGGGTGGGGGTGGGGGGGTGGGGGCATGTGGAACCACTGGACCATCAGTCGACCCAGAATAACCAATCGATTGGCCCAGGGGGAGGCAAGCCTGTTGGCCAGCCGGTCAATAAGACCACCCATGCTTAATAAGGGCCACACCACACACATGACTGGATCTTGGCAAGACCGTTTTTGACTGACTGATTTAACATTTCCCAATACCGTTTTTGAAATGTCGTCAGATTCTTTGCAGTCCAGTGCATTCATGCGGACATGAATATGGTGGAGTATAGTATAGTATAGTCCATAACTCTGAGTAACCGCCATCAGAAGATGAAAGCGGAAAAAGCAGGGGATTCATAGCAGGTGCGGAGAAGCACTGGCATGTGGTAGCCAGGTCCGTTCACTAACAACACACACACACACACACACACACTCACACAAGGTGATGTCAAAGAGACATCTTTATCTCTATCAAGCAATTTACAGCATTACCACGGTCCCAACTGGACATATTCAAAGAAACATTTCAAAACAACTCTAACGGCACTCTTATGCTTATTCCTTCATTCATACGGGCGCTCACTCTATCATGACAGTGTGTGAGTCCTGGAACCTAAACCAAACAGGTCAGCTTCGCGTTTGATGTTAAAATCATCTTTCTGCCGTTAGAAATCAAAAGACAATGATGCTCTTGATGCAAAAGACACTTTTGGTCTCTCCAAAGTGCACAGAGTCGGAGAAGAACGGAGTGTAAACTGCTCTAGAAACAGCAGATCTTCATCCTCCTCTGCAAAGAGAAGTGAGGGACAAAGAGAGTGCATGTTTGCTGTGGAGCAGCAAGGCAGTAAGCAGCACATTCCGGTAAATCACAACTAATTTCAGCCCTGCTTGACGTGCCTACTAAACTAGAAACACATGCACCACCTCCCCTTTTCTTTTTCCTTCCTGCCACAGACAGCGCGCACTTTCTCTTTGCTACATCTCACAGTTTCTCTCTCTTTCTTGTGCTTTCCATGCCTTTGCCATCTACTGGGCCATGCCTTGCTGCTGGACGCCATTCGCAACTAAGTAACACCGAATACCGCTGCATATTAGCAAATACAGCTTGAAGGAACAGACTGTCAAGTGGCAAGTATTCCTCTCCATATTTTATCATCAACGTCCAGCGCGCTTCACTTTGAACTTGCTCTTTTCCTCCCCCGGCCACGTTGATAAATTAAACACAATGCATTATATATGACGCAAAACAAAAACACAATCTTCATGTTTCCTTTATGACACTGAATATTTACCGCCCCAGGCTAGTGGTTGTGTGCAGTTAGGGGACAAAAGCACAGGAATCACCATGTAAGAGGATTAGCATGTTTGATAGACAAACATATGAAGATTAATGTATTTGATGAGCTATGCTAAGCCTCACCATAGATGACAGCATGGAGTCAAGGCAGCTGTGGACTCCATTTTCTGTGTCAACTGGTAATTCTCTGACCTACCTACCTCCAACCCATGCAAACAAGTTCCTGTCTACTCAAACTGGTTAAGATCTACCTAACCCCTTTTCGGTAAAGTAGGTGTTACCGCAAATTCTCAAAGTATTTTGGTCATTGTTTTTTCCGCATTTGAAATTTTACTTTTAACAATAACTGTAATATTATTCAGCACAGAATGACGAGAGTCCCCTAGATAAACAAACAATACTGCAGAGTTATGTCACGGCCATCATTTCTAAATGTGTTGCTTTGAAGAAATTATGTTTTTCCTGTTTGATTCAGTATGTCAAATGGCACTAAATACTGCAGTATCCATGAGCCTCTTTACTACGGTGAAGAGGCCAGCTATAGTTGTGCAATATATATTCAAATTTGTTTGATACATTTTATTTCAGATGAGTGGTTGCACTCAGGAACAAAATATTGCACCATCACTGTTGTTTTTATGGACACAGTCTTATACCTTCACCCTTTTTTTATGAACCTGAATCATTTCACTGCAAGTGCTATTTGTTTGTACAGATGACTCAAACAGGAGAATTTGACACCCATCCAAGAGTTGGAGATGCTCAAACAGGCCATCATTGCACTACATTGCATTCGGAAAAATGAATGGGATTTTCGCTTCCAGAATCCTGGCTGCCCGGCGTCACTCGACCCACTCTGCCACTCCATTCTAGTTGAACGTTACAGTGAAAATATGCTCTGCCCAGTTTGCTGCTGGCTCCATTAGGAAAGATCAACACTGCTGCTCTCTTTGTCTCAGTCTTTCTCTTCCCTCCCATCCCACCCCCTCTCTTTTTAACTGTTTATCTTCAGCATTAGCAGATCACTTATTCAGCTAGTAGCTGACATCTGCATTTTGACATGTCACAGCTCCCTTATTCTTCCTCAATCGTTCTCGCTCATGTTGTTATGCTGATCCCTCTCTGCCATCTCCTCCTCTTTCTCTTCTATCCCTACTCCTTGGACTCATCTCTCCCTTGGTATTTTTATTCTCCAACCTCAGGCTGCTCTCTCCATCTCTGCCGTGTAGCACATAGATCTGGCCAACCTGTGCTATGCCTCTCCTTGGGGTATGGAGACATGAGGTTAATAGGCTTTCCCGGAATGTATGTTTCTGCAGAGCACGGCCTTAGAAGAGATGAGCACAGTGTTTTATAGTCCGGCGTGCTCACCAGTGTTGATGTATGGTCCAAATTATAGCCTGGTAGGGTAGCTGCATGAAAACTCACTAAGGCAGGCACTCCAGCATGCTGAGGGACCAGCAGAAGAACACGGGCACAGAAATGTTCAGAAGACCGAGCTTCATACTGTTGCAATAAAAGGTCCTACCCATTTGTGAAATCTGTAGACGCATCACCACCTAGGCACATATCCATATACACAAACACACACTCACACTCAACCATAAGGAAAGCTGTGGACATACAGCAGGCCAACACAGGCATCCAGATTGTTGCCCAAAAAGCAAGCCTTCCGAGAACAGCGAGAAGTGTGCCTGGAAGCAGAGAGTGCAAGAAAACACGACAAACTCCCCTGGTAACACTAACTCACAGGGCAGATTGACGGAAAGCTGTGTGAACTGCTGTTGGTAGTTTAACTTTGTGTGCTTTTTCTTTTTGTCAGAGCTGAGCTGCACCAAACGCATGTCAACACAATAGTTCAGGAGAGGACCGATGACTCTCCCACATAAAAAAAGTGGATGAAAGTGAAGTGCTCTTTTTTTTTTTCTTTTAGTATAGCTTGAATTTCCTCTTTATCCACAAAGACAACCCAAATATTTTCTCTTTCGCCTGTCTCTTAGCAACTGAGGAAAAGTTTTCCAGTGACATCAGGGCGGAGAGAGAGAGAGAGAGAGAGAGAGAGAGAGAGAGAGAGAGAGAGAATTTTCTCCTAAAAACCTCATTTGAATGAAGTCAGACTTCAGGCTTGAGTTAAATGACATTTTTGGAGGTTAAACACTTACTTTTGTTTAAATTGCAAGAGGGGCAAAGTTCTTTTTTCGGGAAAGGCCCATAGGTTCAATTTTGCTATGCAACAGATTTCAAATGAGATAAAGAAAAACTTTGTCTGTTGTTGTCAAACACAGGCAACTGACTAATTGGCTGAGCTGTGCAACAAATTTGAGATGAGCCATTAGACACCAATTAAACATGAACAAACTTTGTCTCCATGCTTTTCCTGTCTCCAGTCAAGTATGGAGCCTGCATTCCTGTCTTGACATTACTTTGGCTAGGGAGAAAAGTTAAGGCTTTAGGCCTGGCTGTGCGCTCGTCTGACATCAACAAGAGAAACAGCATTCCCTCTCACTGAGGTAGGTGCATGTATATATGTGTGTGTGCGTGTGTGTGTGTGTGTGTGTAGGCATGTGGGCATTATTACCGTCGGTCATTCCTTCTGCGACGGAAGAGCTTTTTGGTGTGCGCAATCTCGGCCTCATTAGGCAGAGGCGGGAAGGCCTGCAGAGAGAAAAGAGAAAGCAAGAGAAAGGACAGACCTGTGAGTTATTTCTGATAAATACTTATCAATAGGACGGAAAATTCTAGTCATCTCCTTTAAGAAGCTAGATACATTCCAGCGCAGAATTTTTGAAAGAAAGTCTTAGTAAACAGTAAAAAGCCATAATACAATAAACGTAAATGGACATGCCAAGCATTCTTTGTGGGTCTTGAAGTTTGCGAAAAATGCTGACAGAATTCGGAGTGAAGCTGCTTCATTTTCAAGCGTGCTTTTTTGTTTGCTGATTTTATGTTTAACATACAAGGGACAATTTTTGACAGATTTTCACATCTGGGTCCTCACACAGCGTTTGTCAACGCAGGATTTTCACAATGTGAAATAGTGACCAGTCAGGGATTTTGGCTCCCAGAACTACCACAATGGTCAAATCATTGCTGACTCCAATTGTATGTGTCACATTTTGATTTGGCTGTGGTCACGCCTTGCATTGTAAGGAGAAGTGAAACATCTGTATTTGGCACTTTTGATTGCCAAATCCACCATCAGAAAAAAAAACAAAAAAAAAAAACAAATTGTCCACACCATTTGGTTACACTCACTGATGCCATTTCAATAATTTAAATAGTAAATTAATTGATTTCTTCACCCTGCAAACATATCCTCATGATTTGGAATCAATCAAGTCATAGCTAAGGAAAAGCAATCACCTAATGGCAGAAAACCCAGATCCGGATCAGCACCAAAATCTGATGAATTTTTCTGTGGCCCAAAGCCTATGTGTCCTTCGAATTTCTTGAAAAACTGGTAGGATGATATTTTTTCATGTCCTGCTCACAGACAACAGCTATTGTGGGTGAGGTGGTAGAGGGGAAAAGTGATTGAATCTGATAGAAAACTTGAAAAACATAACATTGTATGACAGTGCCACTGGGATATAAAAGATTTTGAGAGTCTGACAGGCTGGATGCAGTTTTTCTAGCTTTTACTCAAGACTGCTGCAATATTAGGAGTAAAACAGCCACTAGTTTTAAAGCTTACTCTTGAATTATCCCACATTTCAGCCTGAGGCTTAGTCAATATATCGATATATATTAAATGTATATCATCGTACTTAGAGCCTTCTTCCCAGCTGAATTCATATTGCAAAGGAATCTACTTGTTCCAGGTTTCATGCACACATGGAAGCTGTCCGAAGTCTCTTTCTGTGCATGAATAACACAAATTCTTTGCCCTCATCCTTAAGTGCTCCTCTCATTTTTTAGTTTGGTCTTTTTCCTCTCTTTAGGTTGGGTTTTTATGTCTCACCTGTACAGCCCCTTTTCTTATTTTTATTTTTGTACAAGGAGGCTCAATCTAAAAACCTTGATCCGGCGGTGAAAATACTCACCCCTACGCTTCTAAGGAGGTCATCTGGTTAAGGATATATGTTCTTGTGTGCTTTGCATGTGAGTATTTTTTTCCCTCCTCATAGCTCTGCTGCAGAGTTGGCAGGCTGCAATTTGCCATGATGAGAACTCAATACCCTGATGTGTGTGGTATGGGTGTGTGTGTGTGTGGTGTGCACAATGTTTTATATATATATATATATATATACATGTGCAGAACTAAGAATGTCCTTATACAGTATATATATGTCCACAAGAGAGTGCATGAATATTTTTTTCCACATGCTTAAAGTTCAGCGAAACTGAGATAATCATCACCCTATTCCATTTGAGGATCACTACAGTATATACGAGTACAGCGAGCTGCCTGCCAAAAGCAGAGAAGACCATCTATCATCCATTAAACATCAGTTCTGCCAATCAAACAGCCCACTCCCCCTTCTTTCAGCATCACTGTCTGCTGTTGCCATGGTTACAGGTGGTCGAGGACTACCGCGGTTGTTTATACATATGTGATGGTGGAGGGTGTCATGACAGGAAGGGTGCATACATGTGTGTTCAAAAGAACTGGCACTGTGTGTGTGTATGAGGTGTCTAGCTGCTGTGTGCAGGGCTGCCAGACATATATAGTATATACAGGGTGTGAGATGTGGATGCTACAGTGTGCGTGCGTATGTGTGTGTGCTTGTAGGGCTGGGCAAAATGGAAAATTTGAATATCACAAAATCTTTGACAAATATCAGTATTATGTCATTATTGTAAGAAGGACTAACGGTGCTTTCATGAGGTATTTACACACCGATTTTTTTTAATAAACAATCCTTAGTAATGTGGATTTGATGACCAAGAGGGAAATAACAGAACGGCTAGAACGGTTCAGAAAAGTTCCGAAAATTGCACCGCTTTACTGTAACGCAGCCTTTAAAACCAGGAAAAGACAGCACTTACGTCATATTACAAGATTACAATCGCCAAAATCCCAGATGATATCGTCTCATTTCGCAATATTGATATATCACCCAGACATATATGTGTGAGAGTGTGTATCTGCCCCATCAATAGCCAACATCTACACAGTGAGACGTGGGAAACCAGCCTGGTTCCAGAGCCGTGAACTACATGTTCACTTTTCAAAGTTGTGAGTGATTCATACTGGTCTGGTGCAGTCCAATTCACCTGCCATTTCTCAATTGAAAAAAAAAACTAACCGGGCCAATCAGTGCCAGAACCAGAGAGATCATAGCACATTAACTAATATGATGATTGATTAAGTTGTAGATGCTGCTACTGACATGGCTTTAAATAAATGAATACTAAAAACACTCAAAGCAATATTGGCGCTGACAGCATTTCTGAGAGGGGAAGATATTTTTTGTATTTTGCTGAGAGGATGTGGGAAAAAGTTTCATTTATCAACTAGCCCCTGGTCTGTTACAATTAGCCTTGCTCTGTTCCAGGGTATTAGTTTCCATGGCTCACCGCTCACCCGATGTCGGCCTACTGACGCCCTGAAACAGGTCTAGAATCAGCCCAACTTCACTGAGCTGTGTCACTGAGTCGGTCTTCCTCTCTGTTTTCTTGATACGAGAATAACAACAGCTCTGGAAAAAGCGTTTGGATCCCAGGGTTGGTCTCATCAACGGTGAATTTCCACCATGTGATGACATCATTGTCTAGTCCTCTTTTTATTGGCTCTAGGAGCAGTCACAGTGCATATTTGGACTAGGCCATCCCATCCCATTCCATCTTCCCCTCGCAGCGCTCTCCTCATCTTTCTTTAATGCCAGTCCAAAAGGCTTTTTTTTGGTGCTTTGCTGCTTTCCGTGAGCAGAGGGACTGCATGCCACAAGATGTGGTGGTGGATTTTGTATGGTCGTGAGAGATGGTTTCACTTCATTGAGGCTTGCAATTGCAAATAGGAGAGAGGGATAATTCCAGATTTCAACGGTGGCAAACTGTACTGTGGTACTGTAATCAGCCTTTAGGCAGTAAATTCCTTTGGTTATTGACAAGAAAAGCTTTCAAGAGCACATACAGTAGAAATATGGCAACACTTGCAAAGATACTGACATTCAGAGACAAGAGATATGGAGATATCTGAATGAATTTGAGAGAACTTGAGATTTGATACTGGTGCTCTCCATAACCTACTTCTTTCTCGGCGAGTTTGCTGTGGGATTGGTCGATTCTGATTGAGGCCAGATGTGAGAGGCAGAAAGGAGGTGGGACGTTGTATTAATATGGCACAGCAATATCCAAGACAGGCATGCACGCACGCACACACACACACACACACACACCCTCTTACATTGTGTCTTAGTACAAAACTTGACACTGACCAAGGTAGCAGACATCAATGAACATGTCTGAAACTAAAAGAATGAATATCTGTGAAAGTTCTGTTTTGACCAGAATTCAGCCTTGATGCAGAGAAAAAGTGAGTGGAAACACAAAAAGAAAGAGAGAAAGACAGAGAGAGAGAGAGAGAGAGAGAGAGAGAGAGAGAGGGAGAGAGAGAGAGAGGGAGAGAGAGAGAGAGAGAGAGAGGGAGAGAGAGAGGGGTAGAGTTGCATGTTTAGCTACTGTTGTTTTCCTCTAGGATATCATTAGCTATAATTCTGCCTTCAAATGGTAACCAGATGACAGTGAGCGCACGCACACACACACACATAAACACACACACACACACACACACACACGGAACAATGTGAAACAAACAAACCAAAAAGGTCACATTCAAACTACGCACACTACACACATGTACCCAAACCCCACAACAGCAGAATTGGTGATTGCAGGGGAGCACGTCTTACGTTGCCTTCACTATGTCAGCCAAAGATTGTGTAAGTCCATATCTAAACAAAAGAATGTTGTGGGGTAGGAGAGGCTAGTGGAAATGTATAAGCGTGAGGGGAAAATGCATTAGTACATGGGGTAGGGGGGAAAAAAAAGCAGCACAACAACAGCGTGTGTATGTAGTGTGCTTGAAAGAAACAGAGAGCAGGAAAGAGAGAGACGTGGAGCCCTGGGAGAGAGCGGTGTGTGAATGCACTATTTGCAGGTAGCAGCCAGTTGAGAGCAGATCAAAGACATACATGTGCGGTCCTGGTCCCCCGCCAGAAGACCTCTCACCTCCTGGTAGACAGAGGGATCGCTGTGGACGTGACAAGGATGGGGCGGGGGGCGGGCGGTGTGTGTGCGCAACACCGAGATTGTGTCTGAAGTGGTGTGCCTTATATCCTTATGTGCGCGTGTGAGAAAGACAGAGACCATTGCGTATTGTTTTCAGCTTGTGTGACAGACAAAGATGATGTGCAATGTGTCACAAGAATGAGCAAGAGAGAGCAGTAATGTTTGCTGGGATACGCATTTACTGTATGTGTCAATGCATCACATATTGCAAATGGGTTGGAGAGAAAGTGTAAAGCATGTATCAAACTCATTTGCAGCCTAAAACCAGCTACTGAGATTACAAGTTGGCCCACACTGCAAAAACGCAAAATCTTACCAAGATTATTTGTCTTATTTCAAGTCAAAAATGTCTTATTACTAGTCAAAATATCTCATTACACTTAAAATAAGACATGATCACCTCAGAAGTAACTTGTTTTTAGACAATTGTCTCTTGTTTCAAGTGAAAATTTGCTTGAAACAAGTGAAAATTTGCTTGTTTCATTGGCAAAATTTGATTCTTGTTTCTAGCTAATTTTCACTTATTTCAAGTGAATTTTCACTTTTTCCACTGGCAAATTTTGCCAATGAAACAAGCAAATTTTCACTTGTTTCAAGTGAATTTTCACTTGAAACAAGTGAAAATTGTCTAAAAACAATTTACTTCTGAGGTGACCATGTCTTATTTTAAGTGTAATGAGATATTTTGACTAGAAATAAGACATTTTTGACTTGAAATAAGACAAATAATCTTGGTAAGGTTTTGAGTTTTTGCTGTGCAGAGAATGCCTACTGCACACTGCCACCTAGCAAGTACACCATGGGGAAAAACAGCTTAGAGCGGATGCTGAAGATTGAAGACAACTTCAATCAAGACAGCTGGAAGACTAAGAAGGAAAGAGCGCGAAGGAAAGAGCGCGAAGTAAAGCCTGCGCATCTCATTTGCCGTGACGATCTCCGAATTTGAAGATTTGACATTCCACCAAAAAGGCAAACTGGACAAGATAGCTGTGCAAGCGAGTGATCAAATCAGCAGTTTCATGCCCAACTAGGCGAAAGCTGTTACTGAGCATAATAAAAGGTAGTTAAGCAGCCTGGCTTTTCGAGCATAACACAGCATCTCAGCTCTCTGAATTTATAAACAGCGGGGATGCAAACAGATGATGAGCCAATATGCATGATGAACTGGAAGTGCTCTGAGGCCCTGGTCAGAGTCAGACTGGGGGAAGAGTTTGGCCCTTTTTCACCCCAGTCACCACGCCATATTGCTACGCTCATGATGCCCATATTTTGACTGCACTGGGTGGCACAAAATTACAGGAAACATTTCTGTGATGAGGACAAATCAGATTACCAGTCCTGCTCAACAAACACTCTTGCACTGGAAAAAAGGTACTTTGAACATGTTAGAGAACAGTCTATGTAAGCTTCACTAAAAGTTGTAGAAGTATAATTGATGTGAGCAAAATATGGTTAAAAAGATCATATTTTTACTTAATTATTTGTTATTTTCTGGAAGAAAATACCACGCCCACCCAGTGATGTGCCATATTTAGGCCGGTGAAGTGGGCTGTATATTATAGTTTTGTGACACACAGGTTATACAACTGAAAAAACCATCAGGTTCTTTAAATATTGACAGATGAAATGTTGAGTCCCCAACTGTGTGAGTGTGACAATCGCAGGGTTAGGTGGGGTGTGTGTGGACTAGCGAGTTCGCCTCCAGAGGAAGCTCACGTACCCCACAGCATTCCTGAGGAGGGTCAAATGTCACTGGGAGAGGCTACCTGGAACACTAACACAGGCAGGATATGTCCTCATTATAACTCCACCCACTGAGATCACACAGCCACTTCGCCTTAGCAGCCACCTTGTACCTTCCAATCCAACCTGCATTCTTTCAAGCTGGTGCGCGGTTTAGCCTAACCCCGTGTTGTATACATGACTCGACGTGAACTATATCAAAGGCTTTGGTCTCCGGGGGAAAGGCAATGCTGGAAATCCTACAGTGTTGAAAGGATGAAAGCCAAAGTGACTGTGCTTCTGTAATAAAGGCTCCTTTTGCTTCGGAGTAAGGAATTTGGTGTTCATTCCTCCAAGTTTCAATTTAATTTTTATTAAAAGCTTCTTTTTGATATTTACAAACATCTGCTCATAATCAGCGGGTCAGTCGGTAAATAACAATGAGAAAGGAGAAAAGGGAAAACGAATGGGCATATGATGAATGGGATAAAAACAATTATAACAGAACGTTCCATACAAGTAGCGCAGAAATTGAAGTGTATGTCTTCCTGTTTCGTCCAGCGCACGACGGCCCTGGTAGGATACTCATTCACAGTCGACAGTCCATTGTTCCGTCTCGGCTTATTTATGTTGCGAGGGCCCCCGGCCAAAACTAATAAATTTAAAACTGCCCCATGGATGGCATTACAGGACAAGCTGTTGAAAGCGAGAGAGAGTGAGAGCAGGAGCGAGCGACTGTAAATACGAGATAGCAAGCGAGCGGGAGACAGAAAGAAACGCAGGCTGTGTTTTCCTGAATGAGGAATGGATCACTGCTCGTCCTCTGCTCTTGTATTAGAAAAAGGTAAAGGAAAAAGAGAACAATCTTGAAAAAGGGAAGATACTCATGATGAACTACAAACAAGTCAGAAGAGGCACTTTTTTGCTCAGTATATAGTTATTTTCTGCAAATCAAGCTTTATCATGAGTACCTGTACATTGTTCTTGGTTGTGACAAAACATCACTGTGCAAAATTAACTGTTGAAAAAGATTACTTACGCTTTCCCATTTAAACAAATAGACATCAAATTAAATGTTCGGTTAAATGAAATGAAACTGAATTAAATCAAAGTCAATATTTTGAAATAAACACAGGTACTACCACGATAAATGCTGCAAGGTATTCCCAGTGAAGGAGAGTTTGTCAAGTTTAAGGCATAATTTGGTGCAGTGGTTCAGCTGAGGGACTGTCTCTGTGTTAACCTTTGTCTGACTTCATTATTTTACTGATTACAGCCGATCTAAAGCAAGCAGGCTTGTGATCATCTAGGGGATGAAAAAGAACAGAGGACAAATAGGCCGCCGCAGACATGATATCGCAGTGGTGGTTGGGAGACAACGATGTGAGGTCCTGGCATGCATGTCTCATTTGACTAGCAATCTGAGGCCAGGGCCACAACACAGCAGAGCGAGACAAACAGATACATCTGAGAGCTGAGATGTCGAGCCGTAGCGGGAGACGGGCCACTCGTGGGATGAAAGAGTCGGGGAAACTGGAGAAAAAAAATAAATATATAAAACAATGGAATCTGATGGAAATTTAATCACAGGACGATCTTTGCCACAGCAGCAGGTTTCAGGTGATTACGGCTCAGTTCTTGCTGTCTTTCTGAATGATGGGTAAAGATTTCCATCATACGCTGCCTCAGTAAGACTACACTGACAGTCGGCTCATCTTCTCTGCAGGATCAAATCTGATGCTTTGTGTGTGATTGTGTGTGTGATTGTGTGTGTGTGTGTGTGTGTGTGTGCGTGTGTCTGTGTGCGGTCAGTGTTAAAGTAAAATGGCAACAAATACAAATAGCAAACACACCAAGGATTACATACCCATTTATCTGTCCATCCATCTATCTATTTCTCACTCAGGCAAACATACAAATACATTTTGTGCTGTACACACACACACACACACACACACACACACACACACACACACACACACACACACCTGGGAGAAAATTCTGTGGTTGGATGGAGGTGTTCAATCTACCTGCAGAAATGTGAGTAACTGTGCAATAATCAAACCATCAACTGATTACTAAGTAACAAACACTTTGTATGCCTTCACAGCTGCAGCTCAAATAAAGGTGGGATCAGCGATTCTGGGGAAAGATTGCTGATACTTGAAATCAGCAAATTCACTGAATGATCTGCTCATGGTCCTCTAGCTGTCTATATGTGCACTGAAAAAAAAAAAAAAAAAAAAGAATCTGGCGTTTGTGCAGCCCTGGCTCGGTAAATGGGGAAACAAAGTGGCTTGAACCGGACCACTCAACACTATTCCAGCCAATCAGCAACAGGGGGTGCATGGGACAGGGGGAAGGGGACATGGGTGAAAGGAGGCAGTGCGAGTGAGAGGGACGCAAAATTTGGCTGTTGATTTCAAATATCAAGAATCTCCAGAGTCTCTGACTCCCACCTTTACTGAGGATATATAGTCTGTTCAGCAAATAACTCCTTTACAACAAGAGCTGAGGAAATCAAAAGTGAATGTTTTCAGGTGCTAGTAGTTATTTAGTTCCAGATAATATTGTTTGTAAAGCTGCACTGAGCAACTTTGCACATTAGCGGCTCCATTATGCCAGAAAATGAATTTTAATACCCAGAATTTATATAATATAAACTGAACACCGCATGCTTGTGTTTTCCAAAAATAACTGTTCTGCAACTGCTTTGTACAGATGGGTTAACAAAGGGACAAAAAAAGGCAAAAGATCTAATGGAGCGCTTGTTCACTGCTGATTGGACGACACTTTGTACGTTGCTCTTAAATTATGAGTTCCTGTGGGTGGATGGGATCCACAGAATTTCATTTAGACAAAGACAGCAAATCCATGGGGCCTAATTAGTTGAGATGGGATGCTCTTTTCCATTGTAGCCTTATAATATAAGGTCAAAAGATGGGCGTATTTTTACATAGTAATCTGGCCTAGTACGGTTTTTGCTAGCACACATGCCAACATCAGCTACCTAGCACCAGTCAAAGCACAGGTGGTTACCAAGCAGCTCCAAGAATGTTGCTATTTACAGAAGGATTGTGTTGCATCATATGAAAATGAATTAACAGCATTTTTTTTTATTTTGGCAAGCAACCATGATATTAATGAGGTAAAACACTCTGAGCTGTGAGACATGTAAATAAACATATGGCTGACCAGCTCCAAACTGATGAAACACACAAATACCACACAGCCTTGCCTCTGTTTACTATTTATTTGTGTGTGTTGGTTTGTTTGTGTGAAAGTGGGTTTAAATATTTATTTTTGATTGTTATTATGATATATAAAGATAATACATATGAGGGCTGACCTGATTTTTTTTTTTTTTTTCTGACTAATGAAAGTGCGACAGCAAGCGTGTAAGTAATCAAAGCCTTGATATCTCAACTTTTTCTTACTTTTCTCTGCCTGGCTCAGATGTTATTGTTTTTTTTTTTCCAAACACCTACCATGTCAAAAATGCGTCTTTTTCTCTGTAAGAATAAAGCGCATCAACAGCACTAGCACTATGAGCAAGCACATACCCTGTTGCTCGGTGTGTTTGGCATCTTTGAAGAATGACAGCTGTGTGACGGATTTCAAAAATGTACACACAAGAATAGGGGAACACAGGAGAAGGATGACAACTGTGAAAGTCATACTGATGCATTCCTTCTGTGGTCAAGCACGTCAAAAGATAGCTGGTTTTGTCAAAAGTCAACCAAATGTCAGTTTGTGGAGAACAAGAGAAGAGGAGATGCCAGGTGTTCGAAGGAGTTACTGACATCGTCAAAGTCAAAGTGAGTGACGGTGAGGACTCAGCTACAGGGGAGCGGATTCTGAGGCTGCAGATACACCGGAGGATATCACAGTAGACCGTGGCACCCTGAGAGCTGCTTAGTGAATACGATGCATGCCTGAAGCAACATTTGAATGAACGCACAGAGGAAAGTAAACAGATGCACAAATCAGGAAGCACAGGATGAACTAGCTACTTTCCTCTTCTTTTTCTAAAACTATTATTATTATCCAGTGATAGTCTATGTCTTGATACATCACTGAAATCGCTCATGAGAGACTCACTGCACTGATAGATTGTGAGGCAGCTTGTTGTCAATAGTACTCAGACACCCATGCAGACACTCAACATACAAAACACCGGTAAAGGCAAAGGCTCTGGGAATTCAACTGGTGCAGCAGTGAACATGTGAGGGAAAAACAACAACTTCGCTACCTTGTTCTCATCCCATTTGCACAACTGATTCATATGTAGTGCTGTTCTCACATTGTTAATCTAACGCTGTCTTACACAACAGGTGCTGACCAAGAGTCCATCACTGAGCCTGTAGAACAATCTAAATGTGTTCATTTGGAGAATCTTATCAGAGGATGAATAAGTGTGAATGTGTGAGCACAGACACAAACAAGCACCAAAGGTGGCTTGCACGTGCAGCGCTTGCGACAAACCAGAAAATGCATTGTGTTTGGAGCAGATTTCGACACTAAAATAGGGGAACCTGGAAACAACAAAGCAAATGTGGGCGTGAAGGCCAAGTAATACTTCAGATCGTCTGCTGAGGCACAAAACCAACATCACTGCTCAAATATTTCTGTGCATATTTGAGCATACTAGACACGTTGCATATACTTTCAAACGAGCAGGACGGGCATATGAACAGTGCATTGTTTGGTATCTGGAACACAGGAGGATCTTAAGAAGTCTGAGAAAGAGTTTGACGCTGTAAACACAGCAGCTCATGTCTGTGCAGTGGATGAAAAACAAACTGATGGATGCCGTTGACAGAGGCACAGGCCATTTTGCCACACACGTGATGAAAAAAGAAGAAGGCACAGTTGAATCAGCTAATAATGAGCAATTTCAGACACAAGGCCCGTTTCCACCGCCGGAACTTTGGGGTAATTTTACGGGGCCGTGGCCGTTGTCGTGTGTCTCCACCGCCGGAACTACCCCGAAGGAGAGAGTTCAGGAACCTTTACAGGGGCTAAAAAACGGCCCTGCCTCGGGGTAGGGACTCTGAGCGGCCCCGAAAAACCTCCTGGGTTTACTCACAGCGTGATGTGATGTCAACAGAAAGCAAGCGTCCCTAGCAACACGGCCAACACTACCAAGCTAACGCTAACGTGCTAGCTAACGTTAACAACACACTTTTTGCCGGCATTTTAGGGCCGCTAACGTTAGCTTTAGCGGACATTAGCTAACGCTAACAACACACTTTTTAGCCGGCATTTTTAGGGGCGCTAACGTTAGCTTTAGCGGACATTAGCTAACGCTAACAACACACTTTTTAGCCGGCATTTTTAGGGGCGCTAACGTTAGCTTTAGCGGACATTAGCTAACGCTAACAACAGGCTTATTTAACAACACGCATTTTGATGCCCCGGTCATGGTCGCGCAACCGCCCGGTAACTTTACAGGAACCTTCCTCCTACTCGGCCCTCTCAGTGGAGACATGGCAGTTGAGAGGGCCGAGTGAGAGGACGTTCCTGTAGTAGTAGCTCCTGCCCCCCAAATACTACCAGGAACATTCTGGTGGAAACGGGCCTACAGACACAGCTTTCAGGATTTAAGAACACTATAACAGTGCTGAAACAATCACAGATAGCATTAAGGGCTCCTGGAAAAAAATGGACACTGCATTATCTTTTTTTTTTTTCTTCTGAAAAAAATACAGGAAATTTCACCAGATACATACATTGTGTTATTCATGTACAAATATATTAACAATCCTAATTTTCATTTGGGTCTATCTTCTTCTAACAATCATGGAAAATGAGAACCTTGCGAGTTTTCCTTTTGTATCAGGCAGCAAAGGTAGCATGATGTGCTTGCGTTAATTTGCCTTACTTGACAATGCACATCCTGCAGTGACTTTTGCATACATTACAATGCTGATGCTGAAACGATACATCGTGCACTCCTAAATAGCACTCACTACCACTTGTCAGCAACCATGACAATGCACTTGAAGCTTGCCTGTCTGAATCCCATACACTTTCCACAAAAGCAAAGGACTGGATAACATCTGACAACAGAGGCAACTGTGGAGAAGTTGTTGGAGGAGTCGAGCCTCTCCAGTGCTGAGGACCTCGGCTCTAGGAACAGCATACTGCCAGGACAACCACTGAGCAGCCACGAAGACCTCAATCTGATTCATAGAAGTACACACGTGTATCACATCATTGGTCTCACCTATAAATTCATCATGAGTTACCCGAGTGGCCACCAGAAAAGCCTTTCCACTCTAGTAAGTTAGTTTTGTGTTGCTGAAGCCCTCCACTCTGCGTGTTCCCATGTCTGCTGTGGCAGCTGGAACTGCAAGTAGGCAAGTCATGGAAGCCGATGACTCACAGTGGCCGTGTGTGTATGTGAAAATAGAATGATAATGCATTCAGGCTGCCTGCCCTCTTCTCCTTGTAGCATCAACAATTTCAGTGTCATTTCTGCTCCCGATTTTATATGAATTTTTGGTCGTTGCACCCATTTTATAATGTTCTCCTGCTTATCGTGGTGGTGGAATCCTGGTGTGGAGAAAGTCTGAAGTCTCGGAAAGGTAATTTTCATGTCGTAGAGGACAAAATGGAAACCAACGGCTGGATGAAATGTAGGAAAAATTAGGTGTTCTACTTCTTCTAGAAATGGTCCTTTAAGACTTGCATATATGCAAGCAATATGCATATATTAATAACATGCATCCATTGCTGTTAAGTGGGCCGGTATTGTCCTGAAATCCCCAGTCGAATTTTCTGTCCCAGTGCATCTCTGTCTGTATAAAACCATCCTAAAATGCAATCTTATTAAGAGAGAAACTGCAATGAAATGATAATAACTACAGTTAAGTCCCCAAGGACGAACGATGAATGGCAAGGACATGGAAGGAAAGAAGTTTGAAAACGTACCTCGAAGAAGCCACAAAACTGTGACACAGACCAAATGGATAAATGTTACAAAAAAGATGAATGTGGCCAAAGTAAAAGCTTGAACCAGCGCTTACGACACACTGTCCACTGGCAGACATCATGATTTCGTGCTAGAAAAATATGCGTTCAACACTATCTGACCTCTACAACAGTAGGCTATATCTTTTATACTGTTTGAATCTTGTTATGGATACAAAAATAAACAGTGCATACAGGATATATACATTGTTCAGTTTAAATCCTCAGTATAGAGAAATGTTGAAGTGATATGGAGGAGTACTTTTTGCATCTATCGCCAGTATATAAAATATGCTGTGTGAGAGATGTATTATGGGTTTTAATATGTGACCAGTTCTGATTGCTCTTGGGAAACGCTTCGAATTACAATATATTTTTTAGCCTACTATCTAAGAAAGTAGGTAGCTCTTTAGCATTAACACTGAATCACAAATGAAGACGCCGTTACCAGATGCCAGGAGGTTGAATGCTGCATAGTGATGACATAGAAAGCAATAAGCAACCAGGTGTTTTGTCCGTCAATGCCAAGTATGTGCCCACCCAGTTTCTGTCAAATCTGTGCGCCTGAGGATACTACAACAGATGCTAAAAAGAAACACAAACACACAACGGAAAAAAGAAGGGGAAAAAAAAAAACATAAAAAATGATTTAAGCTCTTCATTAAGATCAGCGTTGTCTCGATTATGCTTTGTTCTCCACTGCACAAAGTCTCTATTGTATACAGCAGGCCACACCAAATACACATACCGCCTAACACATACAAAGCTCTAGCACACTCATTTGCTCACTGCCACGATTACTAAATTCCTGCAACTGTTTTATATCATTTAACAGTTGACAGCCAACTGTCGCTGTTGTGCCCGCAACACACGCCTTTTTTTCATTAGAGTTCACGGGGAACACAAAACGCAGCCACCCTGTTGACTTTAAGGAAGCAGGGGGGATTCATCAGTTCTATTTCTTCATTCTCTTTACTAGCAGTTTTATCAACAGACCCTGCCTCTCCTCTCTCAGAGTGTGTAGCCTTGCTCCCACACTCCTACTGCAGACACCAACATGTTCTCAGAGAGAGAAAGAAACAGGGACAGTTGTGTTGTTTGATTTCCAATCATTGTTACATGCAAGTCTTCACCATGCTCAGAAAACATTTAATTTCAATGAGATGTATCATATGCTCATTTCTCCAATTCCCAAATTTTGTATGTTTTCAGTATTATGCACTGGAAATGGTAGGTGTAGTTAATCCTATTAGTGTCACTGTTCCTCTCAATAAAATTAGCTACAGGCTGCAGAGTTTTAGAGATCAAAAGCACATGTGCCAAAACTGTTATTCAATATTCCAGCTGTCAGTGGATTGCACATGTGAAATATTATTGCATACTTCTGTGGAATCAGTCCCCGAAATTTGAAAGTGAGCCGCATTCAGGCATGCGCTTAAGCCTCTGGGGTTCCTCCCATGCTGTGCCAGAGACGAGAGCAGCACAGTGTATCCAGTGGTAATAAAGCCAGTGTGTGTGGTTAGTGTAGTGTAGGAGGTTCTGGCCAGCCAAGGCGCAGTAAGGCTGGGGACAATAGCAGGAAGAGACCGCAGGGAGGGGGCTGCCGGTCGCCATGACCCCCTGGATATTGTTCTGCTGCCCACCAACATGTGAAGGATGGAGGGGAGGAGTGAAGGACGACTAGAGAGGAGGAGGGAGGGAGGGAGAGAGTGGGATAGAAAAGCATGGGAAAAAGCAAAGAAGAAACAAGATATGGGAGAAAAGAGATACAAAGAGTAGGGAAGAGAGGTGTGTGTGTGTGTGTGTGTTTGTGTGTGTGTGTGTGTGTGTGTCTGTGTGGGTGGGTGGGATGAAATGGGCAGAAAGACAGAAGAAACAGTCCATAGGTCCTGGATGAGGATGAGCTACTGTCAGTAAATCCTTAGAATAAAGTGCGAGCCTCAGACATACTGACCACTGACTGACAGGCTGCCAAAGCCCTCCCCAGCCACCCGGCACCACCACCCTCCCGCCTCCGCCCCCGCCACCCATCCCTCCTCAACAGGAGTCCTGCTCTGGAGCACGTACGCTTGCAGACGGAGGGGCCAACCAGTCTGTGCTATCTCAACTCCAGACTCCAGCTTTGTTCCCCCCTTGGACTGCTTTGTTCACTGACCAGGAGACCGGATGTCTCCTCACTGACTAGCCGATTTCTCCCTCTCTCCTTGGTCTCACCCTCCCTCTCGGCTCTGTCTCTGGTGCCCTTCCGTCACACGGGAATTTCAATTTGTGTCACAAACAATGTGACGGGGGGGAAAAAAAACAAAACCTGCCCTTACTATTTTCAGAGTGTTGAAATATAATTATCTCGATATTAACACACAATCCTAAACGTGTATATGTACACTTCAACTCAACTTGCCTCAGCAAGGACATTAGCTCTCTGTGGAATCACCCTTAATGTTAATCACCCTTCATGTTGATAAGGGAATTGCCTTCAAGGCTGAGCCTCTGTGGCTACTGTCCAGAGATGCTGGTAGCTGTTAAGGTCAGTGCTACTGCTTGCACTCCACATAACACAGAGGTGGCGTGACCTTGGCAGACAAAACGTGACCTCAAGGGAAAAACCGTCAGGTCCCACACATATTTGCACACAGAATGAAAACCACAGGACAAAGGCAAACATGATCAAATGCAAAGATTCAATTGAACAGGGTCTTTTGCGTGACTTTTTTGCACTAGAAAAGATGGATTAAAAAAAAAAAACTTCCTAGTTGGTAACTGGGATATCAAAAAATGTATACTACCAAGCGGGATTTAGACATATTTTCATGTCTTTAAATGTCTCCAATGCTCATCCAGTGTCTTACATGCTGTGTGAATAAGCAAACCTTGGTTGGCATGCTTGCTCAGAGAAGTCTAGAGGACATCTGCATACACCCGTACGCATACACACGAGTTACGGCTGTCACAACGTCGAGGTTTACGCTGACATGATCAGGCTGATGAGCCGGGCAGCGTGCGAGTGAGACAGAGGATCTACGCTGTTGGCCAGAGAGGGGAGGACGAGTGTTGTGCCCTTGAGGTACCGAGAGTCTCAATAGTGTACAGTAACCTCCACTACTCATTCAATCTAAAGAGGCGAGAGGCGACAAGGACAACTGTACTACCCTGACCTCTACAGAGGCGCTGCAGTAGTGTCAATCTCCTAGCAACCGCATCCGTTGCCATCTCCACTATCTGCTGGAGAAGATGTTATGTGATTATATTGATCTGATAATGATAATAATGAAGTCGCAGTTTGTTCAAACCCCAGCTCCAGATCACTGGGATCAAAAAATGTTAGGTTAGTTACAGGGGATCTGGAGTTCTGAAAAAAAAAAAAAAAAAAAAACTTTGGAGAAAAAACTTAGGAATGAAAAAAAAATAAATAAATAAAATAAAATTCTGCACTTAACAGCAGCATTTATTAGCAGATGAGGGCGAGCGCTAACATTGTTCCAAAGCAGCCACACTGACAAGGCTCCATCAAAAATGTGCTCTCTGACCCGTCCACGTTTTTTTCATTACAACATCACACTGTGGGTGTGAACGCGGGGTTAGTGGGTGTTTCCATCCGTACATGTTAACATTCCAGAGAGGCCAGAGAAGGCCCAGCAGAATCTGAGGATACTGGGAGGAAATCACACACACACACACACACACACACACACACACACACACACACACACACACAAGGTTTTCCACATTCCATAGCCTTTTGTCAGTCTATTCTGGCTCCTGGAAAGAGGAAGTGGATGTGGGCAGGAAGTGTGAGAAAGAGAAGGGGGAGTTTGGGTGACGAAGCCTTGCCATACAGTAGCTGTAGGTGATGAATGGGAAAAGGGGAGGTGTTAAATTACTGGTTTCACGTGGTTACCCTGACTATGCTGATAAAAAGCTGGGTGATAAAATAATAATGATTATTATAAAAACATAAGCCTCATTGTTATCGAGTGATACATGAGCTCCTAATCCCGTGTTGTAACAGAGACAATCTTACAGCCTGTACGGATGAGGCAGATAAGACGGTGCCACTCAGCTTGGACTGTGTGGAAATATTTTGGCTACTTAAGTCCATTAAGAAACAGTGTCAAAGATCCACGTCAACAACGTCAAGCAATGCCCTACTACAGTATGAATGTATTTCAACATAAAAGATAGAATCATCCTATAGACCATGCAGAATGTAAACAGTGTCTGTCCCTAAGATTTTGGTCGGAGTCCAGCAGTATTCGAACATTTGAGTCAATGAAACCATCTATAAGCAGAAAACACGGAGCAGCCAACAATCTTGCATAACTGAACACAGTCCAATGTAAACAGAGACGTCATCTGTAATAGGAGATCAACACATTTTACATTATACTACTAGCTGATCAAATAAAGTGACAGGTTAGCTACAGATGTGATCCATATAATAGCTCTAGTGTTCTGAAGGTGCTTGGATGGAAGGGTGGTGTATGTGCAAAGAATTTTGGAAAGTTAGGATGCTTGTGTAGGCAAACACTTTCCCTATCTTAAATTAAGATGGGAACACGGACATAGGAACTGTTAATCTGCAATGACTACAATAAAAGTTCTTCCTAGTTCAGGCTTACAACCTGAACTAGGAAGAACTTTTATTGTACCACAGTGCCTCAGACTTTGACATTAGCCTTGACGGTGCGTTTTTCCTTGGAAATTTCGTGTTTAACAGAGAGAATTTTTGTGTTTCTGTTCCCAGCCCTGTCTGCGCTGAGTAACATGCTTCCTGAGGGAAAGCGTGAGGTTTGAGCGTGAGTAAAAGGAGAAGCAGGCATAAAAAACGCGCTCTCGGTGGCGGCATTCAATCACGCCACTTAAGAGATTTGTACAAACCATGGGGGCCGTTAACAAGTTGCACTTTCCGATTCAAATTCAAACGGACAACTCATGAGGCCGATGAGAGGATGGAGGGTTGGCCTTGTTAGCGCCCTCTATTTTTCCACAATCCGGGAAAGCCTGGAAGTCTGTGCCCCCAATGACAAACCTCTTAACTTCAGTTCAATGTATTGCTTACACAATACACAACATTCTATGTGAAAGAAAACTTTTGACTTTCACTTTATGATTTCCAGTAATGACACTCCAAATCTGCTGGGACAGTGTGTATCCCACTGAAAAGTTAAATACCCTCCCACTTATCACCTCCAGTCCTGTTGCGTGGACCTGAGAGTGGGAGTGGACAGCCCTGATCCAAACGAAAAAACAAAAGGACAGTTGTGGCCTGTGTCACCACTGTATGACTCAGACTGGCAGAGCTTTGTGATGAAGACGATGATGCCACGGCATGATACTAAACAGAGGCAGAGTGTGTAAGAGAGACTGTGTGTAGAACAGGGACAGAGAGAGAGTTTGTGTGTGAGGATGTGTGCGTGCTTTAAGCGGAACAGAGAAAAGAAAGTATGGCTGTAAAAATCGTGTGAGTCAGAAACGGCCAAAGAAAGTGAGGGAGAAAAGTGCAGAAAGAGAGTCAAGTCTGCCACTTCTCATTCTGTCCCCCTGACCTTGCTGTGTCCCGGTGCCAGCCCGTATCCTATCCCAAGCAAACTAGACAAACCCCGTTGACCCAATCTTTCATTTGGCCCTATCTGAATGAGAGGAAACAGCAATCTTGGCTCTGGGACTATGAAATGAGGAAGCCATCTCGGCAGTGCAGCTAGGGCTATCTTGGCTCCAACACTGTGAGAGGTGAAACACATCTCGGCTCAGAAGCCAAGACGGGAAGGAAAGAGGAAGACATTGTAGCTCAAAAAACAGAGAAGGAAGAAAGGAGGGTGACATCAGTGACCCAAAGTAAATTCCGCCACCCCGAATGAATCACATAAGGCCTCAGAAAATACAATGGTTAATGCCTCGGCTCGCCCACCAAGGGAGGCTTAGCTACAAAATTAGATCCACATTATATTTTCATTTTCATGTGTGTATATATGATGAGGTTATTATTGTGATGACCATCCTGGATTAGATAATATACAAAAAAGCATACCTTCACCAGAAACTCTATCCCCAACCCAATTTCTATGGAAAGTTTCAACTTGCCCAAGAAACTTCAACTGTCTCAGGAACCAGCAGTGAACTCCACAGCTATGTATGTTTACAACTATACTTAACATATCAAATATAATAAATACATGACACTCAGTCCCAGAGTTACATGTTTCATCTGGTGAACACGGCCTTAAATTCACAATGAAACCAGGATTTTAAGAGCATCTTTTTACCTAAATGTGGCATTTTTGGATGCAGTTTTTAAGTATGGCTACTAGTAAATAATTTTTATTTATTTAGTTATTTATTTTTAATTTCAAATAGGTGTATGGTATGATGGTTAGAATGAACTAAAATATTTTTTTAAAAAGTCAGTTTTCATTTCTGTGTGCTTTGAACAGGCTGCATCTATACCTGTTGTGCCAACTTATTACCACAAGAGGTCAGTACAACAATTTCTCCATGTGCTTTCTTGTGAATAAGGGGGCTGACTGCAGGCTCTTGGCCTGACCAGTAGGTGTCACCACAGGTCAAACTTTAACAAGACAGACTCATTATTTGTCAGAGTCTCATTATTTGTCATTGCTCATCACCTTGCTTCAATATAAAGTGAAGATGATCTACTGCAGTTTCAGTTAGTGATTTCGTGTATTACACAGAATGCACTTGGACAGTCAGCTCACAATCGACTGACTGAACCATGGAGGTTGTTGATGAGAAATAGGGACTGATGAGTAAGAGAGCAACAGCACAACAAAAAAGGGGAAGTTTTTCCAGTTAACAAAATTTAATAATTGTGCCGTTTACAAAACAACATCACTTGTAGTGCATTCCTGTCTATTGAGACTACTGTGGATGGAGATACAAGTATTTGCCGCTCTTCCAATCAGCTTTGATTATTGAACATTGCTGCAAAATGTGCAGTCTGGACAGAAGCCCTTCACCTGTGATACTGATGACTGAAATGAAAACTTGACATTAATGTTTATGTTTCAGATTTCCTGCAAATGATTTGCACAGCAGGTGGGCTGGAGATGCAATGCTGTGTATGTTTTGCCAGTTATACGTGAAAATGAAAAAAAAAAAAAAAAAACCCACACCAAACAACAAAATTAATCCAGGAATGCAAGTTGTATCATCGGTTGATGTTTTAATCTGCTTTTCGGTGAAATATTCCCTCAAGCCAAAATGCACAATGTGCGTAACTGAGGATTTCACTGTGGACCTCCCTGCTGCACTGCTGCTCTCTTCACTGCATCTCCCACTTCTCTACTGTGCCACAAGAGGTCACTCTCTAACAACTTAACAGTTTGCTATGTTGGCAAGACACTTTCATGCACTGTGCCAGCTCATCTAGTTTCTACATATGAGAACGAGAATACAAAGAATATATATACATATTCTTAATATGTAAGAATACCAACTACTTAAAGCTTATGACCAGACTTCAAACCTCAATCTTGACTGCAGCATTCAGTTTGCTTGTTTGATGAAGTACTTACTGAGTGCAGGTGGGGTAGAAACCTCTCTATGTCATTCATGTCTATGCCGTCATCATCCTCAAAATTGCTTTTATTCATCCTGCAAGAGAGTTGACAGAAATTGACTGAGTGAGTGAGATGCAGAAAATCAGTGAACTGGAACCTCACCATTCCAGATAGGTTTTGTAAGGCTGACAGACACTAACCTCACTAAAATAGAAAGTAAGACCACAGCAGAGTTGTGAAGTGGTTGGTGCTGCATGTTCTGAAAGTATTTCTCCTAATTGGAATCTTACATTTGATGATAACTGCAATATTACTCAACACAGATTCAAAAGAGTCTTGTGTGTAAATAAACAATACTACAGGGCTATGATATGGCTGAAGAAGCAAACTGAAGCTGAAAAATATACTGAAATATATTCAATATCATGTTGAATTCAAGATCAGTGGGAAAGAAACACGGCAATAAAACACTGCACCATAGCTGCTAGAATGATCCAAGCGTTTATGTGAGCCAACTCAAAGCTACAAAGCTCAACTTCATCACAGAATTTTACACTCAGCGATTGGCGGGTACTTGAAGCAATGCACTGTGGGACTCATAGCTGACTTATCTCCTGACGTTGATAGGTGCAGGGTCTTGTATCTTTGACTTTTTTTCTGATAAACATGGATTATCTCAATGCAGTTGTCATTTCTTGTGATTGATGAGGGTCAGCCCTTACCCCTCTCGGTCGATGTGTGGCAGGTGCTTTGGCGTTCCTCTGAAGTGTTTCCTGTGGAACTGGCTGAAGTCCAGCTTCTCTGGCTGCACGTCCCAGCCTGCACCTCTACAACAAAGAGACACGAAGACAGACTCAGGGTTAGCCAGCATCCCTACATGCAAACAAAGAAAAAGTGTCAAGGTTAAGTGTCCAAAACAACTAGCACAACCAGGACTAGACTGGTGGGCTGAGAGGTTGAAAATAATGCCAGAGACAGTCACTGAGAAAAAAAAATCAGGGAGGAGGGAGGGAGAGACAGCTACAATTACATAAACACTGAGGGGGAGACAGTTACAGTTGGAGAAGGATTCATCAGTCACCAAGCAAGGTGATACTATACACATACAGAAGTTCCACTCAGTCTGAAAAACAAAATAGGTCCTTGGCTTGCAGGTGGCAGTTATAAACTTGACAAGGCCAGCTAAACTGACATGCATTTTTACCAAAATGACTACAGTAATAAAACTGTTTTACCATACACTCTACCAGCAATCACTCTAACTCCACTTGGCAGACAGGGAGTCCGTTGTATGATTGTAGGGCCACCGCATTGTAACACAGATTAACAGTTTCAAAGTGAAGTGGCTTTCAGAGCAAAACAATCTAAGTGTGCTGTGTCACACAATTTATCCAAGGTAGCAACGGTAATCTGGCCCCATGTTAACATACAGTTCCCAACAGGGGAAGAACTCACTAAAATCAATGGGGCATTCTGTGCCATTATTGGGCTGGTTGATGGCTCTCTATTTCCTACCTTTAACATTACCTACCTCTTTGTTACTAACAGTTACAAAGAAGACCTATTGTTTACCTTCGCAAGATGAGAAAAACAACATAACAGTTTCTACAGGTGCATTAACTCCATCAGATGGTGTGCAATATGGTTTCAACAAAATGGGTGGCCCAATTGGTTTTACTTCCTATGCTGAGGAGTAGATAACAGTTCTGATTGGAAAGCTTTCCAGTCACTATGAAAGGACCTGAAAATTTCTACTGGAAAGATGACCCAACTACAGGCAATGACGCAAGAACTTAACTGGTCATCCAGTGTTAATTCATGGCACTGTTCTATCAAACAGACATGTCATTTTACCTTGAGTCGTTGCTAATTTAGTTTTCACCAGCTGGCCTGCTGCATAAAGCCTCTGTCTGAACTTGACATTGTCTTGCACTTGCTTCCTGGCTGCCATCATCAGCAAGGCCAGACCCAGTCCCTCCCCAACCCAGCACACCACGCTCACATCGACTTTAACGTCTGGTGAAATGTCTCTAATGTGCCCTGGTTCTGCACATGATACTCAGAGGCTTGGTTGTGTTTCATATGAAGCTTTTTCAAAATGTTGGCAAACATACTGTAAGAGAAAGTGCTTCCTTGGTCACTTTGAATTATCTTAGGAATCTCAAAAGTTGAGATCAACTGTGATAAGGCTCTCACCACAGACTGTGTTGTAATGCATAAGCAGCCAGATACTGAGTGGCTTGGCAGATTACAGTCAGGTAACAACTGTCAGTTTTAGATTTAGGAAGAGGACCGACACAATCAATAATGATGTGTTCAAAAGGGCTAGTGACAGCAGGGGTGGGACACAATGAGGCTTAATGTTCTGGTTGAGTTTCCCATTAACTGGCAAGTGTGGCAGGTTTTAACAAAAGACATTCCTTTTTAGTCTAGGCCAAAAGGCATCCCATAAAATATGGCTGTACAAAACTGGGAAAAGAAGTCTCTCTATACAGTCCTGCAGAGTGTGTGGGAGGTGGTCAGAGGTGATGTATGACAGAGGCTGCTGGTTCAGTACTTGTAGCAAATAAAAAAGAGCAGAATTCATCTTGCATGTATCAGATCCCTGCTGTTAGTGTCCTTGAATAAGAAAATGAAATTTCCAAGACATCACTCACAGGTGATTCAATATTCGGTGGCTGGCCCTGTTCTCTATTGGCTCTGCCATGTGCTAAATTCTGCTTTTGTCTGGACAGGAGGAAGTGAGCAAAAGCAGCAAGAAAAAAGGGCAGAGCAGCAATCAGAGCTGAGGATCAATTCTGTCACACATACGCATTTCTACTCAAAAGATCCATTTTAAACTATTTATAACATGTTTTGGGACTGTGAGAAAAAACAGAGCTTCAATACTAATGCCACTGTTTTATCTGTTTTTATGGGTTAATATGAAAAGCCAAAAGGTATATGTTACACTGTACTTGCTGTGAGCAAGGACAGCTTTTTCCCCACTGTGTTAATATTTCTGCTACTGAATACTGAATGATTGCACTGGGTGGGGGGCTCAGCAGTCATGGGTGTCATATGTGACTATGAATTATGGCTTGCATCATCCAGCCATACTGGCTCCATTCCCCTCTGTGTGCTCAGATGTGCCAACGTGGCCGGAACTTGGGTAGGTGAGGTTGCTGTGCAGCTGTTACCATAGCAACCAGTCTACCCTCCAGTAGCGCTGATTTATGTCTGACTCAGTTCCTTTTCATTTTTTTTCTTTTCTCCTTCAAGTTCTTTGTCTCGTCTCTGATTGGAAAATGATTCTTTTTAACAGGAGATGAATTATTTTGAAAAAAAAAAAAAGAGAGAGAGAGACACACACCAGCGTGCCTCTCACTTATAATTGAAAGTTATCTAGGAGGCAAACCTTGTCACAGTCCTAGTCTTTCAAGCATCAAGAGCCACTATTTTATCTACTATTTCAAGACCTATTTCACAAGAAGTAAATGTCTGCTTCATCAGTAGTCGACCATCCTTTCAAACCCACTGTACTATCTGCACTAAAATGACTCTGTACTCCAGCCTCCTGGTGTTAGACGCAATACAAATTCGGCTGGTGGAGGAAACACACTGAAATGAGATACTGTTGCGTTTTTCATATTTGCATTCACCTAGTGTCCCATTTCTACATCAAGGACTATTAGACAGCAAAAATGAAAACTAGCGGTTGTCTAGGTCCTGACGACTGGAGGTGGGAACAGTTCTTCAGGGCTAACCAAGCTAAACATGATCAAAAATTTGAGACACAGCAATAACCGCAGATGAGACAGAGAGGGAGAGTGGGGGAGAGAGACAGAGAGAGTGAGAGGAAGAGCAACAGAGAAAAAAAAAGTGAAAAGAGCAAGAGAGAGTGAGAATGAGGGCAGAAGCTGAGAGCCTGCATCTCTCCAGTGATCTTACAGTTTATCTAAGTTATATATGTAATATGGCCCTCAAGAAACCACAGCTGGAGTCCTTAAACAGCAAAGTACCTACCCGTGTGAGTCCATGGTGTTGGCAGCCCAGATGTCTGTCCCCAGGATGTCAAAGGAGCCATCTCTGTTGCCATTCTACATGACACACAAGGAAAAGCAAAGTCAAACATTTGCATTTTCATAAAACATCCTTAAAGCAGAGTTTGGGTCTGTAAGACCACCCTGCACAATACTTGTTAGTGTAAAACACACACCAGAACAAACAAGCCGTTGGAACAGTTGGAAACAAGTAGACTGTGCCATTATCAGTCATTCCTAGACAAAAATTATATCAAAGACATCATCAGTGCTACAATAAGGATATTACTGATCAAGTAGGTAGAACTATAGATTCACTCTATCTTTGTTAAAAACAGACTCCCAATAAGATGCAGTAAGTTAAAAAAAAAAAAAAAAAACTTAGGATAGATTGTGACTGCTAACCCATGTTAGAGGAAAACATGCAACTGTGCTGTGTACACTGCAATCTCATTGTTTTGTTAGGAAATACAGAAAACCCCTACAATGCAATGTACACTTTACATGCCTATGTTATTTCCCTGTACAGTGACATTTAATTATCATGGTGCAGAGTGGACATGTTGTGTCATGTGTAACTGTTAAAGGACAGCACTGTGTCTCTCCCAGGCACTTCTCCCAGAGGTAAGGAATATCTTTTCTAGGAATGTCGCAGCAATGTGAGTCATGTGAACCAGCAGGTGCAGGAATCGCTCCGGTTAAAAACATCAGGGCCCGAGCACAAACGATTAGATTTAATTATGTGTAAGTTGTCTCAAACACACAGAAATGCTCCCATACCTTGGCGGGGCCTTTGAACTGGTTGTTTCGGCCCCTGCTGCCAGATCGGGAGCCAGAGCCTGGTCTGGAGCCTGAGCTGGGCCTCGACCCTGTACTGCCGTTGCTACTGTGTTCCCACTCATCCTGGAGGGGAAGGAAAGAGAGAGAAAGAGCAGGATTAAGTGATTCCCTTTACTCTGACTGCAGCCATGTCAGTTTTACGCCATCGTCACAGTGTGAAATCCCATGCAGTGGACAGTGAAAAAGATGAAAACAGAGGTAAACAAAACTGGGTTTTGGGTAAAATATAAAAAAAAATGAAAAGCACAATTATCCCTCGACATTGTTATGCGAGAAGACGAGCTGGTCAAATCACCCAATGTCTAGATCAAAGCCAACAGCAGCTGTTATCCTTAGTGCTACATATATTAACATCATGCTTCATATCTCAAATCGGGTTTCTTGACAGTCAAATGTACACTGTGTCTGCCAACTACTGCAAGTGACTGAAGACTTCAGCTGGTTAAAATTACTACTGTTAAAAGACAGACAGTTAATTTCAGTCATTAACATAGCCAGCAGCACTGCCTATCTGCTAGAACTAGCTGGTTTGACTCTTGATCAGGGGAGTCTAACTAACCAGTCTCCTTCCTTTGTTTTGTTTGCACATGTGCTTTTTGAGTGAGACTTGATTTCGGGTCAACATGAACTTCCCAAATTCTACATCGCACTGCGTTTGTTATGTTGTTCGTCAGTGCGTCTTCACCCTCATGCTCTTCCTGTCCAATCAAAACCAATGAATCTCCAAGGACGCCATGGACCAGCTGTACTGTACTCAGACTGTACTGCATGCGCCCACACACAAACACATTAACCTTTAGCAATACAACAGGTTGTTATTTCACTTGGGGTTATTCAATTACTTAGTAGTAATTATGTTAGCATTCCCTGCTATTAATAGCATAATTTGTCTCAAGCAGAGCATAGCTTTGAATCACTTAAGGTCAGCCTTAATGGGAAGACAGCATCCCTTCTTCTTCATGTACATGTAAACAGCTGAGGGAGGGGCACAGACCAAGCAACACATCCACAGCTGAGAGCAAAGAAAACCAATGTCACTGGACAATGGGAAAAATTGCTTTGCTGCATGACCGTTGGTAATCGGATAAATGGCAGCTAGAACAGTAGGCCACGTGAAGTTGAATCAAATGAAAACAGTACGTTGTGAAGCTAAGAGAGCCATACACTGGAAATCTGACATAGCTCAGTGGATTATGTTCACCAACGTGTACAGATTTTTAAATGGCTGATACAGAGGTGGAAGTAACTGATTACATTTATTCAAGTTATTGTAATTGAGTAGCTTTTTGTGTACTTTTGAGTCAGTAATTTTACTTTTACTTAAGTACATTTCTGCTTTTACATTTTTCATTTTGCTTTCTATTTCCATGACAGAGCACAAAAGATCAGTGACAGATTGTGGAACCTTTCACAATAAATGGTCAGTCAGCAAAGTTGAGAAGAGGGATCTGGTTCTACTTTGTTGGTTCTATTTTTTGTCATTTCCAAATTTCCAAAAAGTTCCAATAATTTCCAATAGGTGAACTCAAATGAGGACAATTTACACTCAACTGGAATAATGTGGGGGGGAAAGGGGAGTAATATCAGTGAGTTGGCTTGACATTGAGAACCATGTGGACTCAGCCATCATACAATGTGCTTATTCCACATTTGTCAGTTGAGTCTACACGGTCCTCACTTCCATCAACCCTCGGCAATTTTGCACAATGCACCTTTAAAAGAATCTAGTTTGAACTGTGTTCTCTCACCCTTTTGTAACTGCATGGAAAAGATCGCACATAACAAGGTTATTGTTTTAAAAAAGTAACTTTTACTCTGAGTGCATTTTAAATGGCCTACTTTTTACTTTTGCTGAAGTTATTTTAAAAATTCTGCCACACTGATTTCCTTGGCACTGGCATCTCTAGTTTCAGCATCACCTGTTAGAAAACCAAAGCAGCTGTACAGCCTAAGAAGAACCCCTTTCATTTACCAACCAGACACTCAAAGCGTGCTTGAATCTGAAATTTAGATGTGAATGTCAGCCTAACTAATGAATATCTAACTGTCAAATGGCTGGGTCCAGCCCTGCCTGAGTTAATAAAATACCCTGGTGTGAGGGGACTGGATGAAAAGGAGGAAAGAAGACAGTGAGGAAGACAGTGTGACATGGACATGGCAGCCAAACCATGACCATGCAGACCATGCAATTTATTTAATGACACTCCACCGCTTGAGATCCATTTTAAGAGGCACATTTAGGCTTACACAAACACAAACACACACACACATACACTGTACAAATTGTACACAGGAACACTGGGCTGAGAAAAAGAAAGGCACTTTGCTGCACATGCCAACATGCTGCGGCAGACCCAAGAGCTAATGCCTGGAGCGTGAGCCGGAGATCAGCTGATCAACCTGTGACCACTCAAGAAAAGTTTATCTCCCAGAGTGAAATGCAATTGAGGCTTAACTGATGAAGTCCAGGAATAGTCGTGATGCAAACTTACTCAGCAATCTAAAAGACATGCACACTGTTCCTACCACTGTACTTGAACACTACCATGCATTTCTCCAAATGTTACTTCTTTTTTGATTTAGTGTTGAATTCACTATGTAATGATCATAACTCTTATAACAGATTAATCCAAAGGCTGTTAACCTCGTTAACTTCATGTCAGTCCACCTTCTGAAATACAGTTTGGTTCATTTGATGGGACCCTTTGAGTGAGGTATTGAAAATTTGTTAAGGACGCCGAACCGTATGTGTTATTGTTTATGTCCATCCAATAAACGGCTGTGGGACATGGACTGGGCATGCATACAAACGGACACACGTACTGGCTTGGATGAGCCCCTCCCTCGAGAAGATGACCAGCTGCCATCTTTCTTGTCATTGCAGTCCTCTGTCCACTGGAGAAGAGAAATGGGGGCAGAAGATGATGCTGTCATTTGTGAATGTAAGGTCCGTTTGGATGTCAACAAAGACCACACACAAGTACAAAAGCAGTACAGAAATAAACAAGCAGCACATGCTTAAGTCTCTCAAAATAGATTCCAAAACACATTTCGAGTGCAGATTTTTTTTTGTCTCATTTTGTACTCAAGCTTGATAGTGGCCTGCGCCTAATCTTAGAACCTTTGGGTTATTTTGTGCATTCACAGCTGGGCACTGCAATCCCATGGGGTGACCTACCCCAGTTTCACCACAGTGTGTGAGTGTGTATTCAGCCTTTGATGCACTGAGCAGAGGATGATTAGAAAAATTTAGCACCAAGTGAATTTGCCCTGACAATGACCCTATCATTACAAGTGGTTAAATAATGAACCTGACAAACCTTTTCTGAGGAAATGTATAATTACTGTCCCTTTTCACAGCAATGCCATCATTAGCTAACTCAGCTACATTAGCTATGGAAACTGAGTGTACCTTAAAGTTTGATTAGCATTAGCTGTTTCTGTGGGTTTTCATTTGTGTATATGCTTCAGTGATAACCAGCTTGTACCAGGCACCTGTATCAAACCTAAGTAACTTGTAAGAAGCTAAGGTGGGACACCAGAGCCGGTGCTACACACTGTTTAGTATGAAGATGTCAACCTAAACAATATGACACAAATTCAAACATCTGTTCAACTAGTAAGCCTCTAACCTGTGGCGTCTTGCCACCATTGTCCAAATCCAGGTCTCCGTCGGCCTTGTCTCCCAGCAGCCCCTGCACTTGGTACTCCAGGACATAGCTGTCGATGAAGCGCTCCAGCTCTTCAATCTCCTGCGAGCGTGAGCTCCCTGCCTCGGACGACGCAGACGCCACGGAGGAGTTCTCCATGGCAACCAGCTCTGTGATGAGTGGCAGGGGCGGAGGGGAAGGGAAGGAGGGATGGGACCTGCGCAGGGAGGAAGAGAGGGATAAATAAAGTGAGTCAGCTGCAAATTCAACATGATGGAGCGTTGATGTTAGGGCATTTGTCTGCTTTTTACGACTCCCTGGAAGGTTAGTCTATAGTTAAAAGCTACAGCCTTAAGTTATCCTTTTGAAAATGTATTCAATTTGTACATAATATTACAGCACCCATGAAATTTAAAGTAAGACCTCTGATATCTATGTCATTGCTAAATAGGCATCCAGGGGTGCCTTTGTCTCACAAGAGGGGGCAAGGTTAGGTTGTTTACATTTGCTTTTGGCCAAATAATGAGGGCAACAACAATTGTAAACTACTAACAAGAGAGTTTCTTTTAACTGCCAAACTCTGAAAGAAGGCAGGCAGTCCCACTACTGTTTTCTGCCCTGCCTTCCTGGGTGTCCCAGACAAACACCTCCCTGGTCAAGAGCCAGGCCCTGGTCATTGGGTTTTTCACTCACATTAGACCAATCCATATCTCTAAAAGCTTCTGTCTCTGACTCACCTCCGCTATTCTGTCTGTCCAAACTCACTATCCCTGGTGCCACCATTCATACACACCTCCTCTGCCTCAAAGTCCATCTTCTGTGTTGTTTTTCTACCTCTCCCTGCTGTCTGTCTCTTCTTTGAGTGCTGTGTGTGATCACCTGACTCCTGGCCAACAGGGAAGCAGCGTCCTGCCTGCCTGCCTGTTGCTACTAAGCTCCTTTACATCATGGCTTGATCACCAGCCATGCAAAGAGGATTTATCCCCTGGAGCACGCAGAATGGTATCTGCTGAGCCCTGGGGACTCGCTGGGGAGCCCTCGGCATTTACAGCCAGCAAGTCAGCTACGCAAGGCCTAAAGGCTTTGTTTTGGTTTTGGCCACTGGCCTACCTAATGCCATGATAATGAGGAGCGCTGTATACTAAGTACTTTCATTAGTTTTGGCCTGTGTTCGGAACTAAATTTGATTTGAACCTAAACTGGTGCACTGACTTTGTAAAAGCACAATCAAATAACTCCTAAAAAATGACAGAACCTTTTCAGATGATATGATTAGCCATTTCATACAATAATAAAAAAATAACAACATTGTCAGAATTTGGAAATTTTCTTTATAAAAAATGACTCAAAAGAATGATCAATTTTAAAATTTAATTTAACAGTTGGCCACTTATTGATTATTTGAGTAATTGTTTCAGTTCTATAGTGATCCCCACTGCAGGGTCAGCTACAAAACAGCAACGTGTTGGAACTGGTGGGGATCAATGTCTTGCTGAACACCTCAGATGCTACTTGGGTGACTACTTCCCTGCTCCTTGCTTTTCTTTATGTGTCTTTAGGAACTAATGCTTTAATCTGCACACCATGCAGCAGGGTCAGTAGCTTCTAATCTGACCTTGTGTGAGTAGTAGTATAATCCACGCATGCATTGATGCTGTGGCTTTGATTAGTCTGCTGGATTGCAGCAAGCAGGTCAAGCTTGTTTGCCAATGTGTCCTGTTTAGAGACAAATGCTAAGAGTTCCATGCTCCTGTCCTGGATATAGCCCCTGCCATGCCACGGGCTGCATCAAAGCCATGCTTCTGCACAAACTTCATTCACAGCTCAGCTCAAAAAAAGCCGTGGTCCCACCCACTCATCCAAGCCATGCCGCTCCCTGGCTCCCATGCCATCCAAATCTCTGCCGGGGCTAACTGCCTGCAGACAAAATACTGTACACTTGGCAGACAGACGTATATTTCATTAACAGTAGCAGGTGGTGACTTTACAGCCTTTGTGTCTTCATTTACTGATGACCTCGCACTGTTGTGAAGTGTGGTGCTTTTTTCTTTTTTTTTGAACAGCTGACTGAACTGAACTGCCACCCCACATCAACGGATTCTCAATCTGTCACTCTCTCTGGTTTGCTTTTAGCAGGCGCATGCTGTCTTGCACTATCGTGATAAAATTCTTGCAAACCTCAGTAAAAGGCAAGAAGTGGCAGAGCACCAACTCAGATCCTCCACAAAGTTGAACACCAATAAAACTGCACACTGAACCAACCCTGCACAGACACTCTGTTTAGAGATAGTTCATTCATTACACTCTGCTTTTATCTCTTTTTTTTTTATCATTTGCTCTGTCAGTATTAAGGCTGAGTGATATCAGCACCGTGACTATTGGTGCTTTTAGGAGATATTTAAAGAAGAGATTTTTGATAAACAATCATTCATAATGTGGATATGATGACTAAGCAGGTAGAAGCACACAACAGACTGTAATGCAGCCTTTAAAACCAGGAAAATACAACATGTAGGCTAAACCATACCACAATATTACGATATCCAAAATCCCATTTGATATTTGGTGTCCCAAAATGTAACATCAGTAAACTTTTAAATTTCTGGCAAGTTTAACCAATTCAATTGATAATCAAATTTGACTTTTAGAGGCAACTGACAGTCTTAGTATGGTGTGGTGCCACGGTTTTGTTTCTAACCATACATTCTGGAGAGAGATAAGAACTGCTTTAGTTTAGCAGACAGCATTATATCAAAATCATTCATCTGTTGCCTTTGGGTGACTTTCTATTTACAGTATTGGGCAAGCGTGATTAATTATGACTGACCGAAGCAGTTTATGATCGTGTGCCTGAAAATAGCTTCTTGTGCTTGGCCTCTCTTCCTGTCAGAGCTATTAACAATTACCACAAACGATCTCCAGGCACCTCTGACCTTCGTCTTCTGCATTACTGTGCCGCAAAACATTTTGTCTCCCAGAATGAAGGGGATGGGTGATGCAACCACCTGACAGCTCATATAAACGTTACCCATGACTTGTGGTGAAATTGATGTTTTGATGATGCTATGATATTGATTCCTAAATTTGATCCCTAAACAGCATTCCATTCCAAATACGGATTATACAACAAAGGATAATAAACAAGCATACATCTTAATCACCTGACGATGGAAGAAAATCAAAGATGTCTGAAAAAGACTGAAGTTACTGCTGTGTTACGCAGGGATCCTCGGGTTTATCTGTGGCTAGATTCTGCATGCACACAAACACACACTGTACATTGGCGCGCAAACAAACATATGGTATTCATTGTAATAGTGATCAGTTACAGTACTGCCTGTGAAGAAGACCAGTCCAAGTGATTCCACAGTTGACTGATTGTCCCACCATTTATCCACTAAGTATTACACAAACACATGTAAAAATACATGCACATGTACTATGCATGAATGTCTGCACACACACACACACACACACACACACACACACACACACACACACACACACACACACATACACACACACACACACACATCAAAATAATCCAACCTAACAGTAAACTGTATTTCTCTATCAGGAAACTTAACATAACTTATTTTAAGAGATGAGTGACTTAATCTCTCATCTTCTTCCCTATGAAATATTTTTCCATGGTCTACAATATCTGTAGTAACGCAGATCATTCTGCCAAGGTACAGCCTAATCTATTCTGTTACTTTTGTATTTTCATTCATATTTTAACAATACAGTACTCACAGGTGACTTGAAAGGTGCTTATAAATAATAAATATTATTGAACAGTGCATACAGTACTGATAATCCTAACTGCATGTGTGCTTTGATGCAAACTAGTAGTGGCTGCACCATCCGGGTGTCCTACTCTTGTCCTTGACACATGGTATAGAATTACTGCCTGAAGGGAAACTGCTGCCAATAGATATTGACCCGTTCGTCAAAACAGCCCCCTTCTGTTTCCCAGTCTGTTTGTCTCCCTTTCTGTCCATTTCTGTCCTTCAACCTCCATTTCAGACATTCACTGTTTTCATCTCCTAATAGTGCTGGAGTAATAAGCGAATCACCAAGCCCGGGTATTATGGTCACCCAAAGTAGATTTAGATTTTAGATTTCTATTAATTTTTTAATCCATACAATTGTAAACATAAACTTCCAAGTCTGATGCATTGTACAGAGATATATAGCTAGACAGCTATACACTGATGATAACATGTACACACAACTGCAACAAATGAAAAACAGAGTTTGGATTAGCTGACAGTTCCAATTCTTAATTGCCTTTATAACAAAAGTAGTGACAGCAAATGTCGCAGACCTATAAGGGGGAGCAGTGTTTTCTGAACAGCACATAATAAAATCCTTCAAACAGGAGCCAGATTGTGAATAAGCTTGTAGACTAATCGCTCAAGTTCTGTCTATTCCTGGCTTAGTTTCGTAACACATCACTCCAAAACTTCAGAAGCCCTCGGATGACCTCAATGACCTACGGTGAAACCGCTACTGCAGCCCATTCCAGCCTTTTCTTTACATTACATTTACATCGATTAGGCTCTAATGCATGTTGTGGTGGCTGCATTTAACTTTTTTTTTTCCACCTTGGATATTATTGTCAATGTGCCTCTGTCGGATGGGAAAGCATCTTGCAGAGTTACATTTGCTTGATGAATATCCAGTAACATGGATCCTTTACAACAAAACACAGGACTGCTGGACCAGGGTGATAAATTGTGCACATGTGGACATGAGAAAGTCAACAATCTGAGTCCAATGACATTATATAGTGGAAGGGAGCAGACTAGGAAAAGATTAATCAGAATGGCACAATGAAAAGGCCCCTGTAGCAAGAAAAACACAGGCAAAGATGGACAGAGGGCCATTGTGAATCCACTGATCTTACACAAAGCAGTAACAGGTTATAAAATACCGCGAGACAGAGAGAGATCATGTTTGCTGAAGTATTTTACTGCAGTGGTCTGTACACTGTGAAATTCCATGTGGAGTATTTGCATGTGGCACCGGCATGCCTGTAGCAACATGCTGGATTACAGAGTGAAGCGCCCCCTCCCTCCTCCTCTTCTGTCTGCCCCACTCTCCTTACCCTTCTCTAACTGCATCTTTCTGCCCCTCCCACATCCCTCGATTCCTCCCCTCCTCTTCCTTCCTCTTCTGTTGCTCTCCCTCCCTTCTTCCAGCTGTTCCAACAAAGAAATGCCTGCCACTCCTTGTCCTGCCCACATTTACAGCCTGACTGCTGTGCTGTGGCTGGTGCACCGGCATACTGGTATTCCAACACGGCACAACAATCTACTTCTACCAGTATAAACAGCCATTTTAATTAAAGCCTTTCAGGGAACCTTGATGGAAGCCGAATTGCCCACTGAACAATATCACTAAACAATCTTATAGTATAACAATAATATACATAAATGTGAGCAGGTAATGGCTTACAGCACAGAGCACTGGGACAACACTGACTGTAACAGTCGGTGGCACCACAGGTCACCAGAGATAGACCAAATCAGCAAAACACAAAGCAGCGTGCACTGTAATACGGTGAGGATTGTGATAGGAGCCCCGCACCATCCAGACAGATAAACAGCCAGACAAACACAGCATGGCACTGGGCTGCACACTGCCTCTTTGTTCAAGAGGCAGAGCCTAGAGCTAGGCTACACCATGTATTCTCCGTTATACTGTAAGATGAACCAGTGAAAAGCAAGAGGGTAGATTAATTGCTTGTCTTGTTATAATCTACACTAGAAGAAAGAGAGCAATTATACACACATGATGTACAATAGGTGCAAGGCTATGAAGACACTGTGTCAGAGAAGGAAAACATAATGCCTGCACCCTTTTCTCTTAAAAGAAAAAAAAAAAAAGAAAAAAAAAAAAACGCTTTTTACCGGATGAGGACCCAGTATGGATCAAAACAATGTCTCTAAGTAAATTTTGTGGCTTGGAGCAAAGTGTACTTTTTCCTTCATAATCTACACTAGACACAGAGCAGTAGAGGTTATCTGTCTTATTCAGCACTCACTCTGTATTTTTTGCAAGCAAAAAGCAAAAAAGTAATAACAGACAGAATAATTGACAGTAATACACAAAGGCCAGCGCTGCTGTTCTGTTTTAAAGCAATTTCAGCTAGTATTGTAATACGAACCATCTGGCCCAACTACGGGGTAAATTGAATGATGCTGACATAGGATGAGACTCTCTTGTGGCTAAGGCTACAGATTTCCTCTCATCAATATACTCCAATATCTACGGCACTGATGGCCATATTTACATATGACTATTTAAAAACACAAATGCAAAGCCTTCATCCAAAAGGATGTGTGGGGCAGTGCTTACTCAACACATTAGCATGTACATTTCAGCATTAATGAGTTAATGTTGTGGAAATAGAATCTCACTAGTCATCATAGATCAGTTCTCCTGCTGCCAGATGCAGCTAATCCAAGACCTGCAGAACTGCTTACTTTGAGGTTAAGGAACGGCAAGCTTCAATGGATGATCGCACACAGCAACATACTGGCTTTGAAAGGTCACATGACACAGCCGGGGAGCAGAAACAGGAAGAAACGGCTATAACCCAAAGAACATACAGCATATTCCCATGGCTGCAACCAGGCTGCTACACTTCATACATTTGATATATCGGCCTGATACTCATGGACTGCCAGAGTAATAAATGGATTCTGCTATACCAGTCACAGAAGCTGTAAAGATACACAGAGAGATTAAGATCTTTTTCTCACGAAGAGATGTTTCATTTATTGTTCATGCATCTGAATGGCCATGCCACACAAAATAACCCATTGAATTAACAATTATTTTAAAAGATTACTGTCTAATTTGCTGGCATGGATGGCCCTGGATCACACTCCATTGTGTGAGACAACTCTTTGATGACATTTTACCTTTCGGTTGATTCATTTTTCCCCACCCCCAATAAAACAAACAATAAAAGGAAAATAAAGCTGTAGTGGAGAGGTGGTAAAGCCGATTGCTTTAGTGGAGATGTACAAGGGAAAAAAAAAAAAAAGCACTACTCCAGCAACACATTCTGTGAAAACTGCTGCCACCTTTTAAACACTGGATACCAGATGGTTTAACGGCTTTGGTTATTAATAGCATGCATGTCGACTTACCCACAGATCAGCTAAAACAATTCTACAAAAGTTAGGCCTAAGTATTGGCAACCAACTGGCAGTAACCCACATCTGTGTCTCCAGTGTAACATGAACCTTATTGGTGTAACAATGCAAAGTTGATATTACATATAATATATAATTATATCTTTGACCACATATCTTGACACTGAGATTGATATTGTGATGATACTGTGGGGATGTTATAACTAAACACAATGAGATTTTTGATAAATAATCATCAGTAATACCTATATAATAACTGATAAGTTCAGAAAATCACAACACTTTACTGTAACGCAGCCTCTAAAACCAGGAAAAGACAAGAATTATGGCACATCAGGATAGTATGATATCCAAATCCAGCTTTTAAACCTTAGCTTTTAAACTGACAATTTTGAATTTGTGCTCAGGTTTACCAGTATGTTTGTTTGTTTTTTATACTTCTCATGAGACACTACCCCCTTATTTTCAACAACCGATTCATTCATTTCATTTCTGGTTGAAAATCTGGAGAAAAGTGTTCTTCTAGCAGGTATGTTCTATCATTTTCTTTGGTCTCTACTACACTAAGGACGAATGCCGAGCCAATATTGATCCAGTGCTGGGAACAGTTGTGCACCAGCTTGTTTTCCATGTGCCGCTTCTTAGTTGTAGGTGGAGGATCAGTAGTTCCAAAGTCAGACATCATTACTACTGACATTATTACCACAAGAACCAAACTCTCGCCATAGACATCCTTGCTCATACCTTTTACACACCAGCCAAACAACTAGTACCTAGTATCATTCTCTGCTCTGCAACCTGCACTGGGACAATTCACACCAGCCCATCACAGGCTGAGTGTCCCGTCTGGACGCCATTCACACCAGAGCAGCAGGTTCCTGCATAAGGGAAGGGCATTTTGTTAAACACCAACAGGTTTACTACGCTGCTCGGCAACATCAGCATTGCTCTCTCTTCAATTATCCATAATGTTGGTTAAGCTGTTTTGCTGTTCAGCCAGCTTCTCTTTGAGTCACAGGTGCTATGTGCATGCTTCCATAACAGAAGATATGTGTGTTGCGTTGTTTGTGTCCCGCAACTATGTGGAGGTGTGGTCTGGAGCACAGTCTGAGTGAAAAGCATGCATACCACAGCTGATATGGGCACACTGACTCAAGGGCAGGGTGTAAACAAGGCTAGCCTATATCCTATATGTTCACCTAGCGCATAACTGTTGCACTTTGCCCCACCCTCTGTGACACAATGTTTACCAAACAAGCAGAGACATGGGGTGATGCAATGTTGAGGACACATTTTTAGGTGCGACATTGCACTCTTTGTACTGAACACACTACTTTTGTCCAGGACCTAGGAGAAATTTTAAAGTCACTGATCGCAAAGACAGAACTTTCTCCATGAGACTGGAACATATGTAGAGCATAGTAGATATGTTTACCGTTGTCTACAGAGAAATTAAAGTCCTTATACCACCACAGCAGTCACTGCAATTTGAAAAAGCCCTTAAAGGCAGAATGAGTAGGAAATGAGTGGGAACAAAAAATCTATGTATAGACTCATACAAAAATCTCTCTGAAGCATCACTTATGTCCCACTAGAAGTGTGTGTTGGTGTGTGCCAGACTGTAAGCATGGCATCCAGTAGAGAGGAAGCAATGAAAACAGCGGACATGGTGGCAAGAAAAATGGAAATATAGTGAGGCAAACTCCAAACAGACAAAGCTCGCGCCGCAACGAGGGTGAATCTGGGGTTGGCTTTCGCCCGCTGACAGGCACTGAAGGAGGAGGGGCCAACTTCGAATTTTGTGTTTACAAACTGCACCCAATAAACACTACTCACTCCACCTTTAAGCAGCAGAAGAGCATTATGATGAGCTCTAATAATTTTCTCAACACCTCTACAAACTCATGCATCATGACAGAGCATAACAGAAACACGTGGCTACACATAAACAAAAAACACGCAGACAAGCAGACGTGATTGGCTGGCTTTGATAGGGTTACATAACAACCAAACAGCAAGAACTTTAATCCTCCCAACCCAAACAGAGCAGTACATCGGACCCGGTCTCCTCAGTGGGAGTCCAAGCCAATGTTCTCACCCCATGCAGTGAGAGCTGCTGATGGCCTAATCTGGTCTGCTACTGAGCGGCTAGCTAAACCCACACGCAGGTTCAATCATACTGTAATTTGGAACAGCCTCTTCTGATGCATGTCAGTGTGTGGATGCAACTATTCATCGGACACCAAAGTCAAGTGAAAGCGTGTGTTTATATAATGGCTATGTGAAGCAATGTCAACTTTTTGTAGCTACAAGCTTTTTGCCTGACACAAAAATCTGTGTAAGTACAGTATGTGTGCGTACATGCATGTATTAATGCAATTCACATGCTTCTGAAACTGAAGAGTAACTGAATAAAAAAATAACTAAAAACACATGCTATCCATATATCTGGACTTTAATGCTTCTTGTGCTTCTCATAATTACTGCACACAATAAAACTACAATGCTATAGTGGTGCTATAGGAAAATTCAGTTATCTGAATTCCCACATAAGCTGAAAATAAACAGAAAAACCCTGCAGCGAGCCTGTGGTTCTGGTTCCTCTTCATTCAGCCAATCCTCCACTGAGTCCAGTTTATGTAACCGAGGCCTTCCGCATTGTTTCAAATTTCAGGAAGTGTGTAACCTCACCAGCTATTGAAAGTAGGCAAAGCTCCTGGTTGTTCTTTGTTGTGATTACATCATTTTGACCACGTGTGTGTCTGTTGCAATTTCCACATGAGGCATCAACCAGGCTTTAGGAAACCATACTTCTGCACCACAACAGGAAGCTCCTGATTTGTTACTGTGCAAAAAACTGAACCACTCAATCAATAACATCCTTGTACTTTACTTTTTAATTTTTTTTTTGACCCCTGGCAGTGGTCATCCTATATGGGAAACCTGTATTTGGTGATATGTATGCACTATGTGTGTGCACAATATATAAAATGGGCACTCAAGCAGCATAAAAAGAATCAGATAAGATCAAGTGTGTATAAAATAGGTTAATATATGTTGGAGTGTTTATGAGCTGGAGGGTGCTGACTAATGCAAATCCTATACAAACATCCCTCAGGCCTGCATACTGACAACTGATTAAATGCCTGTATAGACCTTTTGCTCAATATTTTTTGTCTATTATTTCTCACTAACAGACACACAAGATAATGAGAATGACAGCATGAAGCAACAAAGAAAGCAAGCAAGCAAGAAAGAAAGGCTTGCTCGTACCCCTTCAGTCTGCTGTAGTGTCCCAGTGCCCTGTAGTGCTATAGATGGCAAATCAGGCAAACTGTCAGCCACTTACTGGAAGGCCCAGGTGAACTCTGACCTCTAAGGGTCCACTCAGCTCACCTTCAGACACCTTCTCATTTCCCTGTATGTTCTGAGCAGTGCTGATTCACATGTTGTGTCTGGCGGTATCTTTACCTGTACTTCAACACTGTATGTCACTAGGAATTTTTGATTTGGTGCTTGCACAGCATTAATGTTAACTTTCCCATCACAGGTAACATGTCAACTAACAAATGAGGTAACATAATGGTATTATCTATTAACATTTATTTGTTGCTAATTTTAAGTATTTAATATTTCTGTATACAGTTCATGCAAAGCTAAGTAAAACTCACTCACAGTACTAGAGTTAATATGATAACCATATACATCCACAAGGCCACAGATAATTGAGCTCTGATCTTTGCTGAAGACAGGTTTGATTATGTTGAGTGGTGCATTCAATTAATGTGGATATAAAGATGTAAATAAATACCTCTTTGGTTGGATGCCTTTGCATTTATTGCTCTAATCAATGGAGGTTGCTACCAGCCACTAGAATCTTATATGCATAATACATCAGCATTGATCCTTATGAGTAGTTAGTACTATGCCATCTGTTGCCAGCACTTCCCACAATACAGTGCAACAAGCAGTTAGCCGGTCATTCAATCAGCAAGTAGCTGGCTGGCTAGCTGTTACTCAAAGAGACAATCAGCCTATTCCTTAGCACAATTAAACCTAACATAGAAGATTAAGCTATACATTAATAACTTTGCTTGTCACATCTTTCAAGAAGCATAAAGGCCTAGTGTCACTACTTCCCTGACTAACCTATGGTAGTGTCATGTCATCCAGCCATCACCCTGACTGATTCAGGCACTATTACCACAGCAGTAGAGCAGTCCTTGCAATAACATCTAGGCCTAGACAGTGCTGCATAGATCACTCTATTAAAACAGTGTCATAACACTGATAGCATAACACATAACACTGCCTATTTCATGTAATGCCCCCCTCCTTTTTTTACTGTAACAAGCTGGTGTGGGTGTGATGGAGCGCAGCATGACCTGAATCTAGAAGAACACACCAGCATAACCTAGACTGCACAACAAGAATGGGGAAGCCATGGGGCACATAGAAGGTACAAGGGTGTGTGTGTTTGTGTGCATGCGTGTATGTATGGAGAGTGACAATAGTGTCATTGTCCCCCTATGGCCCTGATGTGACATAATGGGAGGATGGAGCAAGTGTTGTAGCCCTGTAGCCCAACAACTCTATTCTGTCTGAATACACATATTTGCACATGCACACACACGCACACACACACACACACAATCCTGGCACACAAACAAGGCTCATAGGCTTTTCATGTATGGACCATAGGTGGAAGTTTTGAGGCCTCAAAGCTCACACACAACAAAAGAGAAAAGCATGGCAACAAAGGTGGCCTGCCCTGGTTATGGGAGGAACACACGAGATGATGACAAAACAAGTGACTGTGCAACAAAAGGTCAGCAACAGAAAGACCTCAAGAGTGACATCATGATTATAGGAGCGAGAGGGAAAAAAAAAATCAATACAGCATCAAATTGCAATATTTTCTTCTGTGATGCAATGTTGATACAGTTACAAGTTAAACATGCTCTGCTGCACCGACAGTCTGTCATATCTATATCTATTTGTTTGGTTGAGAAGATACTGTTCTTATAGTACTGTTAAGTCTGTAGAGAAAATCTGAGTCAGCGTCAGGGTTGGTTAGCCTGTTAAATGTGACACATGGTGGTCAGTTTGAGCAGTCCCTATGTGGAGGAGTGCTAATCTAGGATCAGTTTTTCCTCATCACAAGGAGGCTGTGACGTGAGGGAGCTGTCACTGAAGCTGGTACAAGATGAGCACTCCTACACTTTTAAGTGTTACTGTGTTCTACATTTAGTACAACAAAATAATGGCTTTGAGTTCAAACGATGATTCACTTCTTGCTTCTTATTTTGAAGTATAATTTTGGCACTTGAATGATTTCATTTCTAATCGCCATTTTATGTAAACATTTTTGTCGGGCCAGCCAATACTACTGTATGTCCCAAACTGAGTAACAGACTGATTGAAATGCACATGTGTGTTAATGCCAGGTAATGGCCTTGAACCACTGTTGTGTATTTGGCGAGCTAACTGGACAAACAAGGGGTTACGAGTTCATTTAGTTTATTCTTTGATGTGCATGCACAGAAGTGTGGGAAGCTTTTCTGGATGACAGAATTCAGGCTGTAGTTTATTCAGTGGCTCTTTTTACCACAACCACATTAGAGTATACTATCTTGAGCCATCATGGGTCAGAGCCTTCAGTTCCAAAAAGACAAATGTTCCCCACAGGCTGCAGTGGCGGTCCAACTCAACCATGGTTGCCAAGTCATATTTAGATTTTTAATAATTGTGATATATCACAATATATCCAATTGCAATACTTCATGTACCACAACGCATTAACTGTATTGTGATAATCCTTTCGTGGCCCAAGCATTGTAAAAATTTCATAAGGTTTTAATGCACCTTCGTCCAGTTCCACTTACTAAACACTCTGTGAACTAGTCAACTAGTCTAAGGTTATAGCCCTATAATAAACTCATATTTACGCCTCCAGCTAATCTCTCTCTCTCTCCTTAGCACTGGTATGTTTTCCTGAATGATGACCCATGTGCTCTCTCTCTCTCTCTTTCTCCCTCTCTCTGTAGTCATTCTTCATTCCCATTCATTAATTCATACGCTAGGCAATATAATGAACAGCACTTCCCACTGCAGTGAGGTTTGATTTCAGCTACGCAGCCTTAGTCAGGGTGTTCCAGTTTTCTGTGGGCTACTCTCACTCTCAATAGCACACGGCTGTTGCCTCCTCCTCCACATTCTACAACACACTGCATGCGTACGGTCAACATAATAGATCATCATGGCCCTAAAGAGCAGCCCATTTCTTTGCATTTGCTTTAATGGGACACGGTGATAAGACCTATCTACATCAACTCTGGTCACATAAAGTCTGGCATCAATACTTTTAATTGATAATCAGCATTGCTGTCTCATTTTCTCTCACTGACCTCAGAGTCGAGGGTTCATGACCCCAATGACTCCATGTGTAGGGACCTAGAAAATCCATATTAATTTTTTGCAGATTCTGTTTTTTTCCCCAGAATTCTGTTTTCTTTTTAATTTTTCCAAATTCTGTTCAATTTGAGCACAAGCTGTCAGGAGGAAACACAAAATTGCACTTTTTTTTAATCAAAGAAAGTGCTTCAATAGTTCTAAATGTGCCAATATAGTTGCACTGCTGACTTTGTCTTGCTAGCGCACTGCTTGTGTGTGTGTGTGTGTGTGTGTGTGTGTGTGGAAGAGGGGCTGAACCCAGCCCTTGGTGAAACACAGACACAGAGGACAATGGCAGGGGGAACCCTAATTTTTTATCAGTTGAATCGACATTTTGGCAAATTCTGTGATATTCCACATTTTACAGTCAATTCCGTTTTCATGATCAAATTCTGCATTTCAGTCCATGTTTCCTGCTTGGTGGCCCAACATCTGCCATCAAATCAGTGCAGAAGTGGGCACTCCTTACAGTTGTACTAGCACTGCAGTTCACTGGTGTGATTACACTACAAAATAATACATTTCTACATCTGCACAGGTTTATAGTACGCTTGTATTTCAGGCCATGTCTATGATAGATATACACTTGAGGCAATAAGCTGCTTTGCTGTAAGTGTAATGACAGTTAGGTTTTTGGTATTCAACTGTCAAGAGTTGAATGATTGCTGCTGTCCAAGTAAATCCAAAATGAATTTTATGATTAAGGAACATTATCGTGTGGTCCTTAGCCAATGTGGTAAATGGAGACATAATTTCTGCTGGCTCCAGTCCTGCACTCATTTGTTGACCTTTGAACCCACCATGTGCTGACCTTTGAGACAGCTGCCAGTTCAAAATGGAGTAAATTTAACTATTATATGTGTTTCTGATTCCAATTCCATAAAGTAATACAGAGACCACACCCAACAACATTCACACAGCTAAATGTCAGTCTTCAGATAGAACTACTTGGTTTGTCACAAAGACATTATCTGAGTGCGTATGGGCAGGTAGATATCTAGATACTTCTATTATTTCACCTCATATATCTCCTTGCCACTGTGCAACAGTGCTGAAATGGTTAAACACTCTTCTGTGCAAAGTGGCATACACACACAGCACGGGAGCCTTGATTTGCATGATAGTGTGAATGTATATTATATAATGTAGCGAGGGAAGATTTTTAAAATGCAAAGGGTGTACTAACCAGCCAATCATCATAATGGCTATCAGTTTCACCATGACAACTGCTGATCAAATTAAAAACAGAAAAGACTGAGCAGCAGGATCAGGAGAGTGGTCGAGTGTGTGCTGTAAAAAGTATGAGCCAGTTTATTGCAGCAAGCAAAGCTGTAGGCCCATTGTCATCCATGTAGCAACTCAGTTTTTCAACTCTGTTGTAATATGTGCAGTGTTGATGTTTGTTTTAAAATTCACAGCTTATGATAATAAATTTGAACTGGTTTAACATACTGAAAATAAGGCAGGGCCTATGCTGCTGCAGTGAAAAGTTTTTTCATGCTCCTGCTGCAATAGGTGAGTAAGCACCTCAGTCAAGCACACACAAATTAATTACTCTAATGACAGTTTGGATAAAACTTATGAGTTATTTACAGATGGATAGGCCAGCTAGGTTATAGCAGTCAGAACACCAATCTGTTTAATGTAGTGCCACTTTGGAAATTTACTATTTGTTTGCTGTGCACTTTTTCCATAATGTGCCCTCCTTGATAATAAAGACTGGATAAAATACATCATTTCAATAAGTGATCCATCAGTTCAAATCAGCAATTATAATCAGCTCCAGAAATCCCGAATGTGCATGCTAGATTTATTTTGAGTGCCACATATCTCATGCCACTGTCCAGGTAACCCCAGAATGCAACAGCAACATGGCTGTATACCACAAAATTCAGTTTTGTCCATTTACAGTGTCCATAGGAGTGTCAGTACCTTAATATGCTATAGTGAAAATTTCTGCCACACAGCAAGGTTTTTTACTTCTATTAATGGTGAAATCCATTCAGTGCTAGCAAGTGTCAATAGCTGGAGGCCTGTTCCAGCAGTTCTGGAAACGTAGTCCCAAGTTCAAACACTGGCATGTAAACAGTCATAACTTCAGACTCAAATGTATGTGATGTGCCATATCTCACATAGCTTTGGTCGATAAATACTATGATCCATCTAAACTGACAACTAGTCTGTGGTCAAGGATTGCATTCTGTATATTGACATTATTTTGATGAATCAAATCAGCATTTGGAGTATTTAATCTTGTAAGTCTGTATATTTTGGCGCATGTTCACATAATGTCACAGGGCCATAAAACATGTCTTGATCAGTCTCAGTCTAAGTAAAGTTGCCAGGCGCACACCGAGATGTCTCTTCCCAATGACAATAACAGAGTACAGGATGAGACACTGGCTGAACCTGACTTGCCACCAACTTGGCAAACAAATCAGCATACGCCTCTAGGTGAGGCAATACAGACAGTCCTGTAAGCTAATTGAAAGCGGATCATATGTATGTATGAGATGTATGTGGAGATATACATCTGTAATACATCTATCAGTCAGTGGTATTTGGGAAAAATGACCGATTATGCTTTATATGCAATTTTACTCCAACATCACAGCTTTCTGCCTCATTCTCTCAAGACAAAAACATCACAGTTGCCCAGTCGTGCTTAAATGAAGCTAGCTTTTCTGTATCGGACTGTCTCATATCAAGCTACGTTTGTTACCCTCACCATGAGAACTAAAGTGACCTGTAGCAGCACGCACACATACCTCTTTTGAGTCACTCCGATCTAATCTGTGTCTGAACAACAAGAATCCCAGGAATGTCACGAGCAACCTGGAGCTGCACCTCGGGGGCCTCCATGATGTAAGAATAACCAAACACAGCAGCCGGTGCTAGTCTCTGCATAGCCTAGCCGTTTTATTGCTAACCTACAATATCATGATAAGTGAAACTGTATGGGTGAGAGTTTGTTATGCACCTGTGGTCTCATAAGGTGCAGTAATTAACCGGTAACAACACATGTCTTTGTCACAAGTTGTGGCAGGTGACTTTTTGGCATCCTACGTAAGATCCGAGAGCAGAATTTCTGTTTATTTTCAGTGCATTCAATCTGTTTTTGGAATGGGCACAGGCTGCTGCGATAAGCTATCTCTTTGTTGTCGGGTCAGTGGCTGAGACAGGCTGCTGATTTACAGCAAGCCTTGCACGACACGCTGTCATGCACCAGCAAGCTGCTTCTATGGCCTGCAAGGGCACACAACATAGAGGATGGCGAGCCGACGTTGTATCTATGGTATGAGCCGCATATAACGCTTCAACCATATAGTGTAACTTTTCACTTTGATACTAACGTAACCACGCCCATGCTAGCTGGGATGCTACGTATCCGTTACCCAAGAGGTGCAGCCGGCGTCAGGACGTGCGTGACAGTATTATCGCAGGACTGCGCCACAGATGTTCCCTAGAAAAACAAGCAAAGCCACATCTCGCCACATCTGTATCCGGCGGCCTGCTGTTTCCACACCCCGGTGTGTCTCCCCGCGTACCGCTGGTAACAAAGGTGACGCAAGCTCTGCGGCTAAACTTAGCCGGCTAACGCTGGCTGTGGTGTGAAGTTGACCAGTAAACCGCCGGCTAGGAAACGGCAGTGAGCAGACTGAAGCCCGTCCTCTGACGGCAATAACATATCAACAGGTCTGCCTGCCGCGGTCAAAGAATAAGTGTCTGAGCCACAGCGAGGTCACTCACACCGACAACTCACACCAAATCCAGCGCATCGTATGGAACTGTTATCCGTTTACAACGGCTACAACACTGAACAACAAACAGCTTCACAGGGCGAAAATGAGCTAAATCCTCACCCAAAGTGAGATTCTGACTCCCGGTGAACGTGAGATCACCTCCTGAGATCAAATCCGCCGTGTCATGGGTGTATTTCTCGGGGAAGAAAGGGGGGAGAGGATTATCTGGTAACTCCTTCGTCCCAGACAGAGGGAATGCAGGAATGTGACGTCCGGTCCGGTTTGCTGGCAGCAGTGACACGTGCACTCACACTGAGGCATTGTGGGAAGTGGAGTTCTCCGTACAGGAAGCTGAGAGGAGCTGTCCACATCGTGCTCTCAGCTGTTTGGTGGTGAGGGGCACAACACTGACAGATAATCGTACTGACATTTTCCTGATGGTTGCACTTGTGATATAAATTGCAATATATGAACTATAAAGACAGATTTTTAGTTTGTTGTTCAAGATTTCCTTTGTTTAAATAGGCTACAATGAAAGTTATGTTGTTTTTATTTCTTTAGGATGTACGCCCACACCAGAATATATAATCAGAAGCAGGGCTTTGAAAGTATAGGGGAACAGGAGTCTGTTCTACCACTCTGCTTTTTTGTTTTGTTTTGTTTTGTTTTGTTTTGTTTTGTTTTGTTAATGTAAGCAGGCCTAGTGCACATTGTGGTTTTACATTTTGCCATGTAATTGTGTAGGGGCAGTAGCTTAAAGCAGTCCTTCCTCAAGAGTGGTCTGGATCATTGACAGGGTCCCACAAGCCCCCCATAATAAAATAAGGAATAGGTTATTGTCACTCACTAGGAACTGGTTTGATGAGAAACTATGTACGAATGACAACATTATTATATATGCAGTGATGTACTGAAAAATATTACATAACATTACATTAGGCTATATGACAGGATGTGTTTATGAAATGCACATTCTCTATAAAACACATTGCCCACTTTAACTGTCATGTTATTTTTAAATGGAAGATAAGGGAAGTTAGCTATAGTTTAGGTTATATTGTTGTCAGTTTTTATATCACAGTATGATTTTCTGAAACTATCTGGGGGGGGGGGGGGGGGGGGGGGGGGGGGGGTATTTCTTACAGATGAACCACATGTTGAATGGTAGACTGTTATCCCTCCCAACACAAATGACTGCAGATACCAGTACAACATTGCAGGCAAAGTTTCTCAACCCAATGATGACCCCTTGTGGCGAATGAGAAAAATGCAAGAAGAGAGGTAGAAAATTTCACCGTATTGGCCTCTTCTCTCTCTCTCTCCTTCTCTCTCTCTCTCTATCTCGCTCTCTCACAAACACACACACATACACACAGATTGAAAAGATGTGAACCAAGGGATTAGTCAGTGTCATTACTGAGTGGGTTAGACACTTAGCTTGACAGACAGACAGACCGATAGTGAGACAAACATCAACCAGACCTGCAAACCGACAGTTAGAGTCACATACGACCAGACAGACAGGCTGACAGACGCACAGAGGAGCAGCAAGACTGTTAGACAGAGAGAGACAGGCAGGTGAAATGACAGATAAACACCGCCCTGGGTAAACAGACAGGCAGACAGGCAAGCAGAACGACCTGCGAGTGGACAGGCAGACAGTTAGCTGAGTGGAAAGTCTCGAAGTTCCTCACTTCTCCAGATGGCCCCAGAATATGTTAGTTGTCACAGTCAGAGGCTAATTAACTACCATGGTGTGATAGAGGCTCCAGCAGGTTACTACACCCACTGTACACCTCACCACCACCCTTCCCTCCCTCCCTTCTCCTTCTCCGTCTCTCTCTCTCCCTCTCACAGCTCTCTGTCTTTCATCAGTCTGCTCTTAATTACTTCATTGTCTAATTCACATCACCCATGGCACCTAAAGCCATTCATCCCCCACTTTTATCCCGTCCTGCTGTTTGCTTTCTCTGTGCAGATGCTCCATTTTCAGTCCCATCTCACTTTTTTTCCGAGCTTGTTTTCTTTTCCTTTGTGTGTGTGTGTGTGTGTGTGTGTGTGCATGCGTGGTAAGAGTAATGACTTTTGGTGAGCCATCCTGACATCGTCACTCACCATGTGTGAACTAAACTTGCGCTGACCAGTCTGACAAGAGAAAAAAAAAAAAAGGAGGAGGGATGAAACAGATTTTTTTTTGTGTGTGTGTGTGTATTTTAAAAAAAAAAAGTGTCTTGGCAACATAACAAAGCAAAATGACATTTATTAAATAAAAGCTGGTATGAGACAATATTCTGGGCCATTTGTACGACGAGTGAGAAGAAAAAAATACATTTTCAAAGAAACACCACCAACAGAAAACCAGAGAGAATATTATATTTCAATATAAATCATTTTCTTATAAATTACCGACTCGCACGAGCTGTGTGCAGAGTTGAGGATGTGTGAAGTTAAGTTAGTGTGAAGTTACAAGTTATAAAACGTGACAACAGTCAAAGTAGTTTGCGCTGTTGCCAGGGAAACCATAATGTAGGCCTGCTACATAATTTCAATCTTCTAAAAATGTCAACACGTTCTGCCACAGCCAGACACTTACAGCCCTGCAACAATATGAAATGTTTAAGTTGCTCCCACACACAAATTCATTTTTTAGACAACTTCTATCTTTGGAGACCATAACATTTGTTTGTTTTTGTTTTTGTTTTGTTCTGTTCTTCTGGCTGCTTTCCAGTGTTTACAGGCTAGTAGCACAAAATATACCTACCAAACAGGTTTTTGTGTGTTTGCAAGAAATTGTATTAACAGTGTGTTTGGTCAGATATGTATTTTACTGTGGAGTCACTGGCTGTGAGCAAACTAGGTATGATATTATAGTCTAATGATCTTATTCATATGTCTTTATAATTAACACCACAACTGAATAGTGCATGTTTCAGGTTACAAGTTTATTTGTGTTTAGTATCATCATGGTCATCATTATCACCACCGTTATTGTATCTTTGTTAATCCTATTCATTTGAATTTTGCTATTATTGGTTTCAGCTGACCCCCTGATAGACACTGAAAACCCACAGTTCAGAGTGGAGCTGCAGAGAGAAGCTGAAATTAGTGCTGAACCTCAAGCGCACCTTGCACCAAAACCTTTGCAGTGAGAATAGCATCAAAGTGTTTTTCGTTTTGTTTTGTTTTGCTTTTCCTGGCTGGTTCCCAGAATTTTCAAGTTAGCAACACCACGGATACCTACAGAACTGATATGGTTTTGATCTTTTTGCTGGAAACGGTGCTGACAGTGTCTTCAGTCAGATACGATGTAGAGCTACAGGCTGTGAACAAGGAGGTGGTACGACTTTAAAGTCTGACCATCTTGGTCACATCTCTGTGTAGGCAGGACCAACACACTATAATTGCCGGCTGGATATTTTACATTACAAGCTGATATCTATATCTACTGTATATCCATATATCTATATATCTATATCTAAATCTATATTTATATCTATCTATTATATATATATGTGTGTTTTTTTTTTAATCATTTCAGTTTTGCAACTATCAGTGTCAATATTGGACTGCCCTCCAGACAGCCTGCAAATTCAAAGTGCAGGGTGGAGAGAGACAGGGAAAGAGGGAGAGAGGGAGAGGCTGAAATTGGCGCTGATCCTCAGGTTCGCCCTGCACAAAGCTGAATCCTTACCAGAGGGATGGTACCAAGGCACCAATTAGCAGTGGAGAGGGCGCATGATGATATTTCCGTGTGCTTGTGGCCTGGGCAGCTCCGTCTGTGTGTGTTATAAAAGGCAAAACCATAAACATGGAATTAGACAGTACAGGCCCTACGGCTCTTTAGGTCACAGACTCTCCCCTCCTGCGGCTTGTGAGAGCAACGGTGTGACATAAACAACACTGGCCAGCAAGCTGTTATTACTGTGTGCGCTGGTTTTTATAACAGGGTGGTTGATTATTTGGAGCTGTCAATATGTGAAGTTCATCAAGGCCAGTGGTCCTGCTGCAGTGGTCTGCCGTGCTTTTTGCTCTTTCGTTATTAGGTCAACTTGGTGTGGGAGATAGGTGTGGGAGAAAGATCACAACAAACTGGATAGAGAGAATCTCAGTGGGTGGAAGTGGCTGAACATCGCTTTCTGTAAAACACACATGCTCATGCAAATAAACACACACACACACACACACACGTACACACACATACACTTTGGTTGGCATGTATTCAGTTTATTGAGTAACAAAAGCATAATAGCTTTCTAACCAGCAGGTGGGGGCAGCAGACAGATCATAGGACTATACTGTGTTGAGCAGCGCTATTATAATAAGCTGAAAGTGAAAGATATACTGTAACATATATGTGTATGTGTATGTGTGTGTGTGTGTGTGTGTGTGTGTGTGTGTGTGTGTGTGTGTTGCAACTTCTATTCCATTTTCTTTTTTCTTTTCTTTTTTTTTTTTTTTTTTACCAACAAATATTATCTGAGAATATATGAGGAGAGATAAAACGTTGATTTTTACCCTTTGAAATGCACTAGAAAAACAAATGTGGACCCAGTAATATTATAACTCCTTTATAATAATAATACATGAAAACAATGGACTGAATTGAATTGAATCATGAATTTTAAAGCACAATGGCTCAACAGAATTATGGAGGAAGCATTGCAGATATTTCCAAAATGGTCTTTGATGGAACGGTGCAAACAAACCAACAACACACAATATAGAATTGCGTACCTATTTAAAATGCAGAAATACTAGAAAATATAGGAGTCATAATTCAGTAATGTATTAATGCCTAATTTCCACACAGTGAAACCCTGTTTTTGATCTGTCTCATAAGAATTGCTCAACAAACTCCGTTAACTTTGTCATTTCTCGCTGTTCAGTCTGTGTTTCCAGGTGCAGAGGCTGAAGGGACGGCTCCGCTCCCCTCAGCCCCGTTCTCGGCAGCCCGACGCTCCCCCTGCTGTTGAACTGTGGTAGAGCGAGGGACCGTCCGAGGAGTGCGTTGACAGCTCTGGGCTGCATGTGCGCCTGCATGTATGGCGAGCACCCGTTGAGTAGGTGGGTCTGCTGGAAGGGAGTGGGAGAGGTGGGAAAGGGGCAGATGGAACACAGAAGGAAGTTCACCAGCGACGCAGAGTGTGTCAGAAAGTAGAGAGGGATGGAAGGAGGGGTGCAGCGAGAGTTACAGGAAGAGTAATAGGTAGAAAAGATAAATTGAAGGAACGAAGGGGAACGGATGCATGGCGAGAAAGGAAAGGGTGGTGAAGGATGAAAGGTGGCGAGTGAAAGAGAACGAGGCAAATACGGAGCGGGAGAAAGTGACAATGGACAAAGGAGGGAGAGAGGTGAGAGATGTGTCAGGTACCAGAGGGAGAGGTGAGATAGATGAGGTGAGGAGGGGTGGGGAGAGGAGCTGGGTAAGGAGGGAGGGTGACAGGTAGGGATGGAGGGTGGGGGTGATAATGATGTCAGGTGCAGAAGGGTACTGGCATGGGTGGATGGCGGGAGGAAGGAAGGGAGGGAGCAGAGAAACTCACTTTTGACCTTCAGCAATAGTTTGATTGTTGAATCTACGCTAAATATTCCCTCATTAGTCGAAATACCGACGTGGGATCACAGATCATGTTGCTGTTGACTTTGATATTATTCATTATCAAAAGTTAAAAAAAAAAAAAATTCCCTCGTCGGGATCACTGCAAACCAGGTAACGGGATCACTTTCAGATAATTAGTATGAAAAGTAACAAAATAGCTTTTTTGACCCATAAATTTTTCCAGCCGATGAAGTAATTATTGAAACTGAACTATTTGAACTCTTATTTTTAATAAACCTGCAGCAAATTGACCCCAACCCTGCTACGTGAAGCCCAAGGCGACATTTTTTTTTTTTTAACCAAAAACAACATTCCAGCTTGGCATTCTCATTTAACCGCCGTCCACAAGTGGACACTACCCAGCACGATGTCATGTGTTTGTTTAAATCTATAAAACAAACTTTCTCAGTCTGAACATTCGTGACAGATGTTGATGACACGTTTCCTGAGTTGCTGTTCATTTACGTCAGTCAGCAGACATGTTCATTAAACCATCTCCCCTATGTCAGTGTGTTAGCAGCAGCATCTTTACTCTCTCTCATTTATGGGCTATATGGCCACATATGCTGTCTGCACATGAGAAAGCTCGACTGGTGTAATATCAATCATGTGCAGACAAAAGGAGGTCAGAGGTCTATTTTTACTCAAGTTTGGGTTTGAGAATGGCAACTGCAGCATCAATTTATTATGCTCCGATACATATGAGTGTTTGACCCTCTTTTGTAGATGACATTCATATTATTTCTGCTATAATATGCAAGGATAGGAAGACTATTATTAAACATCCTTCATGGTCATTTTTTAACATGGTTGTAGTGTTTATATGTAAGTGCTTGGTTGTTGTTTTTCATACTTTGGTTGACTAATCAAAAAATAAATGACAAAAACAATAGAGTTTTTGCTTGAGTTGTTAAAGAGTGAATTTATCTCATTGCTGAGATCTATTCAGTAATAGATCACACATTGTAATGACTGTTGTTTATTTGTCCTTGACAGCGAGCATGTCCGTTTATATTTCTGCTGTTTCAGGCGCTGTCTTGACTGCATATAACCAATGCGCCAAAACATGCACTAGTTGCTACTTGTTTTGATATAAATGTGTTTTGATATAATTTTAATAACAGTTTTTTTTTTCCTGGAGCCGCTTTCCCATGCATATTTCTCAGCATGTTGTGGATACATGGTTTCACATTCACTCATTTCGATGTGTGTACATGAGTGTGTGAGTGAGTGTGTGTGTTGAGGGGGAGGACTCCAACTAGGGGTGTTAAAACAGAATCCGCTGCCCACTAACTGACCTTGTCTGAACTGTACAGCATACACAGTGATAGCATGGGGTTTCTTGGGGTCAGAGAAGGGTGTTAAAATTATCCAACCTAACAAACATCTGTGTTGTGTGTGAGTGTGATTGTGTGAGTGCGTGTGTGTGCGTGTGTGTGTGTGTGTGTGTGTGTGTGTGTGTGTGTGCAGGAGTGCTTGTTTGTGTCTTGTCTGGGAGGGGGGAAATGAAAGGAGTGTGTCTGGATGTACTGTATTCATGCCCAGCCAAATGACATCCCACACAAGGCTGCGAGACTGTGGGCTCCTCTGGACTTTTTTTTTAATTAAAACTCCTTACTTTCCTCTCTCTCTCTCTCTCTCTCTCTCTCTCTCTCTCTCTCTCTCTCTCTCTCTCTCTCTGTGTGTGTGTGTGTGTGTGTGTGTGTGTGTGTGTGTGTGTGTGTTGTTAATGTGCGAGGGTTTCAGTCATGTTCCATTTGATCCTGTCTTCTTTAAGACTTGGGCTAAACTCTCACTGTATAATTATAGATGCTAGAATATTTCTTCCAATCCTCTGTAATGGTGGCATGTGACTTTAATTTTAATATTCTGATAACTATTAATGTTAAACCTGCTAAAATTTTAAATTAAACTAAATAAAATAATATGCAATATTAAAAAAATATATACAAAACAACATGCAGTTTCAAAGGGGGTGAGACTCTTAGATCAATTGTGTATGGTTTATTTTATTTATTTGTTTGTTTATTTTGTTTCATCGTGGCACACTTTCAAAAGTAACGAATAGAGCTAATCCAAGAAATAAAATAAAATGACATTGGAATGTATTAGCAGTGAAACATTTTGAAAGGCTGTGCATCCACATTAAAAAAAAAATTAATTAAATTTAATTAAATTAAAAAAAAGAAAAAGAAAAAAGAAAAACACAATCTTGCCAACAAAGGTGTTAAATTTATGTCAGTGAGAGACTTAAATATCCCATTATCCTTTAATGGCACAGCAGTGTAATTGCATTCATGTAACAATCACCCATATTCTAAGAGAACTAGTTAATTTTTAATTAATTTTAAACTTTTAATTAATCCATTTTTATTTTTCAGTGGTGAATATCTTATTTTGGACTATCTGTTTATCTCAGTTAAGTAAAAATCTAATATATAGATTTAATGAATGTTTAAAAGTGGACCCTATTAAATTCAAGCATTGTCATCAGTTGGTACACTACACACTGAGCTCACCATTTTGGCCAACATTTGCTTCCTCAGGTGAAGTCTTCCCATAAATAGTTGCCATGGTATTAAGAGGACCCTCACGTATATCTTTAGCCATTGCGTGGTATGGAGTTATTTTTAGAACTGTCCCTGCATCAACCTAACAACCACAGGCTCATATCTCTGAAAACACAATTGAATTTAACAATGTGTCAAAGATGAGTTTAACTCTGGCAGATTTGTGTTACATGTTGCTGCCGGTGTGTTTGACTCTGTTGTATTTCAGCGGTGTCTTGAAATCATAGCAAACCCTTCAAAATGAAAACCAGGATCGCGTGCTGGACCTGCCAAAATTAAACGAGTACACTCAAAATACCTGTGATAGAGCTGCTCCTGAACCAAGTCCAGGTCTGAACAAAGTCTGAACTCTGAACGCTGAAGCACCTGTGGGCGTCCCCCCAAATGCAGACCCCTAATGATGGGCCTGGAGAGAGAGAGGGAGACAGAGAGGTGTGTGTGCATGTATATGAGT